>NC_061118.1:143906686-143925234 GCF_002878395.1 Capsicum annuum
GAGTAGGATAGTTCTTTTCATGGGATTTGAGCTATATAGAGGCATAGTCTATTACCTTACTTCGCTGCATCAAAATGCATCCCAAATCAAACTTGGAAGTATCATAATACACCATAAATCTATCTGAACTATTTGGTAGAGTCAAAACTGGGGCTATTGTGAGTCGAGTCTTTAACTCCTGAAAATTCTTCTCATAAGAATCTGACCACTGAAATTTGACCTTCTTTGGAGTCAATTTGGATATATGGGATGTAATAGATGAAAATCCCCTAACAAACCGGTGGTAATAGCCAGCCAAACCCAAGAAACTATGGATATCTGACGGAGAGATGAGTTTAGGATAATTTCTCACTGCTTTGATCTTTTGGGGATCAACTTTAATGCTATCACCAAAAATAATATGGTCAAGAAAGGCTACTGATCGTAGCCAAAATTCGCACTTACGAAATTTGTTAAATAGTTGATGGTTTTTAAGAGTCTGTAATACTATTCTGAGATGGTCTGTGTGATCATACTCATTACGGGAGTAGACAAGGATGTCATCTATAAAGACTATGATGAACATTTCCAAGTACTGCTTGAACACATGGTTCATCAAGTCTATGAAATATGCTAGGGCATTAGTAAGACCAAAAAACATGACTAAGAATTCAAAGTGTCCATATCTAGTTCTGAAAGTGATTTTTGAAATGTCACATTATCTGACTCTGAGCTGATGATAGCTAGATCTATGGTCTATCTTAAAAAGGTAACTAGCATGATGAAGTTGGTCAAACAAGTCATCGATTTTGGGAAATAGGTACTTATTCTTAACCATGACTTTATTTAGCTGATGGTAGTCTATACATATTCTGAGAGAACCATCTTTCTTACGCATGAATAGAACTAGTGTACCCCACGGGTACACTGGGTCTGATGAATCCCTTATCTAGGATATCTTTTAACTGTTCTTTTAATTCTTTGAGTTTTGCTAGAGCCATTTTGTATGGTGGAATAGATATGGGCTGAGTATCTGAAAAAGGTGTATTTCGAAGTTGATTTCCCTTTTATGAGGAACTCTGAGAAGATCTTTGGGAAACACATCTAGAAATTCACATGCTATTGATGCTGACTCAAGAATGAGGGTTTTTTTTATCTAGAGTCCTGTACTCAAATAAGATGGTAGACACATCCCTTAGATATCATTTCCTTGACCTAAGGTAGGAAACAAGCTGACCCCTAAGTGCTGAATTACTGCTCCTCCATTCTAGAACGTGCTCATTCGGAAACTAAAACTAGAAAATTCTATTTTTGCAGTAGACTAAGGCATAGCTGGAATGAAGCCAATCCATGCTGAGAATGATGTCAAAATTGGTCATCTCTAATTTGACTAAGTCTGTTGAAGTGAATTTCTGACATACCATAACCGAATAGTTCCTGTATACCTGCTGGGCTATAATAGATCTACCCACTGGGGTAGAGACTGAGAAAGGCTCTACTAGAATTTTAGGATTGACTCCAAAGTCAACATCTATATAAGAAGTTACAAAAGACAAAGAAACTCCTAGATCTAGCAACGTATAAACATGCAAATAATAAACTTGTAATGTACCAGTGACCATATCAGGAGAACTTTCCTGATCCTGTCGGGACTGAAGTACATAGAGTCTATTTGGGCATTGTCCACTGGTGGGCACTGGAGGTGGAACCCTGTTGTTCCTGATACCAGACTGAGCTGAGAGATGATTATGCTGACTCTGTAAACCCACCTGAGGACACTGTCTGACTCTGTGGCCTGGCTTACAACATCTAAAACATATATCACTGCTAGGTCTGCAGACACCCTGATGGTTTCTGCCACACTTCTGGTAGAGAGGATTTTTTTGGGCACTTCTAACACTACCCTAGGGTTTAGTGCCTAACGCCCTTTCTCTATTAACATCTCTTAATTTCAGCACAGGAGCAACGACTGATGACAGAGCTGGGACTAAGGATTTTGGGTGGTGCTAAGAATGATTACCACCTTCTTACTTAGGCTGGGTAAAGTTGAAGCTACCTATTCTAGATCTCTTGCTGTCCCTCTCCTTCTCTTTATTATTAGCCTTCTCTATCTGCTAAGCATAGGCCATGATCCTGTATATGTCTATCTCCTTAATCAACATTGCGGTCCTACACTCTTTGACCACCCTATTAGACACGCCAGACACAAACTTACTTATCTTAAATATGCTATCTGCTACCATATGAGGAGGGTATCCGACTAATTGAGTTAACTTGAGAGAATACTCTTGTACCATTATGTTACCCTTCTTTAAATTTATAAATTTCAAAACCTTTGATTCCCTTAACACTAGCGGGAAGAACCTATTCAGAAAAGTAACAGCAAATTTTTCCTATTCTATGGGCCCTGCTTCTGTGGCCCTCTCTGCTTTCAGCTGTTTGAACCATAAGTGAGCTACATCCTACAACTGATATGCAGCTAACTCAACACTCTCACTACCTGTCACCCAAATATATCTGTAACCTTCTGCACTTGATTAAGAAATTCCTATGGGTCCTTATTTGACTTTGACCCGATAAAAGATGGAAGGTTCATTTGGGTGAAGTCCCAAATCCTAGCTGCAGCAGATTGGCCACTAGGTTGGCAGGAATGGCAACTGGGCATTCATTATGGGATGCCATAAAATGAGCTAGGGTGGTGAAAGCTGCTCAAAATTTTGCATGGGAGACATATTCGGCCAGGGGATCTGGCTGGATGGGCTGAGGTGCTGGATGGTTTCCCGTTCCTCTTCCTTTAGTACTCTTTGGTGGAATATTCTATAAATAGAAGAGAAACATGGATTAGAAAGAGAGTTTAACTTGAGCTAGTGCTCACCCGCATGACATGATTACTAAAAGAAGATAAAATTTTCCTAAAACATCTAATAGTCTCCTGTCCATAAGTGTGGCGTGCTTCACACCCATGCACAAGACTCTACTAGATGCGTCTTTCAGACTTCCTAGGACTCTATTAAACTTTACGCTCTGATACCAAGTTAGTAATGCCCCGAGTCTATACCCCGGGCACTACACGGTACTCATAATCCTGAGGGACCAAAAGCTAACCCATGACTGGTACCTACTGCAATAACTGAATAATAATACTATATTTATGTGGAAATTAGGTGGAAATCTACCATAAGGTTCAAATCTAAAATAAATACTGAGTACGGTACATCAATACCAAAACTAAATATCTGTTTATAAATACTCTAGTCTGAAAAGCCTCTACTATCTGAATAAGGAGTTGATGGGACAAGTCCCCAACTAACTTCGACCATTGAAATAAAATAAGTACTGAAATACTGGAATAATAAATCTATCCTTGAAAAATAAGGAATCACCACTAGTCTGTTGTTGATGGATCAGGCTGCTAAGTATGATCGGGAGCTTGTGCGTCTGAACCTATGATATAAGGCATCATAGCACAATAGAAAAGTATGCATCGGTACTTTGAATATACTGGTATGCTAAGTGAGGTAGGCTGAGATGCATGGGTTCATATGCTTGAACAATATAGATTGAATAACATGTGTATAACCGAATGAGAGTACATGCATGAATACTTAAACTATAACTGAGGTCATGATAGCACTGGATACTGCGTTCTAAATTACTGATTTATTGATATCTGAGTTTACTGATACTGTATAACTGATAGTTGAACGACTGTATCTGACAGTCCTAATTCTATGGAACTGTACTGAGTTTTGTACTGAACTAAGTGATTGATCTGACAGTCCTAATTCTAAAGAACCAAATTGAGTTCTATACTGAGACTAAAACTGAAACTGAGACTGTGGGAGGTAATCATCTAATCGAAATGCCCCTTTCTAAATAGATTGGGGTCCATCCTATAACCCCAGCAAGAAGGGTGTCAGTACTATGCCACGGATAAAGACAAGCTGTGAGTTAACCCTCTCTAACAGAAAACTCTTTTGTCAACCCTCGCTGGAAGGAAAATTCGTATGAGATATATCAACCCTAATCTGGCAGGAAGATATCTCAACCTATGCTGGCTACGTAGTTCTGTAATATAGGAACTGCTACTAAGGGTCAAACCCTCTGTTGGCAGGAATTCCCCAGTCCTGGGTTCGCTCGATGCTGAATCCTACTCCCAACTGATTACTATACTGGATTGATTTCTAAACTGTACTAGGCTGGACTGGACTATTACTAAATGTACTATCAAACTGAACTGAACTGAGTTCATTGAGTTCCATTAACTGACATAGTACTACTGAATTTTGGTAACTGGTGGAATACTACAGAGTTCTGTTGACTAGCTGGATTTACTGAGATCTGAACTGAATACTAAACTGTAACTGTGATTGATTACTGATGCTACTATTCGTGACACTACTGAGACTGTTCTGTAACTACCATAGCTATAGGTAAATAGCTAATATTTTGGATATTGGATACACCCAGGACTCGATAGCATGAAAATTAAATCATAGAATAAATTTAAAAAGGCATAACCATATGCACTTGATCATAGCTCATTCATAGAGATATTTTATTAAACACTTGCATGATATAACTGGCACATAAGCGAACATGACATGATTGTTCTCCCTTTTTCTTTGTTTACATGAGCAATTTATCAAACACTTGGAGGACATAATCCATGCACATGACACTAACCACACATAGGCACCATAATTAAAATCCCCATGTACAATTTCAAGGGTTTAGCCTAAATTCACATGATTCTATACATATATCAAATAACTCCACATGAAACTTGTAACAAAAGATGGATTAGAAACCCAATTAATAATTATAATCATGAATATAATCAAACCCAATATGAAATTCATGTAATCAATACACTTGAGGTTATAAAAATAGATTCTAGAACTCCAAGGGTGGAAGGGACCCTTGATTGAACATTTGACATACCTTAATAATTAAATTCTGAAAGATTGATGGTAAGTTATTGAGCCTTGAATTGATTTTAAAATTTCCTAGGGTTTGTTCTTGAGAGCAACTTGTGAAGAATGGACAGTTTTTGCTCTTAGAAGGGTTTAATTTCTTGTTTTGGGGCTGATAGACGTGGGAAAAAGACCCAAATACCCCTGAAGATGTGACTTTTTAATGACTAAAAACTAACCTAGCAACGCGCAGAATGACGCACCACGTCGTTGGCATCGATGCAACGGCCAACTCGCCGCGTCGAGTCTGTGTTGGTTCACTAGATTTTGCATTAGGAGCTGAAGAAAAATATTCATCAGCGCAATGGACGACGCGGTGTGTCGAGATCACGTCGATCCATTTGTTTGAGGTTTCAAATGTGATCCAAACAAAGTTCAAAACATCCAAAACTTGTCCGGGAACACCCACTGATATTCCTAATCATGATCAACCTAAAAATCATTACTTGAAGATCATGAGGGTCGTGAAATAGAGTTTCCAACCTACGAAGGCTAAAATAACACTAAGTCTGAATACTTAGCTAAAATTTTCTAAGTTTTGGACCCCTTAAGAAGCTTTAAAGGACTGAGTTAACTCAGAATTTTGCGGGGTCTTACATGTAACCAGTCCGGATAAAAATCAAACTGAAATCTCAAAATACAAAGTATAACTACTCATAACTAAATATTTATCTCTAGGATGTCCCATCAATCAAGAATAAAGCCGTACAAAATCCATCTCAAATATATTACTCCCACTGAGTAAATCATCCAAAATTTCCAAAGGAAACTGAAACTCAAGGTCAAAACTGAAATAACCAATATGGGCCCATAGGCTTTCATTTGAACACTTATCAACTATAATCCAACCAAAGCCTAGAAGACTGAATACGAAACCACGAAGTAGGCTCAACCAGCCTATGAATGAAATCTGAACAAGGACAAGTCTACAACAAAAGTTGCACGTAAGCTTTACAACACCAATATGAAATCTCAATACCAGGCTGAACCGCTCAATGTCAAATATCCAAATCAAAACTAAAAATGGGTTGGAATTAATGCTCCAAATCTATCATACTTCAAAATAGCCATTCCAAGGAGTCAAAATCCAAAATTGGGACAGTAAGACTATATCAATGTCAACTATCTCAAATCAGCTCTAGTATCCAAAATCTGACATATCCGAGATAAACCATACCAAGCCACAGTCGAGATATATTTGGAGAGTAAAATCGCCTATAGAGATAATCACTAACTGATAACACAAGCAACCAACTCTATTTCAGCTGGAGGGGATGAAACATAGCCGCAAAATAGGAGTCATGCCAAAGGAAAAATCACTGTCTGAAAATGCATATAACCCACTCTATTTCCGCTGGGGCATGAACTATCCAAACATACTCAAAACTTCTCAAGGCTTAAAACCACACCAGTGAAGGGAAAAACTTTAGCAACTCAGAGAAATGCAAATTAAGCTGGGAACTAACCAATACAATACTCCATCTAGGAAATGAAATAGCCACAAGCTCATATCACTGAGGAGAATCACTCCACTAAGCCTCACTAGGCCAAACAAATGCTGAAATAGGGATTTCCTGAATCCACCCAAGAACAATATCATCAAAGAAGAAATACCAATCTCAAAACCAAGGTCTGAGTCATGACCACCACTAGATACCAACAACTTAAGATAAAGAGTTTCTAATTTGCCAACTTAAGAAGCGATCATAGGAAAGGCCACCTGCCTCTAATTCTCTAACACCACTTATGGAAAAGCTACATCACAATAACAAAGGAGTATCTAATCTCTACTATAACAGCAAGGCAAATAATCCCAAGGGTACGGACTCATCATACCTATGATATGAATCCACGACATCTCAACATCAATATCAAAATTTCTATCAAAAAATGAAATAGCCACAACGAAGAGCGAATCTTAAACTAGTCCATCTCACAAATGGGTCATACCGGAAGGGATAGCTAAAATAAAATCCTTCACAGCCCAGGAGACAAATCTAAGGATCTCAAACTCAAAAATAGGCAACATAACTAAATTGTTGACTTAAAATCCACAAAAACCATGGATGGTCACTTACCTTCTATACCACAACACATTTCCAAAATCAATCTTATACAACTAACCAAGAGGGAACATAGTCAACCTCGCCACACTAGGGGAAAGAAATCATCAAATCGGGCTATATCTACTCAAGCTACCAAATAATATCACACGAAAATAAAAGTCTAACTAGATAACACTAGTATAGAAAGCTACCCAGCTAGAATCAAATTTGCCATGTAACGATATCAAGTAATATAAATAAGCTCACATAGTAGTAGCAATAGCAATGATAATATCACTATCAACATACTGAACTAGCGGTACCAAAATAAATATCAATATCATGTACCACTCAAGGGATACAATAGGGGTACTATACAAAGATAAATGGGACTAAAACCTAAAACCACACCCATAGGTGGAAACATCAATATAGATCAACTCCACCCACTACTAAAAGAAATAAACCACAGTGTAGTAACATAATCATGAATTCAACAATAAGGCACATAATGACCGATATAAATTCATCAAGGCATATAATCATCAATGGGTATGAAAGCCCCTATACACATAATAAGAGATAAATGCGAGAAATAAAAGTACACCAATCATGGTGACATTCACGGTCACATGCCTAATGGGCATAGGCAAATAAATTTGAATGGGTCCAACTCAAACCAACCGACTAAATTATCAACTTAGGCGTCAAATGCACCATCTCTAACTGAAGATTCCACAACATCATGAGCTGGTCTAAAGCAGCTGAATGACTGGAATCTCATGTCAGGGACACTCCCTAGACTAGTAGTCGTCTCTCTATCGTAGTAATTCCTAAAGCATCAATATAGAAAAAACACAAACTGAGCCCAAATAGCTGGTCAATGACACTTAGTGAAATTCACAAAATTATCCCCAAACTTTTAAAATCATAGCCTGTCTTAGGAACCCTAGGCTAGCAAGGAATACAAGCTAAATATAGTTGATCACCTATCTTATACTAGGGGCATTCTCTGAATCAGTGTCTCATCACAACACAACCAAACCAAAATCTTAGAATACTTTGAGATATTGCCCCCATAATCTACAATGGTCTCCATGGCCTGAAGAACCATACCATAATCCCCAAGTATGATGGGGACTCTTCCTAAATCCTTTTTGGCTGCTGCTGAGGATCTTCTATATCCATCTATGACCCTCTAGTCCGATACTGCGCTAAAATTCTAGAAATACATGTTGAAGTCTCATCTGTATCTGTCGACACTATCATATCATCCTTCAGGGATAGAATAGAGTCAAAGAATGTGTTCAAGATTTATAGGAATATGGACACACAATAAGGAGTCATGAAGTGAATTTCCTAAAATATCATTGTAGCCTAAAAATAGGTTACGGGTGTCTCCGCACTAATTCGTAGGACTCTACTAACACTTAGCTCTTGTACTAATACACCAATGAAACCTAGGAATTGATTCCAAATTGTCACAATCCAACTTCTCAGGTCATGACGGCTCCTACCATAACCCACCAGCAAGCAAGCCAACCAGTAGTCTAGAATGTCTAGTAACAGACTACTCAATAATATAAGGAATGAAATGTGGAATATATGAAATAAATATCAATACATAAAAGAATCCCAAAACCTGGTGGTACCATTACAAGAACTTCTAATATAAAAAAAAGTACAAAAGTAAAATATTAAGAGATATACACTAATACAACTTATCTCTGAGTACAACTTAGAGACTAGTCTAATATATAAGAGAGAGATAAGTAATGCTCCGAATGTCAGGAGATCACTCTAAGTCTCTGAACTAGGGCTCCTCCGTATGATGCACACATCAACCATGATAACATGTACAATGATTGCAGGCTGTAGAAGTGTAGTATGAGTACCAAATGAATGCAACTCAGTAGGCTATTGCTAATTGAGATCCAAAGATAAAGAAGATATATATAATATATAAACAGAATAAAAACTAAACCCAAGATTCTAGAAATCATATGACAAGTAAATGAGATAATAAAGAACAACTATCATGTTCATGTCCAAGAGTCTAACATAATAACACTAAGGAAGTATCATGGCGAACTATTTTATTCTAGCTACATTCAATATACGTCAATCCTATAAAATATATCCCAAGTTGATAAATGAATAAAGAGCAAAAGAAAAATATATATAGTAATATACAAGGAGAAGAAATAACTATACAACATAAACAACAAAGGAAGTGATATACGGTAGTACCATAGCTTCATACATATATATATATACATATATATATATATATATACATCATATTCTTATTTAAGACCTCATTAAAACACTTATCAAGATTTAAATACTATCATATTCGGGGTTTCTAATCCACAAGGCCAGATATGAAATAATAATGCACTATAACACAAGGCATATTCTTCACCCATATCTATGCAACCATCCTATACCGTCTGATAGACATATGTGCATACTTATGATAGGCAATGCGCATGCAGGAATGAATGCAAAGTACATAATCAATGTCATAAATCATCATAACTGTCCTCATTAGAACCATCATCATTGTAATCAACCTTCGTCCTTATGGGGTATCAACATATCATCAATATATCCTCTAAACTTTGCGGGAATTAACATTATCACAATAGTATCCTACGGTCTTGTCGGGTATCAATATCATTGTAACAGTATCCTCCAGCCTTGTTAGATATCAATCTTATCACAATAACGAGTATCAATATAATCATAATTGTGTCCTCTGGCCTTGACGGTTATCGATATCATCACAATAGTATCCTCCGACCTTGTCGGGTATCAATATCATCATAATATTATGCTCTATCCTTGCCAGGTATCAATATTATCATAATAGTGTCCTCCTTCCTTACTGGGTATTAATATCATCACAATAGTATCCTCCGTCATAATTACCATTACCGAATAAGATACACTAAAATACTCATAAACATACTCATATCACTAGAGAATATCTATCTAGTTAATAATTTCCAACTACTCATTATTAATTAACTAACATTTATTATTATAAAATCACTAGTTCACTAGTCACCATACAACCTCTAGTTATTAGCCTAAACATTATCTTTTACATAATCCTTACTCATGGGGTAACAACTAACCTCTATTTATTAATTAGACAACATCTATCATCTGTTCAAGGTTCATCACTAGACCAAAACGGCCATTTATCCACCATTCATTATTATCAACTAATCATCCTATATCCGTTAATAATTACTAGACAACACCTTACTACTTGTCACCTAACCATCTTTTATTAACTGACACTATTCAATAACTAACCATTGTTAGCTACAATATTTCAACTAAGCAATATTCATTAACTAATACATTAAATTCTTAGCCGTCAAGTGCTATAGTCCCCTAATAGATAGCTAGATACCATATAGCTTAACCGCCTAACAAGAAAAGCAGTCATAAGATCACATTTTGGCTATAATAACATCTTTTATAATAGTATATAATAATGATTGTATCAAATCTATGCATGCTATCACCAATATTCAATCAGTGGAATAATAAGCATCATACCATATCTACTCTATCCCATACCAGAGAGATGCGTATTAAAACATATACATATTCATATTCATAAACTTTAATCATATTATTTATAATGATAAACATTTCTCAGCTATTGAATCAATATCATAACATGGCCCTTGGCCCAATAATTTATCCAAAATAATCACAACATCATAATCACGACCTTAGGCCCATACACATTGCCAAGAGTCTTAGCAATAATCATATTTATAAGCCGTAGCATATCTCTAATCATCTCACATATAGGAGGCAACTCACATACAGAAGGTACTATATCAATGAGCAAGTAATTATCTCTCACACAAGAGGCATCTCACATCTAGGAGTCATAATATAGATAGACATGTAATCATATATAGGATATCTTATATCAATAGGTCATACATCATGACTACTAGGAATATCACTTCTCTAGGCCAATTTACATATCTAAGAGGAGCATCGTTCTATAGGTCCAACAATCATGACTTAAGGAAATAGCAACAATATAGGCCAATCATCAAGTCTAAGAGAAAATAGCATCTCTATAGGCCAATCATCAAGTCTAAGAGGAAATATCATCTGTATAGGCCAATCATAAAGTATAAGAGAAAATATCTGTAGGCCAAATAACGTATCTAGGAGGAATATCATCTCTAAATTCCCAATATCACTTCCACAAAGAGTAATATAACCATAACTCAAAATCAACAATCGAGGAACATCAATAAAAGTTACCATGTTATAAAGTAGCCTTATTCTAAGGTATACTAGCCTCATCTATGTCTAACATCCTCACTAAGTCCACAAGACTTAACACTAACTTAGGCTTAAGTGGGCCAAATGATCTAACTCATAATCCATAATTTCCATAATTAGGCATACTATGCACCAATCTAGGCTAAGGTATCTAGTTCATCTTCTAAATGTCAAGTAAGACATATTCAATCCTAAGATAGCAACATCGATTGGAAACAAGGGTACTCAAGTCAACTCTACCCAACTTACGGTTTCACGAGTACTACACTAACCCAATTAGGCTAAATATACAAATTAAGCTAAAACTATATTTCAAGCATAGCATTATATCATATCAATACTATAGCTAATATAAACTAAAGAGGAAAGGCAGTAGGATACAAAAAGGGTTATAAACATGCCATCTTATGGTCCAAAACCCTCATTTAATCCCCAAACATCAATATATCAAGGCCAAGTTATCCTACTCAGAATCAATCCTAACATCCATATTCACACGCAATATATATCAGACATTATCTACGAATAAAAGTAGGTAGAATCCTACCTCAAGGACAAACCGCAAAACCTCACTTCATGCACCAAATGCTCATCTTCACTTCATAATTTCCAAAATGCCATCACACTATCAAAAACATAATCTACTCATCAATACGAATCTAATGATGCCTATATTTTAATATTATGCTTTGGGTCCAAAAATGATACTAAAATCCCAAGTGGGTCCCACATATGAAAAATGAGTTTCCGAACTAACCCAACATTCACACATTGAATAAGGGATCATAACCCTCAAGGAGTGGGTAAAAACTAAGCATACTTTGGGCTAAAATTAATCCCTAAGCTAAATTGGGTTTTGAATCCAAACTAAGAAATTCAAGCATGAATTCAAGAAATTCTTACCTTAATCTTAAACATAATCGCAATACAAGATGATAATTAAGCTCCTAAGTCACCCCTTATGACCAATTTTAAGCTATTACACTCATTTTGGGGTTTCTAAGTCTAAATGGTAAAGGGAAAATGCCTCAAATGCATCTTGGGACCTTTCTATAGCCCCTAAAGGTAAAGAAATACCGCTATTGTAGTCATACAAGATGCGATCGCACTCCCATGATCCCACATTCTTGGTAGTGATCTCGGTTGCACCAGATAACAACATACTCAAAACTAAATATTTGATCCTCGGAACTTATCCAAAATCCAAAGAACATGATCCAATAGTTAATTTTGAGTGTAAACCACATTTTAAATCCATTGGAATCCTCAATTAGGAAAAAAGGGGGGCCCACACCTATAGTTTCATAGCTTTTCATAAAATCTGCTTAATAGCCCAAAATAAGTCTGGTAGCCTGGGAACATAAACCACGGGCCTCCCTAGCCTAAAATTGATGTTACGAACATAATGGAGAATTTGAATTTTCAATCCAGGGTCATTTCAACCAAATATGTGTCCCACACCCATTTTTTCAATTTTTAACTTTTTGACCAATAGGTCGAAATGAGCTCGGATTCATTGGGACCCAAACAGAAGGTTTACCTAGACTAAAATAAATATTTTATTTCAACTGGTGTAGTTATAATTTGCATTCGAGATCATTTTACTAAAGTTTTTGCCCGGAGGCCATTTGGAACCAAAGAAAACTTCAAATTGGGAAATTGTCTCTAAAAACCAAACAAACTGCCCAATAATTGAACCGTTGATTCCAGTAAGTTATAAATGACTTGGGTCAGCTATGGAGAGTCTCAAGCGGTGAATGTAACCATAAATATGGAAAATACCTGAATGGTCATTACAATTGTCTATCTACTAAAGAAGATTGCTAATTACAATCATTACTTTGGCTACTTTCTAACTCAAATGACATTATAATAAAAATAATTTTAGAGGCAATAAATATATACTTTAACAAAGAGTTCTATCATTGGATCAATATCAGTCGAAAAAACTTATCGGTAATTTTTTTTCTAAACCTAATATTGATAGATTATATGCATATATCTATATGTTTTTTATCCGAATTATAGGTAAACCCACAAATTATAATACCCCAGGTTGTGTACTCTAAAATTTTTTGGGTATTTTGTGTTCATTATGCAGGGTATGACTCAGGTAATGAGTCGTGAAAACTCATCACGAGTGGTACTATGTCACTTATTGTCTTACCAGTTAGGCTTCCCAATGTTTCTGTCATATGTATGAATAGTCCTTCATGATTTGTGGTTAATAAGTATGAGTCGTATAGTGCCATTCGTAGTCTAACCAGTAAGGTGAACTATTATTTCTATTTTGGTTATGACTTGGACCCCGTGAGTCGTAGGCTGTGACTCTTGACCAAACAATTAAGCATGCCCCAAGTCTCTGCCCAGACTCTGAGTCATAGTAAATACTAGTGACCGGTCATCACATGTCATGATGTAACTCATAGAAATTGGTGATAATTTTTGTGCATTATAAATAGAGGCACTTTGGTTATTTATTTCCTTCACTAATTATAACCCACGATCATAAAATACTTTTGGGGTCCCATTATCATCCAAAAACACATCAAAAACCACTCTTTTCTTTCTTAAATTCCCAAGTCAAGAACAAATCTAGGGTTCAAAGGGTTGGTCATTTAAGGCTCAATTTGTGGCTCCTGTTCAAAATTCCTTAGTGTTTTGGGCATGTATCTCTTAACTAACTTGGTTTTATATAAAATAATGAGTTTTATCATGGTTTATGTGAATTTATATATGGGTTTTAAAAAATAGTTTGAGGATTTAAACGAATACTATTTGACTGATTTTCCCATGGTTTTGTCATTCATGCTTTGTTTCATGGTTTTTGAATTACATGGTTCACGGGTATGGTGAATTGAAGGAGGTCGTGTTATTTCCCAAATTTTATGAAATATAGTTTTGAAAAAGGGTCGTGGCATTTCCTCCCCCCAATATTTTGTGGAATTCAGTTTTAGAATTGGTATTAATCCTAACCCACTTTGTAAATTGGTTTTGAAACATGGATATATGCATAATTTAACCCACTTTGAAACTATTGCATTTCGTAAAAGGTAAATGGAATAAAAATGTTTTTGGAAAGGCCTTGGTGTTCATAACATGGTTTTTGAACTGAATCTTAGGGGTCGTTGATTCTCCCAGGTTGTTGGATAATTTGAATGACAAAATTCTATAAACTTACAAGAATAATATGTATGACGATACGAAGGGTAATTTCCATAATGGATGATTCTTGGTTTAATGGATGGGTTAGGTGCAAATATTTTAATTGGGTTTAAAGGGGAGGGTTTGTAGCTCACCATGAAGATGGAGGTCCCGAGGGGACCATTACTGGAATCACATCTTCCGGTGTAGGGTTCATGGTGACCGTTTGCATATTTCATAGTTTATACGTATATATGTATCTTGGAATGATGTGGGGTGGAGAAATTCGATGGCGCTCCTTGGATAAATATGGTTCGTGTGGCTACATGCATTGTGATGGTTACGATGGAGGGAGCCAAACCCATATAGATCATGGGTGTCTTTAGGAAGGACAGAGCTCTACAGTCAGATTAATGATTTAAATCTCATGCTTAAACCCAGTACCCTATCCTGACATTTTAAACATATATATATATATACATGTATGCGAACATGTACATTGAGACAAGTTTTGATTGATTTTAGAATGGCATTTTTTATCCCTTTTTTGAGTTACATGGTTACATGCTAGCGATCACCCAGTCAACCATCCCCAGATTCTATATCCTTTCATGATGTAGGATCTTAGGGTTTCTTTGTTAACTTGTGTAGTGTTAGATGATCTATTTTCATTAGTCGGTCTACTTGAAGTGGTGAGCCTCCATCTTTTGGAAGGCCCGTTACTTTTTAGTTTCATTATATTTCTTAGAATGTTACTTTTGGATTCCTTTTTGGTTAAAATTGGGGGCATGTCCCTACTTAGTTTGGCATTTGTTTTTTTTTTTGTTAGAGTCTTTTGTGGAAAAATGTGGGAATGATTGTTATTGAATCTTAGAGCTTACTTTTGAGTTAATTTACTATTTTATCTTTATATTCTGGTTATCTTCCACTTTTTGTTTTGTATTTTCTTTTGCGTAGGCTTTGGGGGTGGTCTCCAGCCCTCGGTGGTCTTGAGATACTTGTCACGACTAGGTCCAAAGTGAGTGACTCAAACTCTAATCAGAGAAATTGATATTACAATATATTAGTTCTTAAATTGTGAGGTAGCGACTTCCTCAATTGAATCTTGGTTTTATTTCTTTGTTTTTTAATTATTGTTATTATATGTATGAATATAACAATGTAATTATTCATTATATGTTGTCAAGCCTACACTATTGTGATTCAACGTAACACCCCACATTTTTGAGCTAGAAATAGAACCACCGTTCCTACATGAAAACTCTAATCCCATGATTTTTATTTTGAATACATGTGTCATTATCATTATCCTATTGTGAAGAGTGCTTATTTGGTGAAAAATGATCATAGGAATCACTTAGAGAAAAGTTGAGCTATGAGTCTTTGATTCAGCCAAATTTTTGGTATTTGATTCTATAGGGATCAACTTTGAATGTGAATAACTTATGACATATGTGGAATTTTGCAGATCATGACCCACCAAATGATAGATAATTGAGTTTGCTTTCCAACTATACCAATTTTGCCTTAATCCGATACCCGAGGAAAAAATTATGGCCTTTTTTGTGAGAGACAATAAGGGGTCGTGATAGCCCCATGCTGGAGGGCTATTCCACCTAACTAGGAGTCGCATCATGAGGGATGCTTCACCCATATAGGGTTCATTCCATGAGGTCTATTCCCACGGGAAAATAAGGCCAAGGGACAGTTGTTTCCTTTCTCCTTAACCCCAGTCGTCCAAACATGGTTTATAATACAAAAAGGGGCATTATGTGCCCATCTTTCTCAAAACAACTCACGTAAAAACCCTCCTATTTTCCAAGAACAATAATTCAAGATTCTTCTCTCAATAACACAAGGATTTAAATTTTGAATTCAAGATTTCTTCAAGAATCCAAGAGTTCAAGCTTACAAGTTCAAGAAATCTTCAAAAAATATCAAGAATAGAGTTTGTTTCACAAGTTCATCATTGAAATCTTCACAAAATATCAACAATAGAGTTTCTTTCTCAAGTTCATCATTCAAGTCCCAAGCTTCAAGATTTCTTCACAAGTCAAGAAACTTAAGGCATGTGGGGTTTATGAACAAGGGTACACTTTCACCCTTGTGCCCAAAGTGCATGATTTTAAGATTTAATTTACTTTTTCCTGAATTAAGGTTCATAACCAAATTGCTATATTCTTGAAGCATGTTTGTAATGCCCAAATTTGCTGAACTAGAACGCTACATGGTGCTTATGACCTCGAAGGACCATACGCTAATCCATGACTGATATACGTACCTATACACTGCAATATATGACATAATAATGCGGAAAACATGAACAATAGGCCATAAGGTTCTATTGAATAAAATGTCTAATGAAACATAACATCTATATTGTTGACAAATACCCAAAACAGTTGAAGTCTGAATCAAATTTGAACTAAATCTGAAAGCCTCTAAGTACTGTCTGAATAAGGAGTTGAAGGAACATGTCTCCAACTAACTCCATCTAGCAAAACTGAACTGAAATAATGAATGAATTAAAATAATATTTTCCTTGGATGGATGAGGACTTATTGCCACTCTGCGTGCTGGAATGCTACTGCTACTGCTAATATGGAACTTGTGACTTTGAACCTATGGTGTAACATAAAAGAAAGCACCATAGTGCAAATGCGTCAGTACAACTGAAAGTACTGTGTATTCGAGTGGGGTAGGCTAAATGCAAAAGGGTTTACATGCATAAGCAATACTAACTGACTAATATGAACGTGAGAGTGCAAGCATGAATACATAGTAACTGAGATCATGAATAAATGATATCTGGATCTGTACGCTAATACATGGTTCACTGTTATCTAACGTAAATCATACTAGAATTATCATAACATAGATGACTGCGCCTGATAGTCCTAAATCTGATGGAACTAACTATGTTCCGTACTGTAACTGAATTGACTATAACTGACAATCCTGGTTTACTAAAATCTGAAGAACTATCTGAGTTCTTTTACTCAGACTAGGACTGAAAATATGGGAGGTAGTTGTTTAATTGACATGCCCCAAATACGCTATAATAGCTGAGCTGGGGTCCAATTTGTGCGCTGATTGGAAGGGTGTCAATACCGTTACCGGTAAGGACAGCTATGAGTGACCCTTAGCTAGAAGGTACTCAAATGAGAAAGGTAGGAATCCTAAACTGACAGTTAAGCCACCTCATCAACCCTAATCTGACAGGTTAAGATGTCTCAACCTATGCTGGCTACGTAGTTCTGGAACACAAGGATGACTGCTAAGAATAACACCCTAAACTGGCAGGTGAGTTCCCATCCTTGGATTCACTCGGTGCTGACTTCTACTCCCATCTAAAGAGACTAAACTTGATTGAACTGATGGTACATGGAATGAGTAACTGACTTTCGTTGACTAACGGACTAGTACTACTATCAGAGAATTTATTAAGATCATGAGATTTCTGAGATTTCCTGAGTCACATGACTGACTGAGTTCTATAGATCATGGCTTGACTGAGATTATCGTGATAACGTGACATGGCTCTAGGCACACAACTATATTTTTAGGTACAAGTACCCCCAGGACTCGATGGAAGGAAACTGACACACATAACTAACTTGATCATAAAAAATAGAGTCCACAATTCACCATATCATAAGTAGGGGATTTCACACTAAGCATAGTTCTCAACATCTTACGTATGGAAGGGAAATTCATACAACATGTGTACACTTGGATAGCTTCAATATCATGATCAATCCATATCACAAAAATGATGCATATCAATCACGTGGAATTCATGTGAAATCATAAAGCATAGAGCATGGACTTGTCATTTAAGGATTATTAAATCATAGGACACGAATCTTATCACCTTAAGCATTTTATCAAACACTTTGCATCCATTCTTTTAGATTAGGTGTGTTTTCATGAATTTCTCCATTTTAAACCACATAAAGTTCATGGATTTCAACTAACGACACATACTTCATGAAAACACCCTTAGATATTATCTTGAAACTTAAACGACAATCATCAATATGTACATGGTCATATCACAACAAGACAATCACAA
>NC_061118.1:143928234-143934247 GCF_002878395.1 Capsicum annuum
AATTAAGTTCATAAAGCTATCATCCTACATGTGAACTAAAAAAGGCCTCTAGGTACATCCCTGTCTTAGATGATAATTCAAATTCCTCATTTTATAAAAGAATAAAAACCTTGTTCTATCTGCCCCCACATTCTATCTTCCTATTCCCTCTTCCGAGATCACAAGGTCGACAATGAATATATTCTAATGGCCATGAATCCTTAAAATAGTTAAAAAAGGGTAAATCAACAACCATAATGATAAGCAATTCAACAAACTTAATTCAAAAAGAAAGTTGTCATGATCTTGGCCTTAACCTCGGAAAGGGGGTGTTAGCCGCTAATCGACATAACCGTAATCAACATAATTGAATAAATGTTATAATATATTAAAAATATAAATCTAAATATATAAAACCTAAAAAATGTGTGAATCAGACTCCTCTCCAGTACAAAGATGTCCAAAAGTCCCTACAAATTGAATAACGTGTGCTATTTTTAGTTGACAAATCCTAAGCCTACAAGAGTAGGATATTGCGTGTTAAAGGACCACCGAAATGAGCAGGCTTCGCTAGGAATATACCACCACTGCAAGGAAGGCTCATCCTACCTTAGACCATTGGTATGAAGCCTTCTTTGTGGGCCTTGGAGCACGGTATGAAGGGGGCCGCGCGGGCTTATCTACGTGCCCTTACTGGAATTTGCTTCTCAAATTTTGGTTAAGTGTTCGGGTCCCTTCTTTTATCCAAGCCTTTGGTGTTTTTTTACCTTTAATTTTCAGCTAGTTCAATATTTTTATATCACCATAATCGACTCCACAAGCATCTTATATCATCAAACATGATGGATTAGAGTTCAAAATTTTACAACTACAAGAACGGCGAACTAAAAACTCAATAAATGTACTAGTCTCGTCCACCTTATGCTATAATGTATTATTGACTCTTAGCTCATTTTAATTGAATTTTGCACACTTCAAACAAGTTGTTACACATAATATAAGACATTCAAACCATAAGGAACACATTCAACACACTAGAATCCACCGCGAACAACTAGACGACACCTAGCTCACCCAAATGAAACAACGGAAGAAGGAATAGGAACCAACCCGCACCATCGGTACCAAATATTTCCTATTTCGTATTTCAATATTTAGAAATGTCACACCCCATTTTTAACCGAAAAGATATTGTTTTAAGTTTCGAAAGGGTTTTTATTATTAAGTGACAAAAAGGAAAATTTGTTTCGAAAAAGGATTATTTTTACATTTAAAACTCAATGTCGCCACTTGGCATAATCCGGTGTGCCACCTTTGGAAAA
Organism: Capsicum annuum; assembly: GCF_002878395.1. Classification (NCBI taxonomy): domain Eukaryota; kingdom Viridiplantae; phylum Streptophyta; class Magnoliopsida; order Solanales; family Solanaceae; genus Capsicum; species Capsicum annuum. Next base: position 143,929,536 of record NC_061118.1, read on the forward strand.
TCCTTTTAAAAACAATTTGACTTTTTAAAACTGGTTTGCGAATAGAGATTCCGTCTAAAGAATTCTGTTGACCGAGAGGAAGGTGTTAGGCACCCCTTGATCCTGTGGTTCAACCACGGTCGCTTGGTTGAGAATATTGGCTAATTTTGACACTACAAATGTATAAACCACATAAAACACACAAAACAATCAATCAAAAAAAAGAACAAAAAAAATCCAAAATCATAATGTCCAGTACAATTATTAAAAACTGAAACAGAAAAATGCAAAAATATAAATTCTATTCTAAACTAGTCCTAGGCTAAACTCTGTAGCTTTACCCGATGCCTCGGGCCTTCATCATGATCATTTTTCACCAACATAGTATGTCGGGGTATTCCCTGGTGAATAAATACAAATACATCAGGGCATTCTCCGGACAAATGAATACACTTTTCAAATACGGTAAACAAGACATTCAACAAATATTTCAAACATTACAACAATCCACCAATTCTAAATTTGCCTACCTGAACCTACTGTTTTCCTACCCACTCGATGACATATAACACAACATCAACAATGAATCAAAATACCATAATATTCACTTTTATCAATTTTTAATTCCCGACCCAAATCCATCCTAAACATCAATAAAGTGTCATTTCAACATGCAGTCCATAATCACAAAATGAATCACAAAATCTTAACTACAACAATTCATATCTTGTTTCAAATAGAATAAATGATGAAATAAAAAGACGAAGGAAATAATCATGCACTATAACACAAGGCATATTCTTCACCGATATCTATACAACCATCCTATACTGTCTGATTGACATATGTGCATACCGATGATAGGTAATGTGCATGCATGAATGAATGCAAAGTACATAATCAATATCACAAATCATCATAACTTTCCTCATTAGAATCATCATCATCGTAATCAACCTTCGGCCTTGTGGGGTATCAACATATCATCAATATATCCTCCAAACTTTGCGAGAATCAACATTATCACAACAGTATCCTACGGTCTTTTCGGGTATCAATATCATTGTAACAGTATCCTCCAGCCTTGTCAGGTATCAATCTCATCACAATAACGAGTATCAATATCATCATAATTGTGTCCTCCGGCCTTGATGGTTATTGATATCATCACAATAGTATCTTCCGACCTTGTCGGGTATCAATATCATCATAATAGTATGCTCTGGCCTTGCCAGGTATCACTATTATCATAATAGTATCCTCCTTCCTTGCTAGGTATTAATATCATCATAATAGTATCCTCCGTTATAATTACCATTACCGAATAAGGTACACTAAAATACTCATAAACATACTCATCTCACCAGAGAATATCTATCTAGTCAATAATTTCCAACTACTCGTTATTAATTAACCAACACTTATTATTATAAAATCACTAGTTCACTAGTCACCACACAACCTCTAGTTATTAACCTAAATATTATCTTTTACATAATCCTTACTCACGGGGTAAGAACTAACCTCTATTTATTAATTAGACAACATCTATCATCTATTCAAGGTTCATCACTAGACCAAAACCGCCATTTATTTACCATTCATTATTATCAACTAATCATCCTATATTCGTTAATAATTACTAGACAACACCTTACTACTTGTCACCTAACCATCTTTTATTAACTGACACGATTCAATAACTAACCATTGTTAGCTACCATATTTCAACTAAGCAAGATTCATTAACTAATACATTAAATTCCTAGCCATCAAGTGCTATAGTCCCCTAATAGATAGCTAGTTACCATATAGCTTAACCGACTGACAAGAAGAGCAGTCATAAGATCACATTTCAGCTGTAATAACATCATTTATAATAGTATATAATAATGAACGTACCAAATTTATGCATGCTATCACCAATATTCAATCAGTGGAATAATAAGCATCATACTGCATCTTTCTCTATCCCATACCGGAGAGATGTGCATAAGAACATATACATATTCATATTCATGAACTTTAATCATATTATTTATAATAATAAACACTTCTTAGCTATTGAATCAATATCATAACATAGCCCTTGGCCATTTAATTATTCCAAAATAATCACAACATTATAATCACGGCCTTAGGCCCATGCACATATCCAAGAGTCTTAGCAATAATCATATTTATAAGCCATAGCATATCTCTAATCATCTCACATATAAGAGGCAACTCACATATAGAAGGTACAATATCAATGAGCAAGTAATCATCTCTCACACAAGAGGCATCTTACAACTAGGAGTCATAAAATATATAGACATGTAATCATCTATAGGATATCTTATATCAATACGTCATACATCATGACTAAGAGGAATATCACTTCTATAGGCCAATTTACATATCTAAGAGGAACATTGTTCTATAGGTCCAACAATTATGACTTAAGGAAATAGCAACTCTATAGGCCAATCATCGAGTTTAAGAGAAAATAGCATCTCTATAGGTCAATCATCAAGTCTAAGAGGAAATATTATCTCTATAGGCCAATCATAAAGTCTAAGAGAAGATAGCAACTCTATAGGCCAGATAACATATCTAGGAGGAATATTATCTCTAAATGCCCAATATCATTTCCACAAAGAGTAATATAACCATAACTTAAAATCCACAATCTACGAACATCAATACAATTTATCATGTTATAAAGTAACCTTATTCTAAGATTTACTAGCCTGATCTATATCTAACATCCTCACTAAGTCCACAAAACTTAACACAAACTTAGGCCTAAGTGGGCCAAACGATCTAACTCATAATCCACAATTTCTATAATTAGGCATACTATACACCAATCTAGGTTAAGGTATCTAGTTCATCTTCTAGATATCAAGTAAGACATATTCAATCCTAAGTTAGCAACTTCGATTGGAAATAAAGGTAGTCAAGTCAACTCTACCCAACTTACGATTTCACGACTACTACACTAGCCCAATTAGGCTAAATATACAAATCAAGTCAAAACTATATTTCAAACATAGAATTATATCATATCAATACTATAACTAATATAAACTAAAGAGGGAAGGCAGTAGGATACAAAAGGGTTATAAACATGCCATCTTATGGTCCGAAACCCTCATTTAATCCCTAAATATCAATATATCAAGGCTAAGTTGAACTACTTATAATCAAGCCCAACATCCATATTCACATGCAACATATATCAGACATTATCTATGAAGAAAAGTAGGTAGAAGCCTACCTCGAGGACAAATCGCAAAACTTCACTTCATGCACCAAATGCTCATCTTCACTTCATAATTCCCAAAATGCCATCAAACTATCAAAAACAGAATCTACTCATCAATACGAATCAAATGATGCCCATATTTCACTATTGTGCTTTGGGTCCAAAAACGATACTCAAATCCCAAGTGGGCCCCATATATGGAAAATGAGTTTCCGAACCAACCTAATGTTCACACATTGAATAAGGGATCATAACCCTCAAGGAATGGGTGAAAACTAAGCATACTTTGGGCTAAAATTAATCCCTAAGCTAAATTGGGGTTTTGGGTCCAAACTAAGAAATTCAAGCATGAATTCAAGAAATTCTTACCTTAATCTTAAACATAATCTCAATACAAGATGATAATTAAGCTCCTAAGTCACCCCCTATGACCAATTTTGAGCTATTACACTTATTTTGGGGTTTCTAAGTCTAAATGGTAAAGGGGAAATGCCCCAAATGCATCTTGGGGCCTTTATATAGCCCCTACAGGTAAAGAAATGCCACTATCGAAGTCATACAAGCTGCGATCGCACTACCATGCTTGCACATTCTTGGCAGCGATCACAGTTGCACCAGATAACAATATACTCAAAACTAATTTTTGACCCTCGAAACTTATCCAAAATCCAAATAACATGATCCAATAGTTAATTTTGAGTGTAAACCACATTTTAAATCCATTGGAATACTCAATTAGGAAAAAAGGGGGGCCTAAACCTATAGTTTCATAACTTTTCATAAAATCCGCGCAGTAGCCCAAAATAAGTCTGAGAGCCTTGGGACATGAACCAAGGGCCTAGCTAGCCTAAAATTGATGTTACGAACATGATGGAGAATTTTAATTTTCAATCCAGGGTCTTTTCAACCAAATATGTGTCCCACACCCATTTTTTCCAATTTTTAAATTTTTGACCAATTGGTCGAAATAAGCTCGGATTCATTGAGACCCAAACAAAAGGTCTACCTAGACTAAAATCAATATTTTGTTTCTATTGGTGTAGTCATAATTTACATCTGAGATCATTTTACTATAGTTTTTGCCCGGTGGCCATTTGGAACCAGAGAAGACTTCAAATTTGGAAATTGGCTCTAAAAAACAAACAACCTGCCCTGTAACTGAACCTTCGGTTCTAGTAAGTCATAAATGACTTGGGTCAGCTATGGAGAGTCTCAAACGGTGAAGGTAATGATAAATATGGAAAATGACCTGAAGGGTCATTACAATTGTCTATCTACTAAAGAAGATTGCTAATTACAATCATTACTTTGACTACTTTCTAACTCAAATGACATTATAATAAAAAGAATTTTAGAGGCAATAAATATATACTTTAACAAAGAGTTCTGTCATTGGATCAATATCACTAGAAAACCTTATCGGTAATTTTTTGTCATAAACCTAATATTGATAGATTATATGCATATATCTATATGTTTTTTA
>NC_061118.1:143937247-143943204 GCF_002878395.1 Capsicum annuum
TTATAATACCCCAGGTTGTGTACTCTAAAAATTTCTGGGTTTTTTGTGTTCATTATCTTGGGTACGACTCAGGTAATGAGTCGTGAAGACTCATCACGAGTGGTACTATGTCACTCATTGTCTTACTAGTTAGGTTGCCCAATGTTTCTATCATATGTATGACTATTCCCTCATGATTCATGGTCAATAAGTATGAGTCGTATAGCGCCAGTCGTAGTCCAACCAGTAAGATGAACTATTATTTCTATTTTGTTACGACTTGGACCCCATGAGTCATAGGTTGTGACTACTGACCAAACCATTAAGGATACCCCGAGTCTCTTCCCAGACTCTGATTCATGGTAAATACTCTTGACCGGTCATCACATGTCGTGATATAACTCGTAGAAACTGGTGATAATTTTTGTGCATTATAAATAGGGGCACTTTGGTTATTTATTTCCTTCACTAATTATAACCCACGACCATAAAATACTTTTGGGGTCTCATTATCATCCAAAAACGCATCAAAAACCACTCTCTTCTCTCTTAAATTCTCAAGTCAAGAACAAAGCTAGGGTTTCAAATGATTGGTCATTTAAGGCTCATTTATGGCTTCTCTTCCAAATTCCTTGGTGTTTTGGGCATGTATCTCTTCCCTAACTTGTTTTTATATAAAAGAATGGGTTTTATCATGGTTTATGTGAATTTAAATATGGTTTTTTAAAAATAGGTCAAGGATTTTAAATGAATACTACTTGACTGGTTTTCCTATGGTTTTGTCGTTCATGCTTTGTTTCATGGTTTTTGAATTACATGGTTCATGGGTATGGGGAATTGAAGGAGATTATGCTATTTCCCCAATTTTATGAAATATAGTTTTGAAAGAGGGTCATGGCATTTCTTCGCTCCACCCCTCAATATTTTGTGGAATTTGGTTTTAGAATTGGTATTAATCCCAACCCACTTTGTAAATTGGTTTTGAAACATGGATATATGCATCTTTTAACCCACTTTGAAACTATTGCATTCCGTAAAAGGTAAATGGAATAAAAATGTTTTTAGAAAGGCCTTGGTGTTCATAACATGGTTTTTAAACTGAATCTTGAGGGTTGTTGATTCTCCCAGGTTGTTGGATAATTGGAATGACAAAATTCTATAAAATTACAAGAAAAATATGTATGACAATACCAAGAGTAATTTCCATAGTGGATGACTCTTAGTTTAAAGGATGAGTTAGGTGCAAATATTTTAATTAGGTTTAAAGGCACCGAGGGGACCATTATTGGAATCACATCTGTCGGTGTTCTTGTTCATGGTGACCGTGTGCATATTTCATATTTTATACATATATGTGTATCTTGGAATGATGTGGGGTGGAGAAATTCCATGACGTTCATTATATATCTATGGTTCGTGTGGCTATATGCGTTGAGATGCTTACGATGGAGGGAGCCAAACCCATATAGCTTGTGGGTGTCTTTAAGACGGACAGAGCTCTATAGTCAGATTAATGATTTAAATCTCATGCTTAAACCCTATACCCTATCTCGACATTTTGTGTCTATAGATATATATATATACATGTATGCGAACATGTAAATTAAGACAAGTTTTGATTGGTTTTGAAATGGCATTTTTTATCCCTTTTCTGAGTTATATGGTTACATGCTAGCGATCACCTTATTAACCATCCCCGGGTGCTATATCCTTCTATGATGTAGGGTCTTAGGGGTTCTTTGTTGAATTGTGTAGTGTTAGGTGATCGGTTTCATTAGTCGGTCAACTTGAAGTGGTGAGCCTCATCTTTTGGAAGGCCTGTTACTTTTTGGTTTCATTATGTTTCTTAGAATGTTACTTTTGGATTCCTTTTTGGCTAAAATTGGGGGCATGTCCCTTCTTAGTTTGGCATGCATTTTTTTTTGGTTAGAGTCTTTTGTGGGAAAATGTGGGAATGATTGTTATTGAATCTTAGAGCTTACTTTTGAGTTAATTTACTATCTTATCTTTATATTCTGGTTATTTTCCACTTTTTGTTTTGGATTTTCTTTTGGATAGGATTTGGGGGTGGTCTCCAGCCCTCGGTGGGCTTGAGATACTTGTCACGACTAGGTCCAAAGTTGGGTCGTGACTCAAATTCTAATCAGAAAAATTGATTTTACTATATATTAGTTCTTAAATTGTGAGGTAGCGACTTTCTCAATTGAAGCTTGGTTTTACTTCTTTGTTTTTTAATTATTGTTATTATATGTGTGAATATAACAGTGTAATTATTCATTATATGTTGTCAAGCCTACACTATTGTGATTCAATGTAACACCCCACATTTTTGAGCTAGAAATAGAACCGTCGTTCCTATATGAAAACTCTAATCCCATGATTTTTATTTTGAATACATGTGTCATGATCATTATCCTAGTGTTAAGAGTGCTTATTTGGTGAAAAATGATCATAGGAATCACTTAGAGCAAAGTTGAGCTATGAGCCTTTGATTCGGCCAAATTTTTGGTATTTGATTCTACAGGGGTCAACTTTGAACGTGAATAACTTATGACAGATGTGGCATTTTCCATCTCAAGAACCACCAAATGATAGATAATTGAGTTAGCTTTCCAACTATACAAATTTTTCCTTAATCTGATACCCGAGCAAAAAATTATGACCCTTTTTGTGAAAGATAATAAGGGGTTGTGATAGCCCTGTGCCGCGAGGGCTATTCCACCTAACTAGGGGTCGCATCGTGAGGGATAATTCACCCATATAGGGGTCACGCCATGAGGTCTATTCCCATGGGAAAATAAGGACAAGGGGCAGTTTTTTCCTTTCTCCTTAACCCCAGCTATCCAATCACGATTTATAATACAAAAAGGGCATTGCATGCCCATCTTTCTAAAAAAAACTCACGTAAAAACCCTCCCATTTTCCAAGAACAATAATTCAAGATTCTTCTCTCAATAACACAAGGATTTAAATTTCGAATTCAAGATTTCTTCAAGAATCCAAGAGTTCAAGCTTACAAGTTCAAGAAATCTTAAAAAAATATCAAGAATAGAGTTTCTTTCACAAGTTCATCATTGAAATCTTCAAAAAATATCAAGAATAGAGTTTCTTTCTCAAGTTCATCATTCAAGTCCCAAGCTTCAAGCTTTCTTTACAAGTCAAGAAACTTAAGGTATGTGGGGTTTATGAACAAGGGTACCCTTTCACCCTTGTGCCCAAAGTGCATGATTTTAAGATTTAATTTACTTGTTCCTAAATTAGAGTTCATAACCAAATTGCTATATTCTTGAAGCATGTTTGTAATGCCCCAATTTTTTGAACCAGAATGCTACACAGTACTTATGATCCCGAAGGACCACAAGCTAACCCATAACTAATATTTGTACCTATATACTGCAATATATGACGTAATAATGCGGAAAACATAAACAACAGGCCATAAGGTTCAACTGAATAAAATATCTGACAAAACATAACATCCATATGGGTAAAAATACCCAAAATAGCTGAAGCCTGAATCAAATCTGAACTAAATCAAAAAGCCTCTAAATACTGTCTGAATAAGGAGTTGAAGGAACATGTCTCCAACTAACTCCGTCTAGCAAAATTGTACTGAAATAATGAGTGAATTAAAATAATATTGTCCTCGAATAGATGAGGACTCACTACCACGCAGCGTACTGGAATGCTACTGCTACTGCTGATCAGGAACTTGTGACTGAACCTATGGTGTAACATAAAAGAAATAACCATAGCGCAAATACGTTAGTACAATAGAAAGTACTGAGTATAATAGTGGGGTAGGCTAAATGAAACAGGGTTTACATGCATGAGCAATGATAACTGACTAATATGAATGTGAGAGTGCAAGCATGCATACATAGTAACTAAGATCGTGAATACGTGATATCTGGATCTGTACGCTAATACATGATTTACTGTTATCTAACATTAATGATACTAGAATTCTAATAACATGGATGACTGTGTCTGACAGTCCTGAATCTAGTAGAACTATCTGAGTTTCGTACTGTAACTTAATTGACTGTAACTGACAGTCCTGGTATATTGAAATCTAAAGAATTATTTGAGTTCTTTTACTGAGACTAGGACTAAAACTGTGGGAGGTAGTTGTTTAACTGACATGTCCCAAATGCGCTATAATAGCTAAGCTGGGGTCCAATCTGTGCCTTGATTAGAAGGGTGTCAATACCGCACCACCGGTAAGCACAACTGTGAGTGGCCCTTAGCTGGCAGGTACTCGAATGAGAAAGGTGGGAACCCTAAACTGATAGGTTAAGACACCTCATCAACCCTAATATGATAGTTTAAGATGTCTCAACCTATGCTGGCTACGTAGTTCTGGAACACAAGGATGACTGCTAAGAATAACACCCTAAACTGGCAGGTGAATTCCCATTATTGGGTTCACTCGGTGCTGACTTCTACTCCCATTTAGCGAGATTGAGCTTGATTTAACTGAAAATACATGGACTGAGTAACTGACTTCCATTGACTAATAGAATAGTATTACTATCTGAGAATTTATTCAAATCATGAGATTTTCGAGATTTCCTGAGTCACATGACTAACTGAGTTCTATAGATCATGGATTGACTGAGATTATCATGATAATGTGACATGTCTCTAGGCACACAACTATATTTTTTGTGTACAAGTTCCCCCAAGACTCCATGGAAGGAAACTGGCATACATAGCTGACTTGATCATAAAAAATGGAGTCCACAATTCACCATATCATAAGTAGGGGATTTCACACTAAGCATAGTTCTCAACATCTTACGTATGGAAGGGAAATTCATACAACATGTGTACACTTGCATAGCTTCAATATCATGCTCAATCCATATCACAACAATGATGCATATCAATCACGTGGAATTCATGTGAAATCATAAAGCATAGAGCATGGACTTGTCATTTAAGCATTATTAAATCATGGGACACGAATCTTACCACCTTATGCATTTTATAAAACACTTTGCATGCATTCTTTTAGCTTAGGTATGTTTTCATGAATTTCTCCATTTTAAACCACATAAAGTTCATGGATTTCAACTAACGACACATATACTTCATGAAAATATCCTTAGATATCATCATGAAACTTAAACAACAATCATCAACATGTACATGGTCACATCACAACAAGACAATCACAAAATAACATTTAAAACATGGTTCTTGAGCTCTATGAATGAAATGGATCCATAGATGAACACTACGCATACATTAGATGGAAGATCTGTGAAAATTTACGGTGAAATCCTTTGAATCTTGAAGCTCCTATGAAAATCCTATGGGGTTCTTGAGAGAATTTTGAGAAAAGAGAGTATAATGTGCTTGGATAGGGGCTAAATTCCATGTTTATAGAACATATAGGTGTGGAAAGATGACCCAAATACCCCTCTTGATGCATCATTTAATTCTGTGAAAATGACCCAATTTAGGCCCCTGGCGTGACGCGGAGATATTGCGTTACCACTTATTTGTGACCTAGAAACTTACCGCGATACGTTGGAATTACGGAGAGACACTAGAAATTGACAAACGTCATTTTGTCTTATGGCGCGATGTGCCACTGACTGAAATGACGCTGCTGAAACTTTAAATCGCCATAACTTCTTCACCGGGTGTCCGTTTTAGGAGAATTTGGTATCGACGGAAATATTACTCAATTATATACAATTTAGATGGTATAATTATGCCAAAATACTATCTATAAACCATGTTGTACTCATTAAAATATGACCTATGTGAAATCACATACGGAAACTTGGTGGATTCAAAAGTTCTTAGCTTGGCTTACTCTAACTAACTCTTATGATAATTATTAACACATCATAAACTTTATTATCACTAAGATACTAATCCTAATTCATTTACTCAAATATGAATCACAAGATAGGTGGTTTCATGTGTAGGAACAACGGTTCATTTTCTAGCTTAGAAATATA
>NC_061118.1:143946204-144035496 GCF_002878395.1 Capsicum annuum
AACTACAACGTTAAGTGGAGATGTAATAATCCAATTAAGTTCATAAATCTATAATCCTACATGTGAAACAAAAAAGGCATCAAGGTATATCCCTGTCTTAGATGCTAATTCAAATTCCTCATTTTATAAAAGAATAAAAACCTTGTTGTATCTGCCACCACATTCTATCTTCCTACTCCCTCTTTCGAGATCATAAGGTTGACAATGAATATATTCTAAGGGCCATGAATCCTTAAAATAGTTATAACAAGGGTAAATCAGCAACCACAATGATAAGAGATTCAAAAAACTTAATTCAAAAAGAAAGTAGTCATGATCTTGGCCTTAACCTCGGAAAGGGGGCGTTAGCCGCTAATCAACATAACCGTAATCAACATAATTGAATACATGTTATAATATATTAAAAATATAAATCAAAAGATATAAAACCTAAAAAATGTTTGAAGTAGACTCCTCTCCAGTCCTAAGATGTCCAAAAGTCCCTACAAAGTGAATAACTTGTGCTATTTATAGTTGACCAATCCTAAGACCTACAAGAGTAGGATATTCCGTACTAAAGGACCACCGAAATGAGCAGGCTTCGCGAGGAATATACCACCACTACAAAGCAGAATCAGCTTGCCTTAGACCATTGGTATAGAGCCTACTTTATGGGCCTTGGAGCACTGGTATGAAGGGGGCTGCGCGGTCTTATCTACGTGCCCTCACTGGAATTTGCTTCTCAAATTTTAGTTAAGTGTCCGGGTCCCTTCTCTTATCCAAGCCTTTGGTGTTGTTTTGCCTTTAATTTTCCTCTAGTTCAATATTTGTATATCACCATAATTGACACCACAAGAATCTTACATCATCAAACATGATGGATTAGAGTTCAAAATATTACAACTTCAAGAATGGCGAACTAAAAACTCAATATACGTACTAGTCTCGTCCACCTTATGCTATAATTTTTTGTTGACTCTTAGCTCATTTTAATTAAATGTTGAACACTTCAAACAAGTTTTTACACATAATATTAGACATTCAAACCATAAGGAACATATTTAACACACTAGAATCCACCGCGAATAACTAGAACGACACCTAGCTCAAGCTAGTAAACTAGTTTTCTTGCCTAACTTCTAATTGATCATTTTAAACCCCAAACTTGTAGGAAAATATTTTTAAACATTTTAATCATATACTTAAACAGTTATATACTTATTTATAACATCATCACACATAAAGCACACAAATTGTCCTAAAAGTAAGGCTTAATAGGCTAGAATAGCAACACTAGAATGTATAAATACACCCAACATTAGCTACATTGTCTTATAATATAGGTATCAGTTGTAGCAAATCATAATCAAATAGAACGTAGCATCCAGTTAGCAGGTGAAGAGTTCTTTTGATTTGAGGACTCCAGTTAACTCTAGTTCTAGTAGCATTTTTTTATTTAGTCGTATTAATTAGGGATAGTTAGGGATGTACCGGCTACCTATAGTTAGTATTAGTAGAGGCTTCATAGAAGGTCATTCAGAGTTGATGTATTTATTTTCAATTTTATTTTGTATAAGCAAAGTATGTTTTGAACAGTTTTGTATTGAGTATATTTAGAAAAGCCATTTCTTCCTCTTATTTGTTTCAAATTTATGTAACACATTCAGTTTCTCATTAGTTCTACAAGTATCATAGTTTAGCTTAGGATCACTTGTGGTTCTAAAGACCATGTGATGTCCGGGGGTAGTCTCAGGGAGTTACAAACTTAGTATAAAAGTACAGAGTTCAGGTGTCCTGAGGTGTATATGAAGTCGTGTCTAGTAGAGTCTTGCAAAATGGTACGAAGATATCTGTACTTTTCTTTGAGAGACTACAGGGAATTTAAGAAATATTTCCCTTCTTTCATGTTTTAGATTGTGCAGAAGAAGTGTTCTCTAAGAAATTATACAGATTCCCATCATGCTCCATTCATGATAACTCTGCTTAGTTTTGAGGTAACAAAAATAGTTAAGCTTAAATTCCTACAGATAGAGCTTTTTCAGATAGTACCCAAAGATAGTTATGGAATTTCATGTTGGCTCAAAAAGTATCCCACCAGTTCCTTTAGATTCTAAAGTTAGAAAGATTTTATTCATGATCATGAAAGATCCTGCATTGAACCGACTTTATATGTGTTTTTTGATCCCTTCTCAGAATCCTATGACAACATGTGGTATAGATTTAGAAGCATGAACCTAGAATTTTAGCACTAGTAAAGTGGGGATCGTGTTTGTATGAATTTGGTAGATTATGTATCCATGGTAGTTGTATGAAAGGTGAATTAGTAGGCTTTGAATAGTGTATGGAAGAATTTAAGTTTGTTGATTTGAAATTATATGTTGTTGATATTGGGTATATTGGTGTAATGGTAATTCTCATGATTTTGGGTAAAATATAAGTTTAGAGATGTGATATTAGTAGGCTATGGAGGAAGTTAGTATGATTCATTAAAGGTTTGGGGATATCCATGTTAAGTGTTAGAATCTAAGTTTGAATCTTTGAAGATTTAGCTAATAGAAAAAAGAGTTGAAGCTCTAGATGGTGTGAACTCAGGGTATGGTGATGCTCATGAAGATTCTAAGTTAGTAAGTGTTAAAGTTATTATATTATGACCATTGGGGCTATAGAAAGTTAAGAGTTGTATCTCAGAAGGAAGTATTAGCAGTGAGTTTTATATTTTCAAGTGTAGTCTTTCAGGGTGAGTTTATTATTTATATGTATTGTTATATCTCAGACTCTAGAGTAGAATGGTTGTAGTTAAGTTTAGATTTTATTAAAAGGGTCCACAGACTTAGAATGATGGGTTAAAGCTGAGGGGGAGATGATAGAACAAGTAACTAAGTCAGGCTCTCAGATTCTAGTAGTGATGCCAATATGTTATAGAATAATAGTAAGGGAGGATGATACACAAACCATTCTTATCTCAGTGTATAGTTTTGTACTTTAGTCATCACGATATCTACTTATGCCTTACATGTCAACTCCATAATCATTGCTCATATGCACTTTTCATAGAATCATGTACGCTTTTAGTTCCTTGTATAAGAAGTTCCAGTTTGCTCAGCAGTACAAATTATATTTTGTGAAATCATCAACTCTAAGCTTAGGTCATACAGTTCATGACTCATGTACTCATGCTTTATAGTATGCCTAGTTCCTATAACTCATGGTACACTCTTAATGATCAGTAAAATTCAGATTATGTCATGTACGTCCTCAAATTAGATCTCGTTAATGAATTCATTATGTTGATATTCTATTCTTTAGGCTTTATTTAAGCATCAAAGTTATGTATTGTATCTTTCTATTCTTCAAGATCTCATGTTCTAGCCTTTTCAGTGCCCCCTCCTTATGAAAAGTTAGTGGTGATAAAAAATTGATAAAACAATTATTTAGATGGGAGAGAGTAAATGTTTCTTGTTAGGGAAAGATTATTATATTCTTGTTTTATCTAAGACTATAATTTTGAAGAAATATTGAGGGAAAGCATTTGGTATATGTCATGGTTAGTTGAGAATTCCATGTGTGTCTTCTTAAGAATAGTGCAAGAAGATTGTTATTAATAGAGGTCTAGAGAATATGAGAATGATGCTTTTATGGGGTGTTTGTCTAGAAGTTCATATGTGGTTATAATGATAGGATTGAATGTCATGTTGGTATATAAGTAGATGGGTGCATTGTACGCTAGTGAATTCCTAGTAAGAGATTGAATTTAATTGTTGAAGTAGTGAAAAGAATTATTCTTGAGATGAGAAGTTGTGAAAATGCACAGGGTATTGAATTCATGGTTCAGACTAGGGTTATGGTGTTATGTGTTGTATCTTCTAATTTCGAATTAGGCTTGAACATGGAAAGAGCATGTAGTTCAACTCATACTTTGGCTAGAGTAGTTATATGTATCCGTGTGAGAAGTGTAGTTGGATCAAATAAGCATGGAATTTGAGGGGAAAAGTATAGTTGAGGGAGTATTTTAGAAATATGGCTAAGCTTGAAAGTTAGCAGTTGCATTGACTAAGGCTTAGTAATTCTATCCTAGCTTATGATCCATAGTTCTATATTCCCTGTTAGAAACTATAGCCATATTAAGATTCCTTACTCATATATCTTATTCAGATCATGCCCAAAATTCTTTGCTCCCTAATGTTATTAGAACTTCTTGCAAAGAGGTGTTGAAGAAATACTCCAGTTGAGTATGAATTTTCTGTATGAGTTAGTTCGTATAGCCAATAATTCAGTTTAGCAATCAAAAAGATAAGCTCCTATGGTTTTCCATCTCTCCATCTAGTCTTACTATCCGAAGTTACTGAGTATGGCTATTCCATAAGGTAAATTATTCATGTCTGTGAAAAGTACAAATTCAGTCCAGTCTATGCATAATGTCACCAATTTAGATATTTAGTCATGATTCAGTTCATAAATATTCAGTGAATGATCTCAGTTTTCTAAGTACTCCAGCTCAGATAGTGTAATACCCTTTGTACAACCTTAGTCTCATTGTCTCATGATTCGTGCTTACATAATGTACATAGCGATGCCATGAAGCCCTTTAATTTTGATTCCAATACGTGTTTTATTGAGTGCCAATTCCTAATAATAGGTTACATACTTTATTCCATCCCTAGTAACTCTTGAAATTTTATTGCATCAGTTATAACTCCATCGTTCTATATGTATGATTATATCATGAACATTTCAAGTGAGTACTAATATGTGTTAAGGTAAGTGATCACTAAGATTAAGGTTCTATTCCGATGGTAAGGTTAGGAAAGCTCTCTCCAACGTGGGAAAGATGTTGGACTCCATGACAGATCACATGGTTTATGTCAGTTAGAACAACCTCCCTAAGTAAGAATAAAAGTAAAGCTTTTAGAACTAAGTGTTATGGCTCACAAAGTTTGTCTTTTTGCTTCATTACTCGTGTTTGTGATATTGCAGTCTCTGTGTTTTATTCAAGCTCAAGGTGAGTCATTTACACTTAGCATGCATCATTTTGAAGTTTATATAAATATCCAGCTATTGTTTTACTTATGCATTCACCTCCACATACTCAGTACATTCCATAAGTACTGACCCACATATATGTCTATGTGATATTTTGTCTCATAATGTAGGTACCAGTTGTACCACATCATAATCAGACAGCTCACAGCTTTTAGTTAGTAGGTGAAGAGTTCTTTTGATTTGAGGACTCAAGTTAACTCTGGTTCTAGTAGCATTTTCTTATTCAACCGTATTGATTAGGGATAGTTGGGGGTCATGTCCCGGCTACCTATGGTCAGTATTAGTGGAGCCTTCATAGACGGTCATTCAGAGTTGATGTATTTATTTTCAGTTTTGTTATGTATAACCAAAGTATGTTTTGAACAGTCTTGTATTGAGTATATTTAGAAAAGCCATTTCTTCCGCTTATTTATTTAGATTTATGTAACTCATTCAGTTGCTTACAAGTTATGCAAGTATCATGGGTTAGCTTAGGATCACTTGTGGTTCTAAGCACCGTGTGACGTCCAGGGGGTAGTCTCAAGACTTTACATTCCTATTTTGTTGAATGTGCATTTGAATTAATTAATTTGTATTCACTATCTAGGCTCTCAGTGAATTATATCATAGCCTTATTTTCTCAAACTGAAAGTTATGCAACAACATTAATGCAAACCAAATATGATCTATTTGTGTCTTTTTATTATACGTTTCTTTTCCTTTTATTCTTATTCCTTCGTCTTACAGTAAAAAAAGAATTGTACATTGAGATTTAAGGTGAGTCTTTCATTGATTTAAATATGCATGTTATTTTTTCCTCAAAAGAAAAATAAAAAAAAATTACATCCCTGGACTTCTAATTTGATCTTCTTTTTTAAAAACACCTTTTACTTCCAGTAAACACAAGAAATTGTTATGGTTGAAATTACTTTTAGGGTAAAGCAAGTAATTCTGTATGGATATAATATTTTGTGCTCCCTTTATTAGTTCAATATATGTCTATGTTGCACACTTATAAACTTCTATGATTCTTCATCATCTACATATGAAATTTTTTACCCTAAATGGTCACTTTGTATGGAATTTTAACCTATATTTTTAGCTATTGGATGTGGTTATTGGATTGCTTATAAAGTTCATGTTCAACATATTATAAATAGAAAAAATTACCTAAAAGAAGAACTAAAGTTACAGAACTACTAAAAATCTCTCCGCTTTAAAAATATTACAAATATCCCAACATTTACTATTTTTACGAAAACTTGAAATACACGTTAAAGACCCCTCATCCTACACCCTTAATTTACCAATAAGAAAGGTTTCCTCCTTATTCTATGCCATTATTTCAACGGTGGTTTCAATTCCATTTTTTTTCTCTAATTTAAACTTTTGAATTAAGGTAAATTTTCCCCCTAAAATCATATTCAATTTCTTCTAATCTTATCTGAATAATTTTAAAAAAAGAAATAATTTGGCACTATTTTTACAAAGAGATTATTCGGTGATATTGTTGAACAAAGTCTTTTATTATCATTTTTTCAGTCTATATTTTTTGAATTAACGTAATGAATAGAGATTCGGGACCATCTTTTAGTTTTGGAATCTCTAAATTAGACATTATCAAATAATATGAAGAAGTTGTAAACTTTATTCCTGACAGTTTTGACTACGAATCTTATAATTTTAATGAAAATAGATCCAAGCATAGAAATGATCCACATACTATGAAGAAATTGCGGGAAAGGCATGCCAAGAAGGATAAGAAAAAAGAAGTTCATGTTTTCAAGAAGAGAGGATCTAATAATTATGGAGGTAAAGTTTTTGCTAAAAGAAGAAGAATTGTCGAAGTTATTTCCAGAGATGAGCTTCCAAAGGTATTTGCATATTCAGATCTTGGCACTATTAGGCTGATATACTTATTCAGACGTACATGATACATTTTTAATTTCTTGAATATATGATTATTTGTTTATGCTTTTATATGTATCTCGTGTTTATTAAGTTTTATTGAAATAATCATACCAAAAGATACATGTTTATAAGCTTAAAGATGCATATTAGGTTATCTTGTAACACAAAAAGTGAGTGTCGGCGATGCAATTTTATTAAATTTTAATCCGTACAAAATTTGGATTATATTAAATTCAAAATATATTAGTCCCAAATAAATATTGTGTATTAATATAATTGGATTAATTATTTAAGTCCAAACATATATGGGTTTAATTAAAGTTCAATTTTTATTGGGCTAGCCCATTGATTTGGGCTACAAATGATGAGCTCACCTTAATAAACCCAAGATATTGTCATATTCTAGAGGCCTAAATAAGAACCACGTTTCAAATGATGTGGCATGCCAAGTCAAGTGAAGGAGACAATAGGACCATGCCACATGTCAAAATGATGCACAAGGCCCACAAAATAAAAGCCCATAAAAAGGCGCCACATCGCTTAAATCTGGTTGGTCAAAAAAAGTCTATATTTATCATGACTCTTCCTTTTCTACAACTATAAATAGGGTTCTATAATTCAGAGAGGGAGACCCCAGAACTCTAACAAGTAGCAGGAGAAAGCTCGTGGATCAAACGCCGTAATTTCTCTAAAAAGCTTAAGCATTCAAATCAAGTTCATCAGGATTCAAGATCAAGACCACAATATTCAAGAACAAGATCAAATGCTCTTGAATTCAAGAACAAGTCAAGATCAAATCCCTAAAGTCCATCAAATCAAGTTCAAATTTAAGATCAAGCTTTAAGCCCTTGAATTTATATTTGAAAAGGCGAATTAGAGGATTCATAGAGATTGTAACACTCACATATTGAAATCAATAAATTGATTGTTGCAATATTTTCTTGTCTCACATTATTTATTTTTCGGTCTCAAAAATTTTATTGTCCAATAAATTCTGGCACACCCATTGGGTCAATCTCTATCTCTCATCTCAACTTTTCCAACTGCAAAGTTCAACAACACTGAAATGACTTCCAAGAAGGTCAACTCTCAATCAACTGCTTCCAAGGCTGCTGACTCAAAGTTCTCTAGAAAACATCCTGGGTGTTACTTTTGGAAGCTTAGGAGTTGTTACAAGAAGTAAGGAAGGCTTGCTAGGAAAACAAACACATTTAGTGTAGTCCGCACCAACTTCAATTTTTGGATCTTCAGTCCCAAAAGGAAAGAAGTACAATGCAAGTACTTCGGAAGGAGGAAGAAATGTGGCGGAATCTCTTAAGAGGACTCTAGATCTACTTGAGCATTCCAGTTTCGAATACTCTGATGCGAAGAGTGATGATTGTTCAAGAAACTCATCATCTCTAACTACACCGCATAAGTTGAGCATTTCAAAGATCAACTTATGCAATAATCGGTGCTACTCTCCAACATCTCCAGTGATTATGCAACGATGGTAGCTGATGCCTCATTTATAGAGGAAAAACTTGCGAATCTGGTAAAAAAATTGATAACCTAACCAAATATATTCAGAATCAAGATGCTCGAATTGATAAGATAGTGGATAGGGTGGAAGGTATGATAGATGGAGAGTCTAGTAATGCACCTTGAAAATCTCCAGAGATTCATGAGATAGAAAATCCTGTAAAAAAACACCACCGAGGGAATGATCTCGATTGGGCAATAGAGGGAATTAATTGAAGGGACCCTCAAAGAAAAGTATGCTATTGTCGCTAAGTCTTCCCTTGCTTATGCCAAGCCTTACACGGCAAGGATTGATAGCCTCAAAATGCCTGCCGGCTATCAACCCCCCAAATTTCAATAATTTGAGGACAAAGGGATCCCAAAGCAATATATCACACACATTGTTGAGACATGTAATAAGTCTGGAACGTACGGTGACTATGTTGTCAAACAGTTTATTCGTTCCCTAAAGGGAAATGCCATGGACTGGTATACGGACTTTGATCCTAATTCCATCGATAGTTGGGAGCAATTGGAGCACTACTTCTTAAATTATTTTTATAGCACAAGGCGTACAGTGAGAATGGTAGAGCTCATAAATACTCAGCAAAGAAAGGATGAACCAGTCATTAACTTCATTAATTGATGGAGAAATGCTAGCCTAAACTATGAAGATAGGCTCAGCGAAGCTTCTGTAATAGAGATATGCATCCAAGGAATGTACTGGGAGCTTCTCTACATATTGCAAGGCATTAAGCCTAAATTTTTTAAAGATCTAGCTACCCGTGCTCATGATATGGAGTTGAGCATGTCTTCTACTGGAAAGGGATCAACGCCTATACATGACCCTCGAAGGGTAAAGGAAACACAACAACCCAAAATATGGGGAAAGTTTGTCCCCAAAAATGATAACAAGGAGTCTATGAATGTAGATATGTCTCCTATGAAAGTCACCACAAAGGTAAGAAAGAAGTAAAGTGTGAAGACAACTTTTGGAGCACGTCCAAATCATAAAACTTTAAAAGAGATGCAAGAAAAGGAATATCCCTTCCTTGTTTTTGATGTTGCTATGATTTTTGATGAACTCCTTAAGCATAAGCTCATTGAACTCTCAGAAATGAAGCATCCCAATGAAGCTGGGAGGACCAATGACCCTAATTATTGCAAATATCATAGGCTCATAAGCCACCCTCTGGAAAAGTGCTTTGTATTTAAAGATAAAGTCATGCAACTGGCAAAAGAGAAGAAGATCTTCTTCGACGATGAGATGGCTATTTCTCATCAAATCTCTATCACAGTTGGCTCGCTCGATCCAGTCCAACTATGTGTCGAAGATCATAATGAGAAAATATTAGAGCCTGGCAAGTCTTTAGTTGATGAAGGCGAAGATAAAATTTAGACTCTGGTGATTGGGCACAGACACGGGAGGAAAAGTCTGCGAAAAGAGTCGGCCGAGCATCCAACAGAAAGAGAATAGTGAAGAAACCAAGGAAACAGAAGTTGGTTGAACTTCCAAAAAGGACGACCGTCACAGATATTCACCTTCAAAAACCATGGTGTCCAGTAATGTTGGAAAAATTATTACCAAGTTGGTTTCGTGCGAAGACTACTCGAGTCAACCTTGAGGCGTCTTGTTTTAATACTGCTAAAGAGGGGGCAAAGGGTGAGAATCTACCCATGGAAGTTCATTTATCTTCTAAAAAGCTTGCTGAAACTCTTGACGAAGAGGCATATGTATGTGATACAAAAATCACATTCATAAATAACAATCTTCTACTTGGTGAGGCCCTACATAACCGTCCCTTACACATGTTGGATCAAATTCTAGGAAAGAAGATCAATAGAATCTTGATAGATGAAGGATCCGAAGTTAATATCCTACCCATCCGCATAATGAAAGAACTTGGAATCACTACTAACGAACTGGACAAGAGTCGAATAATGATCCAAGGTTTCAACCAAGGGGGCCAGAGGGCCATGGGATCTATTAAATTGGGGATTCGTATGGATGATTTTCAATCAAATGCATTGATGCATGTGATTGATCACAAAACTTCATACAATATATTACTTGGTAGGACTTGGGTATACGGGAACAAAATTATCTCATCCTCTTACTATCAATGCTTGAAGTACCTTGAAGGCGGAGTGAAAAGAAAGGTAGTTGCTGATGACAAGCCATTCACTGAAGCTGAGTCATATTTTGCCTAAAATTCTACTTAAAGAATTATGTTATGAATGAGAAAAGGGTTAAAAATGTCACCAAGACAAAGTGTGATGATCTTGCATCTAAGAAGGTCATGGTGACTGTTAAAAAAGTCACCACCAAAAATCCCCTTTTCACTTCAAATAAAGAAAGCATTGCACCTACGAAAAAAAATCCAACTCCTATTCTTCGCTACGTGCCAAAGGAAAAGAAAGAGAAAGATGACTCACCTAATGCCCAAGATAACGTGCTAAAAGGGATAACTTTACCTATCAAGAAAATTAATGCAATAAATCCATCTGTAAAGCTACTTGGAGAGTTTGGAGCTCAAAATTCGCCACAAGATATGACACTCTCTACAAAGCGTACAAAAGAAGGCTTCGATCCGAATGCATACAAGTTATTTATAAAGGCTGGATGTAATCCTAATGAGCCATTAAGATGGGGTAAACTTTAGTCGGAAGGTACAACTAGGTAGGCACGTGAAGGACTAAGATATACGTATCCACCTACAATTCGCATCTCTATAAGAAGCGCGGTTAGCAACTACATCACTGTAGAAGAAAAGTCTACTGCATCCAATAAAAGGGTTTCTGTCTTTAACCGACTTGGAGAATCAACTGCAAGAACTTCTGTGTTTGAAAGGTTGGCACCTCTAAATAAGAAAAAAAAGCAAAAAGCGTCAGAGAAGTCATCAAAGCACGATTATGTGCTCTTCACTTAAAATCCAAAAGGATTTCCAAAGTTTGATCCCTTCTAGAATGAGGCAACAGACGGAACTGGTAGTTTCATACAATGAGGTGCTAAAAGAAAAGGCTCATACTATGGTTTCTTTCTATGGTTTATAGCAAGAAACACGAAGAAGATGAAGAGAGTGTTGGCTCCTCATATCATGTTATGACCCAAACTGGGAAAGATGTCTCATCTAAAATGAAGGTTGATGAAGAGATATAAGATACCTTTTGGTGTTATCATATATCCATCAATGACAATGATCCTCGAGAGAAGGAAGATGCTGGAGATGCTCCATCGCAACTTGAATAATGAGTAAAGGCCATAATAGATCCCTTAAAGAAAGTTAATCTTGGAACCAATGAAGACCCAAGACAAACTTACCTGAGTACGTTTCTAAAGTGGAGAAGGAAATCTCTTATATGGACATACTCAAATAATATATTGATGTCTTTGCTTGGAGCTATAAAGAATGCCTGGATTAGATCCAAAAGTAGCAGTCCGTCCATCAGTTGGCAATCAAGAATGGTGCTCGTCCTATTAAGCAAGCCCAAAGACGCTTTAGGCTAGAGTTGGTTCCACTGATTGAGAATGAAGTTAATAAACTTATTGAAGCTGGATTTATTCACGAATTCAAATATCCCATATGGATTTCAAGTATTGTTCCATTACGGAAGAAGAATGGTCAAATTCGAGTTTATGTCGACTTTTAGGATCTCAACAACGCCTTCCCTAAGGCTGACTTTCCGATCCCCATACCAGATTTGATGATTGATGCCACCACTAGTTATGAGGAAATGGCCTTCATGGATGGTTCATCTGGCTATAATCAAATCTGCATGGCGCCAAAGAATGAAGAACTCACTGCATTTCGTACGCCCAAAGGTATTTATTGCTACAAGGTAATGCCTTTTGGTTTGAAGAACGCTGGCACCACTTATCAAAGGGCTATGCAAAACATCTTTGATGGCCTTCTCCATAAAAATGTTGAATGCTACGTGGATGATCTAGTGGTGAAGTCAAGAAAAAAAAAACGACCACTTAAAAGATCTAAGAATAGTTTTTGATTTACTTCGAAGATATCAACTTAGGATGAATCCATTAAAGTGTTCCTTTGGAGTTACTTTTGAAAAGTTTCTTGGCTTTATTGTGCGACACCAAAGAATTGAAATTCATTAATCCAAGGTCGATGCAATATTGAAGATGTCCGAGCCTCAAAATATTCATGAGTTAAAAAGCCTTCAATGAAGGCTAGCATATTTAAGGAGGTTCATCTTAAACCTGGCCAAAAAATGTCAACCATTTAGTTGTATCATAAAGAAGGACACTCCCTTTGAATGGGACCAAGCTTGTAGTAATGCCCTTGAGAGTATCAAATCATACTTAATAAAGCCACTAGTTCCTGCGGCACCCATACATGGGAAACCATTGTTACTCCATATCGCGGCACAAGAGAGGTCAGTTGGAGCACTACTGGATCAAGAAAATAGTGAAAGTAAAGAAAACTCTCTTTACTATTTGAGCAGAATGATGACGCCGAATGAGCTAAAGTATTCTCCAATCGTAAAGTTATGTTTGGCATTGGCCTTCTCAATTCAAAAGATGAAACACTAATTTCAAGATCATGTTTTCCGTCTTGTGTCTTAGGAAAATCCCATCAATTTTGTAATGTCAAAACCAATCCTTAGTGATCGAGTTGCAATATGGTACCTTCAATTTCAGCAGTTTGAGATTGTGTACGTTCCCCAAAAAGCTATAAAGGGACAAGAGTTGGCTGAATTCTTGGCAGACCACCCGATACTTAATGATTGGGAACTGAGCGATGAACTTCCTAATGAATATGCAATGGTTATTGAAGCAAGACCCCCATGGAAAATGTACTTTGATGGTGCCACATATTGAGATGGAGCTGGTGCTGGTGTGGTGTTCGTTACTCCATAAGAAGAGGTCATCCCATACTCTTTTACCTTAATAAATCGTTTCTCTAATAATGTTGCTGAATATCAAAATACTTGGACTTGAGATGGCAGTTGACATGAAACAACTGCAATTACTAGTCTTTGGTAACTCTCAATTGGTGATCAAACAACTTTTAGGAAGCTATGAAGTTAGAAAGCCTGAGCTACGACCATATCATGATTATACACAGAAGTTGATGGGGTGGCTTGGAGAAGTAACCCTCCAATATATGCCAACGAGAGAAAATAAGAAAGCTGATGCCCTAGCTGCTTTACCTAACTTTTCCAAATTAGATGCAAGTCACTATCCTCCAAGAATGGGTAGTACCACCAGCAACTAAATATAAAGAAAATAAAGTTGAATACCTTGTTGCCATATCAGAAGCTGAAAAAGAAGATTAGCGAAAACTTATCATTGATTACTTATGTTATGGGATACTTTCAGAGGACCCAAAGAGAAGGACATACATTCGTCATCGAGAACCTCACTTCCATTAGTACAAAGATACACTGTACCACAGATCATTTGAAGGAGTGCTCTTATGGTGTTTAGGAGAGGAAGAAACAATTCAAGCTTTGCAAGAAGCACACTCGGGAGTTTGTAGATCACATCAGTCTGGAATGAAGCTCTATTTTCAATTAAAAGGATGGGATATTATTGGCAAATGATGTTTAAAGATTTCTTGGACTATGCTAGAAGATACAAAGCTTGCCAATTCCATGAAAATTTTATACATCAACTTCCAGAGTTACTACATCCAACTGTAGCATCTTGGCCATTCAATGCTTCGGGAATGGATGTTGTTGGTCCACTACCAAAGTTTTCTGGTGGACACTTATACATCTTGGCCGTGACAAATTACTTCTCAAAGTTGGTCGAAGTTGTTGCTCTAAAGGAAGTAAAGAAAAAAATGTTGCAAACTTCATACGAGTGAATATAGTCTATCGCTTTGGAATCCCTCAATATATAATAACTGACAATGGCAACCCCTTCGATAACAAACCGATGAATAAGATTTGTGATCTATTTGGCTTCAAGCAGCGTAAGTCTTCTATGTACCATGCTTCTCCAATGGTCTAGCCGAAGCATTCAATAAGACTTTATGCAACTTATTTAAGAAAGTTATCTCCAAATCCAAACGAGACTGGCATGAGTGAATGGAAGAAGCTTTATGGGCATATAGAACAACTTACCATACACCAACGTAAGAAACTCCATACTCGCTTTCTTTTGGAGTTGAAGCAGTCTTGCACTTAAGCGTCAAATAACTTCTTTGAGACCGGCTATTCAAGAAGGGATCACCGATGAAGAAAATGCTAAGTTGCATCTTGCGGAGTTAGAAGCTCTTGATAAGAAGAGGCTGGAGGCTCAACAAAATCTTTAATGCTCTTAAGACTGGATATCTCGTTCTTTCAATAAAAGAGTTTGGTTGAGATGCATCCAAGTTGGAGACCAAGTCCTTGCAGTAAGGAGACCCATTATGGCTTCTCATAAGTCTGGGGGAAAATTCACCTCGAAATAGGATGGACCATATGTCGTATAAGAGGCATATTCAAATAGTTCTTACAAGCTTGTCGATGTAGATGGCGTGAGTATTGGCCCCATCAATGCCAAGTTCTTAAAGAAGTACTATCCTTAAAGGAAGACAACACTCCTTAAGGAACGAGTATAAACTACATGTACACTCCTTAAGGTAGGTGTATAAACTGCATGTACACTCTTAAGGCAGACATATAAACTGCATGTACACTCCTTAAGTCACGAGTATAAACTGCATGTACACTCTTTAAGGAATGAGTATAAACTGCATGTCCACTACTAGCCCGTAAGGGTATAAACTGTGTATGGCTAAAAAAAGGAAAAAATAAAAGCCTGCTAGGTTGAAAACCTCAAAAGAGGTGGCCTAGGAAAAAGTTTGGACACAAAAAGAAAAAACTCACCCAGAACTACGTTGTGACTTGATCCTCTTTATTGAGGTACATATGTTCTTGGAATTTCATTCTGAGTTTAGTTACATGAGTGTTAAAAAAAATACATGACCCTGCTTGATCCGCCGTATGAAAGTCAAGTCTGCATACATCTCAATTAAGTTTTGGAAATTATATCAAATACTTTGGCTCAATGGGGGCAACCCATCTAAAGGAAAAGAAGTTCTTTCAATAGGATTTGGAATACCCAAAGCCTACAATTGAGGCATAGATCTACCACATGTGCAATTATCAATTATCAAGTCAAAAGCTTTAATTCTTAAGCCTTTGAAATTGAAGTTGCAAGTCTAACTCGGTTGTAAGACAAAGACGTGTAGCTAATGAGCAACAAGTTTGGGAGAGAAAAGCTAAAATTTAATATGACAACATCAATGCATCAAAATGAGTAAGAAATTATTAGACTTGAAATTCAAAGTAAATATTAAAATAAATGTGCAATATAAAGAAAAAGAGTTTCCATTATAACTAATAGATCCGACTACTCAATAAAAAGGGTAAAAGAAAGCATCAAGAAGGTTTGGAGGAAGACATATCCTAAGGCTAATATAAGTATAGCTTATAATTGACTAAATCTTGTAAAGCAAACTCTAAGACTTGCTTCTTCTTCTCCATGACCTTTGAGGCTTTTTTCGTTGCAAGGGAGACATTAGAACACTTGGAAAACTCTTCTTCAGCAGCTAAAACTTTGGATTCCATATCTGTAGCTTCTTGCTTGGCAACATCTCGGTGAGCTTTCAACTTCTTCACCTTCTTTCTCGCCTTCTTAAGAGATTTACAAGAGGTAGAAACTTCTTTAGATTTCTCATCCCTCTCTCTTAATACAAGCTCAAGATGTTCTTTGGCTTTCAAATATGCTCTAACTCTTTAATTGCGGTGGTTTTAACAATAAGGGCGGATTGTGCTTAATCATAGGAAGTCACTAGCCTAAACAAAGACTTATAAATTCTGCAAAGGAGAAATATCTTCCCCCATCCCACTCATGTCACTGAGTATGACTTCGATATCATCTTGGATAGACGAAGCATGATTCGGAGTAAGGCCTGCAAGTTTGGTGTGGATACTAGCCCAAGCCTTTATGATAAATTCCTTTTTTAGCTCTGAAATAACCTTCTTGCCAAAAAAAATAGACATGGTTACTACTGGTTGCCGGGAAAAGTTTGACTTTACATTTTCTTGGACTTTACCGCAAGGGTTAAAAGTAACCTTTTTGGATAACAAAGGTAACTCTCTTGACCTACTACAGACTCACTACTATCTTGTGGCTTACTTTGGTCAGGATCTTTCAAAACATGGACATTGTCTGGCTGCACACACAAAGAAAAGAAATGAATATCATATGAGGGGTTTATAAAGGTGATTTATATACTATGATATAGGAGAGAGTTAAGTTGTTACCGTCTCAATGGCTGGTGAAGTCTTTGATGAACTAGAAAGAATCTCCACATGGGAGTTAGAATTACCTTGCTTTTCCAAGGATAGTTTTACCTTATTCCTACAACGATCTCCATGACTACTATCGGTCTCGTCTTGAGATGGTCGTTTATTGAAATCTTGTTGAGTTAGGACAGGTAACTCCTCTTTTTGAGTTTCTATATGTGAAGGTCCCTTAACTTTGTATAGAGTAACCATCTTCGATTTCAAAATGGGAGGCTTAACCACAGTTGGGACCTCCTCACCATGTTCTTAAGGAGTAGCAATAATAGGACCTATAGCATTCACCAAGGATTGCAAGTTAGCTTCAAGAAAGTTCCCGTGAAATTTGTCCCATCAAGTTTTATACGCAGTAAAAGAGTGCTTTCGTGCATTAGGTGTGGCCATAAGAAAAGTTACCTGTGACATGGATCCACACAACACACAAATGTGATAAAATCTGAGTCCTTCATCAAGTGATGCACTACGAATATCATTTTCTAAGCTACTAGGGAGATTTTGATAAAATCCAAACTGATGGCTAAATTGATATGGGCTATATGGCTCAAGGATGAATGAGTCTTTATACCTGAAAGGGAGAAAGTTAAAATGAAGGCTCATAAAGTAACTTATCTCTGAATTAGCTTCTTTATCATTATCCATAAAATAACAAATATTGGACTTATTTGGCATGGTACAAGTCCAAGAGATATTATCTCCTTAGTAGATACTATTTCTGGCATGCTCTTATCAAAATATCTTGTAGAACTTTCTACAGAATATGCTACCATTAATGGAACATATAGCCCATTAGGTAGAAAAAAATGTGTCTTGAAATAGTAAGCAATCCAACCATACACATAATGGATTGGAAAGGATACTTTGATGTGCTCAAGTTGCGAACCTTTGGTAATTCTGTTTAAACCATTATAAATGCTTGACAAGACAGGAATGGCAAGCCTAAAAGTTTGCTTATTGGCTATCATAGCTACAATTCTAAAAGTTCCAGGACGAATGAAATCTCCATCCTTAGAAGGAAACACAAAGGTGCATAACCAACATGATAAAAAAGCTGCCAAATATGTATCAACCCTATGTTCATAACCTACTCTAAGTTTAGAGAATGTTGCATCATCTGAACTTGACCACTTTGTTTCATTCGGAATAGTCCCAGCTGGGTTATGTGTTGACTTTAAGCGAACATATTTTTTCTCCTTCCTTACCGAATCTGCCTCATATCTCAAGACTCTTTTACACCAAAATTTTATCCACTTGCTTAGAGTAACTCTGTTATTATGATACTATCCTTCTTAAAGATGATGAAAGGTTAAAAATAAGAATTCATAGGTACGAGGGATGAATCTCTCATTCTTCTCATCAACACCGGTGAGCTCTTTGAATTCAGACACTACTTCTTTATAAGGAAGACCTCCGATGGGTAGTGCCCCAATCTCATGTAAATCCCAAAGGGTAAATCCCAATCTCATGTAATCGATGTTAGCACTGTATTTGTCCTTGGACACCATGCTTTAATAAAGGCTTGCAATATGTTTGAATTTCGATCATAGGTAAATAACGAAGCATAAACGGCACCATATACTTTTGCTGCCTTCAAAGTTTGTTGAATTCTAGCTAAAATGTCCTCAGCCTACTCCTAATATCCTTGAATATGATGAAATTCACCATATATCTCCATGACACTTCCCCAACGTATATCTCCCTGGAGTATTCGGCAACCTAGGCAAGGAAGGGTGCTCGTAATATTCAGTTGACATTGGTTTAGAGTCGGAAGAGTCCATACTTTGATGAATCGATTAGAACCAAGGTCATATTCAGAAGTCTAGTTTGGCACGTAAAGGGAATTCACCAAGGGCAGCCATGGATATGCACACCTACCGACTAGTGGAGTGTGAGTCAATAGTTTTGATAAAATTATACCATCATCAGCCTCAATAAGAAGATACTTGCTATTGGGGGGTGGAGAGGTATAATCCTTAAAGTGAACCATTGCTGAAATTTGCATAAACAAGGAAGGTTTAGTTAAAAACAAGTTAACGTTGATCAAAATACCTATACAAGTAGTTGTTAACAGAAGGTTCCTCTATATTTTGGCTTTATTTAAAGAAAAAGGAAATTGACACCATCTTGAAGCCAAATTAGTCGGTCTTAGAGTATAAAGAGGAGAAGTTAAACTCTCGTACCTTAAGCTGATTCTTACAAAGCCACCATCTTGAAGTCAAATTGGTTGGTCTTAGAGTGTATGGAGGAAAAGTTAAACTCTCGCACCCTAAGCCGATTGTTGCTGAAGTCAAATTGGTCGATCTTAGAGTGTACGGAGGCAAAGTTATACTCTCGCACCCTAAGTCGATTATTGCATTGGTACCGTCTTCAAATCAAATTGGTTGGTATTAGAGTGTACGGAGAAAAAGTTAAACTCTCGCACCCTAAGCCATTGTTGAATTTCCACCGTCTTAAAGTCAAATTGATCGGTCTTAGAGTATACGAAAGTGAAGTTAAACTCTCACACTCTAAGCCGATTATTGCAAAGCTACCATCTTAAAGTCAAATTGGTCGGTCTTAGAGTGTACGGAGGCAAATTTAAACTATCGCACCCTAAGCTGATTGTTGCATAGCCACCGTTTTGGAATCAAAATTGGTCGGTCTTAGAGTGTACGAAGGTGAAGTTAAACTCTCGCACCCTAAGCCGATTGTTGCATATTGCTATTTGTTTCAACCCTAAAAAGAAAAACAAAGCAAAAGCATGAAAAAGGGGACTTACACAAAGGCCAACGGAGAGGATCAAATCTCACCACCAATTAAAATTACACAGTGCAACAGTTGAATTCTTTTTGACTGGATCGCTGGTATTTATAGATTCCAGGGGATGACTATAGCCGAATTTGTATTAAATAGGGATTGTTAAGGCGGTGAGGGACAAATCTTAAACCCTGTTAAAATTAATTTTTTGTGGCGGCATGATGTAAAAGAGGAAACTATCATCTGCACGTAAGTAAGGGTTACTATATAAGGAAAATTGGACTTTGAAATATTAATAATTAATATATGATAGTTTAGGTCAATATACATAATCATTACCATATTTATTTCTTGTAAATATGTGTTTTGAAAATGCACATGGCCATTGCATATATTAATTTGATCTGAATCCGATTTACTTCAAGACTCAGCTCCGGTTTAAATAAATTAATACTTCGATAAGTCTTGAAGTAGGGGCATTTATAGGCGATGTAATTTTATTAAATTTAAATCCATAAAAAATTTGAATTATATTAAATTCAAAGTATATTAGTCCCAAATAAATATTTTGGATTAATATAATTGGATTAATTATTTAAGTCCAACATATATGGATTTAATTAAAGTTCAATTTTTATTGGGCTAGCCCATTGATTTGGGTTACAAATGATGAGCCCACCTTAATAAGCCCAAGATATTATCATATTCTAGAGGCCCAACAAAGCGCCACGTGTCAAATGACGTGGCATACCAAGCCAAGTGAAGGAGCCAATAGGACCATGCCACATGTCAAAATGATGCAACAGGCCCATGAAATAAAAGCACATAAAAAGGCGTCACATTACTTAAATCTGATTGGTCAAAAGAAGTCTATATTTATCATGACTCTTTCTTTTCTACAACTATAAATAGGGGTCTATAATTCAGAGAGGGTGACCCCAGAACTCTAATAAGTAGCAAGACAAATCTCGTGGATCAAACGCCGTAATTTTTTTAAAAAACTCAAGCATTCAAATCAAGTTCATCAGGATTCAAGATCAAGCCCGCAATATTCAAGAACAGGCTCAAAAACTCTTGAATTCTAGCACAAGTCAAGATCAAATCCCTCAAGTCCATCAAATCAATTTCAAATTTAAGATCAAGCTTTAAGCCCTTGTATTTATATTTGAAAAGGCAAATCAGAGGATACATAGAGATTGTAACACTCACATATTGAAATCAATAAATTAATTGTCGCAATATTTTCTTGTCTCAAATTATTTATTTTTCGATCACGAAAATTTTATTGTCCAACAGTGAGTTCTCTATTGATACATTTATATGTATCTCGTGTTGTTTAAGTTTTATTAATGTAATCATACCAAAAGATACATGTTTGTAAGCTCAAAGATACATATTGTATTATTTTGTATATATGATTCTCTATTTATGCATTTAAATGTATTTTTTTAACTGTTATTGAAATAAGCATACAAAAGATACATGTTTGTATGATTAAAGATACATTTTGTATTATCTTGTATATCTGATTTTCTGTTTATGCATTTATATGTATCTATTATGTTTTTTGTTTTAGTGAAATAATCATAAAAAAGCTACATGTTATTAAGCTTAAAGATACATATTATGTTATCTTGTATCATAGTAATATCCAGTCTTCTTTAATTGTTACTCCCTTTCTTCTATCATAAGAAAATTATTTAGGTGATGCACACCTATTTTAAAAAAATAAAATTAAAACATAAATTAAATATTACTTTTCATTTTTATTCTTTTTAATTATTGTCAAACTATTCTTGAAAATCCAAAATATTGATCATGATAACTATTTTCAAGAAAATAATTCAAAATAATGAGTAAATAGGAGCAATTAAGTTTATGGAACTCATCCAAATGTAGGTAAAATGAAAGAAAATTCCTATATTACTCTTAAAGAATGAATAATTAAGTTAATTTAAACATTAAAAATGTCTCAACAATTCACTAATTATGGAATAGAAGGAGTATTCTTTTCCTAAAAATAATTGATTCACAATATTTTCTATTCAAAAAATCAAAATTAAATTAATTATTTTTTCCCATTATGCCTTTAGTATAAGTTGTTCTTGAAAAATTAAAATATTACTTATCAGGGAAAATCTAGAGTTAAAGAATACAAATACGCAAGTTGATGAAGAAGGAATATAAATAGAATGGACATATATTACAAAATATATTAAAATGGTAAGCGATTAAAAATTAAGTATGAGATTAGAAATATTTGTGAGTTGCCATAATATTGAGTTTTTACCATAATTAGTTAGGTTAATTGCTATATTAATGCTAGTTTAGCCATTACATCCCTAAAATATGCTAATGAGTTTAATTATTACATGTATCTTTAGGATATATCTAACATAAGTTATATGTATCATCAAAAGCTAAAAGTTGGGATTTTCTGAAATTCAGAAAATAGTTGAGATTTTTGGTAAATACCAGTAAACATATCGTTATGTATGTAATTTGGACTATAAATAATAAATAGGTCATATAGCCATAGGGACATATTTGTTATCCTCTTTTAGTTTCACTTATATTATGAGAGTATAAATTTCCTAAAATAGGAGAACCATATTAGCCTTGTTATAGGAGTTCTTGCACTCTTCTTTTGCATCTATTAGACTATTAGTGGGTCCAGAGAGGGCCAAATTCATGCGGCGTGATATCGATAGTATAACCTAAAGAATTAATGGTTACTTTTATGATTCGAACCTGTGACCTTTAGGCACATGATGACAACTTTATCGCTGTCCCCAGACTCCCCTTCCTTATTGGATCAGCCAAACGTTAATTTTCTGTTGTTTAGAGTTCCAAAAGAATCTCACCATACAAAATATATAGAGCACTAATAATGAATACTAAAATAATTATCTTTATATATATATATATATATATATATATATTGTAAGACCCTTCGAAGTACTAGTTATTTCAGTCCTTTAAAGCATGACAAACGAGGCCCCAGACTTAGAAAAATTTTAGTTAAGTGTTGACATTTAGTCTCATTTTTGCCTCGATATTTCAATGACATCATTTACAATCTTTCCGACCTTAGAAATGTTGATTTTTGAATTGATTCATGATCAAGGTTATCTATAGGTCATCTTGGATAAGTTTTCAATTTTTCGGATGAGGGTTGGACCATGTTCGGATTTCCAAAATAGCAAGTCACCGCGAATTTATTGCGTCACAGTGAATATGGAGATGGGAAAGACATCACGTAGCAAAGGGAAACAAATTACTAGTTGGTTGATTCCAGTAAGCCACCGCAATTCCACCGTATCATGGTGGAAATTGCGACGGGAGCCTCACCTCTTCGTGGTGAAAGCCAAATCGGCTGTTGTCAAAACCAGTAACTCACTGCGATTGCACCGCGTCGTAGTGATTATAGCGATGAGGCTGTCACCACATCGCGGTGAAGGTCAAAAGCGGGTTCCAGTTACAAATTTAACTTTCAAGGACAATTAGGTCCTTTTCTCCTCATCCAACTCACCCATAACACGAAATTAATCATCCCAAAGGTAAAAAATTCATGCATTCTTCTCAAATACTCTCAAGAAACAAAACCCTAATTCATAAAGTTCATGATTAAGTTCCAAGAAATCCCCAACAATCTTCAAGAAATCAAAAAACAAGGTATGTTAGGTGTTCATCCTTGGGTTTCCTTCCACCCTTGGAGTTCAAGAACCCCTTTTAAAATCTCAAGTTAATAGCTTCATGATTTACATGCACCCATTAGGGTTGTTTTCATGTTTATGTTGTTATATGGGTTTCAATTCAAGATTTAATTGCAAGTTTCATGAATATAAAATAACATGTATTATGATTGATGTAACTCTCATGTCAAAACCCATGAATTTTGAATTGGTTGTTGTAGTCATAATGCATTAGCATGTTATTCATGCCCAAGTATAAGGTTATGCCTCCTAAGTATTTGACAAAATGCCTAAGTGAATTAAATGCATTTGTGATCCATTGGTGATCTTAGTATTGAACTCATGCTATTACTACATGTTTAAAATTACTCTCATGTTCAAGCCATGCATTGCAAGTATTTGATAAAATGTCCACATGAGTAAATCATGCATGGTAACCTATTGTAGCATTGTTAATGTTGTGATATGAGGTTATCTACGATGCTATCGAGTCCTGGGAGTATTTATTACCCGAAATCTAGCTATTTACTTAGTCACAGTAGTTATAGACTAGTCCCACTAAAGTCCAAGAATAGTAATACTCGGTCAGTTAACAGAACTTAGTGAACTCAGTCTAATCCAGTTAGTCGACACGATCGGTGTCAGTTCTATCAAGCCTAATACAGTCTAGTGATCTGTTCACTGTTGATTCGGTTGGGAGTAGGATTCAGTATTGAGCGAACCCAGAGATAGGAGAATTTCTGCCAACTAAGGGTTTGACCCTTTGTACCAGTCCCTGCATTACAAAACTACATAGCCAGTGTAGGGGAAGTCGTTCTCCTGCCAGACTAGTGTTGACACAACCATATACATACTTCATGAGTCTTCCTGCCAGATTAGGGTTGACACAATATTGTTAGTATCCTGTGGCAAGGTACTAACACCCTTCCAACTGGGATCACAGGTTGGACCTTCAAAATTAGTCTATATCGGGGTATGTTAGTTAGATGAACACTCCCATAGTTATAGTTTCAGTCTCAGTATTCAGTAAAGAAATCAGAAAGTTCTATAGAACCATGGCTATCAGATTCAGTTATTCAGCCATCAGAATTCAGTACTCAGATTCACTAGAAATCTTAAATACTTGATGTATATCTATATGCACAGTATCACAAGTTTAGTATGTCAGTAGTTACAGTTGTGCATGTATTCTCATTTAGTTATTTCATAATGTTCTTTTAGTCAGTTATCATCTCATGTGTACGAACCCATGTATATTAGCCTACCGCACTTAGCATACCAGTACATTCAAAGTACTGACGCATACTCTTTTATTGCTCTATGATATCTCATATCATAGGTTCAGACGCTCAGATGCCTAACCGTACTTAGTAGTTTAGGCCATTAGCAACAAACAGAGTGGTAAGTCCTCATATTTTGAGAATAGAGTTATTATTTCATTATTTCAGCAGTTCAGTAGTCAATTCAATTAGGATTAGTTGGGGAATCATCCCATCAACTCCATATTTAGATAGTTAGAGGCTTTCAGACAATTACAGTTAGTATTTAGTTTCTCATATATTGTAAATAGTATTATCATTAGTGTTCTATATTTGTTTTAATTTTATGAACCTTATGGCACTTATAGTCTTACTTTCGTATATGTTTACAATATTATTATTCAGTGCTCACAGCAGGTACCAGTCATAGGTTAGCTTATGATCCTCTAGGGTTGTAAGCACCATGTGACGTTCGAGGTACAAAATCAGGAAGTTACAAACTTGGTATCAGAGCCTAAGGTTCTAAAGTATCCTAGGGAGTCTAAAAGTCACGTCAAGTAGAGTCTTGTGCATGGGTGTGTAGTGCTCCACACTTATGGATAAGAGGCTATAAGGTATTTTTCATAAAATTTCCCTTGTTTTAGTGTTCATATCATGTGAGTGAGCATGACCTCAAATTGAACTCTTTGTATAATCCAATTTTCCCTTATATTTATAGAACATTCCTCCCAGAAAAACCAATGGAAGAAGAATTGGGAACCAGCCAGCACCTCCGCCCGTTCAGAAAGATCCCCTGAATGAGTACGTTTCTCATGCAGAATTTAGAGCAGCTTTCACCACTCTATCTCATTTTGTAACAACCCAGAATGAACTCCTAGCTGGTATTCAGAACAACCTAGTGGCCAATACTACTGCAGCTAGAATTTGGGACTTCACCTGAATGAACCCTCCATTATTTACAAGATCTAAGTCTGAAGAGGACCCACAGGAATCCCTTGATATGGTAAAAAAGGAAACAGACATTATGGGGGTAACCGCTAGTGAGAGTGATAAGTTAGTTGCCTATCAAATATAGGATGTGGCTCATTCATAGTTTAAGCAGTGGAAGGTATATAGGGGCACAGATGCAGGGCCCATAGAGTGGGAGGAGTTTGCTACTTTTTTTAGATAGGTTCTTCCCGTTAGAGTTGAGAGAATCTAAGATTTTAGAGTTTATTAATCTGAAGTAGGGCATCATGATATTGAATGAGTATTCCCTCAAGTTTACTCAGCTGGCTAGGTATGCTCCTTATGTGGTAGTTGATAGAATGTCTAAAATGAGCAAGTTCGTGTCTGGTGTGTCTGACAGTGTGGTTAAAGAGTGAAAGACTGCAATGCTGATTAAGGAGATGGACTTGGCTAGGTAGATAGTCCATGATCAACAGATTGAGGAGAAGAACACTAAAGAGAAAGAGAGGGAGAACAAGAGGGATCAGACAAGTAGCTTCAACTTCACTCAGTCTAAGTCAGAGGGTGGTAATCGTCCCCAGTTTCTCCCAAAATCTTTAGTCCCAGATCCTTCCTTAGCTAGTGCTCTGGTTCCTAAATTCAAAAATGGTAATAAGAATAGGGTTCTCAGCTCTAAATCTCAGGGTAATATTAGCAGTGCCAGAACAAATCCTCTTCGTCAAAAGTGTGATAGAAACCATCGGAGTGGCTGTAGGGCTAGAAGCGATATGTGTTTTGGGTGTGGCAAACCATGTCATAAAATCAGAGTGTGTCCTCAGGTGGATTCCCAAAGTCAGCATAATCATCCCTCAGCTTAGTCCGGTCGCTCGTTTTAGCAGGGTGTCGCTTCTAGTGTCACTAGTGGGCAACGCCCAAATAGTTTCTATGCACTCCATTCCCAATAGGATTAGGAAAGTTCTCCTAATATGGTCGCTGGTACCTTACAAGTTTACCATTTACATGTTTATGCTTTGCTAGATCCAGGAGCTTCTTTGTCCTTTGTAACTCCTTATAGAGCTGTTGACTTCGGAGTTAGTCTCAAAACCCTAGTAGAGCCCTTCTCAGTCTCTACCCTAATGGGTAAATATATCATAGCCCGGTGGGTATATAGGAATTGTCCAGTTATGATATCTCAAAAAGTTACTTCACCAGACTTAATAGAGTTAGAGATGACAGATTTTGACATCATTCTCGACATGGATTGGCTTCATTCATGCTATGCTTCAGCTGATTGTAGAAATAGAGTTTTCTATTCTTAGTTCCCAAATGAACCTATCCTAGAATGGAGGGGTAGTACTTCAGCGCTTAAGGGTCAACTTATTTTATACCTTAGATAAAGAAAAATGATATCCAAGGGGTGTGTCTATCATTTGGTGTGAGTCAAAGACACTAGTTCCGAGGCTCCTAATCTCGAGTCAATTCCAGTCACAAATGAATTTCCAGATATGTTTCTCGAATATCTCCTCGGAGTTTCTTTGATAAAGGAAATCAACTTTGGAATAAACCGTCTTCCTGACACTCAGCCCATCTCTATTCCTCCATATAGAATAGTTCCAGCTGAACTCAAAGAGTTAAAAGACCGATTGAAGGATCTCTTAGATAAGGGATTCATCAGGCCCAGCATCTTCTGGTGGTCTGCATCAGTTCTATTCATGCAAAAAAAAGATTGTTCTCTTAGAATGTGTATAGAATACTGATCTTGGGCATATTTATATGCTCAAAGCACCAATATGCACTCAGATTTAGACATATTTCTAGAACTTTTGTATTAATTCTTAAGTATAATTTATCTTTTATTTTGTTTCATGCCTAATGGATATGATTAGTACTTTTAGGATAAAAATCATGAAGAATTGTTCACATTTGGATACAACGATGGTATGGAAGGATTGAAGGAATACAAGGGAGTGAAATAAATCTAAAAAATGGAAGCTAGAAAGTAGGAATCCTCATTTGAAGACACTTTACGTCACGTTGACCAACAAAATAGCAATGGTCAAATTCCAGTGAAGGTCCGTGAAACCACTGCATTGCGAAGCAGTTCCACTTAACAGATTTTGCGACCTAAAAGTTTAGCGCATCGCAAAGGATGAATATTTCACAATTGTCCCAATCCAGTGGCTCACCGCGATAGTGGTGCATCGCGGTGAGGGTGAATTTTACAATTGTCAAGGAATACTTGAGCTCCGCGATTGCCTATATTTTAATGGAAAATAGCAACTGAAGGCATGACATTACGCTCCATGTGGAAAAATCAGGAATATCTTAAGTGTTTTGTCCTAGCTATAAAAGGAAAAATCCAAGATAATTTTAGGGGACTTTGGCAAGCATAGCAGTGGGGAAAAGCAGAAATCTCTCTCTTTTAGGGTTCTTAGACATTATTTTAAATTTCTTTACTTTAAGACTTGTTTTGGGTATGATTTATTACTTATTTTGGATGATGAATTCAAACATGAACAGCTAAACACCCTATTTCTGGGGTTGAGGCTAAGAACATGATTACTCTTTAATATTCATATTCATAGTTTCTTTTTGGATTATCATGTGGATTGTTCTTAAATTCTTGAGCTTACTATTTTAATGATTGGCCACCATTAGAATAAATCTATATTTCTATGTACATCCAGGAAGAGAATCGTAGGATAGAACGAAGAAATTAGGGAGCAAGGTTCTTATTATTTTATGAAATAAGGGATTTTAATTAGCATCTAGGATAGGGATATACCTAGAAGCCTTGCTTGGTTCACTTGCAAGAAGGCAACTTTATGAATCTAGAAGAATTGTTGTATCTCTGCGGGAGTTATAGCTACAACATTCAATAGATAAAAGATTTGAGGTCCGGAGACCAAGATCGTTGCATAAACCTTGCAAATCATCAACCTGATAACCAATTAGACTTTAATAAGAATAGAGAATTGTATGATTGTTCGAAATATCTCAACCCTAGAATTATCCTCATTTTTTATTACAACCGTTGCTTGTTTTGCTCTAGTTATCACTAATTATTTCTTGTTTACTAATTTACATTTTATTTATAAAATCAAAATCATCTTGATACCTTCAAGAACTTAATACCCAATTGTCTTAAACTAAAGATTGAATAAATTTCTAGTTTATTGATCCTCATGGGAACGATATCTGACTGTCTAAGTCATTATATTACTTGCATGATCGCATACACTTGCGTGTGCATAGAGACGCAATAAGTTTTTGGCGTCGTTGCTGGGGATCAAATAGAAATAGTAAATTGCTTAATTTTTTGGTTTTTGATAATAAGTTTAAGTGTTAACAACTTGATCTTAGCGGCTGAATTTTTGCAGGTTTAGCTGAACATTGGACTGGCTAAGGATAAAGAGTTTGTAGAGACCTTTGCAGAACCAGCAGTAATTTTTCATCAGAGGAGAAGAGCTCAATACTACATTCAACAGGGACAGATGGCTGAAATACTAGATCCAATTATTGCTGATCCAAATGTTGAAAATGTTCCAGCTCCTGCTATTCTAGTTATTCTTGTTTAACCAATTGTAACACCTGTTCGTGAAGTGGCAATCCCACTTACGAAACATATGACTAACAGTATTTGAAATCCTGAACAAGGAGGTTGGTGGGAATTAAAACAAAATATGGTGCAATTATTGAAATCAGCGGGGGAATTTCACGAACTTTCACACGAGGATCGATAGCAGCACTTACAGACCTTCCTAAAAATAAGCGATACATATATTCCTGAAGATGTAAATACTGATTATGTTAGATTGCCACTCTTCCCCTTTTCTCTAATAGGGGAAGCAAAGAGATGGTTACATGCTGAACCACATCACTCCATCACTTCACGGGAAGATTTTGCTCGGAAGTTCCTCATATGATTCTTTCCATCCTAGAAGATTGCATGATTGAGGAGTGAGATATTGAGTTTCAG
The DNA here is from genome assembly GCF_002878395.1 of Capsicum annuum. Classification (NCBI taxonomy): domain Eukaryota; kingdom Viridiplantae; phylum Streptophyta; class Magnoliopsida; order Solanales; family Solanaceae; genus Capsicum; species Capsicum annuum. The sequence goes on from NC_061118.1 coordinate 143,975,526, forward strand.
ATAGAAAGATAGAGAAAATCTTTACCAAGCTTGGGAGAGATTCAAGGGCATGCTCAGAAATTGTCCTCATCACCATAAATCGAATAATGTTTTGGTGCACATATTTATAGAAGGCCTTGAGTCTAATACAAAGATTCTTTTGGATTCAGCAGCAGGGGGCTAATCTTTGGAGAAAACATATGAAGAACTGTATACCTTGTTGAATCAAATCACACAAGGGAATCCTAATTGGCGTGCAAACTCAAGGAATGTTCCAAGAAGGTTGCAGGGGTTTTGGAGGTTGATCAGTTCACTGCATTACAAGCATAGATTGCAACAATGCAGAATAATATGACTACTTAGCTCAACAAATTAAATTTGGGTGCAAAACAACTAGCAGCCACAACAAATATGGTTCAACAGGTATATTCGTGGTGTGAAGTTTATATAAGTGGTGAGCATAAAGCAGATGCATGTTCTATTAATCCAAACTCAGTCAACTATGTGGGGAATGCAAATCATCAGGGTCAACAAAATTTTAGTAGTACGTATAATTCAAATTGAAGAAACCACCCTAATTTCTCATGGGGTGGACATCTGGCAGAGAATACAAATCAGTAAAAGGGACCAATGCAATCAAATCCACAACCGGTTCAAAATAATCAGGAGACTACTCAGAATAGTAATATGGAGGAGTTAATTAAGTAGTTTATGGCTCAACAAGCATAGTTTGTAGCTGAGTTAAAAAGTCAACAATTGCTCACAAGAAATATGGAGTTGCAGTTGGGTCAAATTGTAGGATCACAAAATACAAGGCCACAAGGAGAATTGCCTAGCGACACTGAGGCTAATCCTAAATAGGTGAATGTGGTTACAATAAGGAGTGGGCTTCAAACTAAGGAAATGGTTTAGGAGCAGGATAATCCCACAGTTACTAATGATAGTTTGCAAGAGAATGCAGAAGTGGAAGTCAAGGAAAAAGAGGCAAGTGAAGAGATTCATGTGAACAATAAGACTATCCCCTTACCCTTTCCTCAAAGGGCAAGGAAGCATCAAGAGAAAGCTAGTTTTAAGAAGTTTCTAGATCTTCTGAAATAAGTTCAAGTAAACCTTCCTCTTGTTGACATTCTGCAGAGTGTGCCAAAATATGCTAAATACTTGAAGGATATTAGTTCAAATAAGAATTGATTGACTGAATATGTGACAATTATATTTACTCAAGAGTGCACATCTAAAATTCAAAATAAATTGCCACGAAGTTGAAGGATCCGGGTAGTTTTACCTTCCAAATTACCATTGGTCAGACTATTTGTGCACGTGGATTGTGTGACTTGGGTGCTGCATAAATCTCATGCCCACGTCATGGTACAAAAAGATGGGTCTTAGGAGTCCCAAACCTACGACTATTGTGTTGCAGTTGGCAGATAGGTCACTTGCTAAACCAGATGGTATTATTAAAGATATGTTGGTTAAAGTGAGATCTTTAATCTTTTTAAAGGATTTTGTGATTCTTGACTTTGAGGCTGATCCAATTGTTCTATTTATTTTAGGACAACCCTTCTTAGCAATAGGAGTCACTCATTAATGTGGCAGCTAGAAATATAACAATGCAAATGCACGATAAAGTAGAGGTTTTTGATGTGTATTGAGCATTGAAACTGCCATCCATATAAGAGGAGTTGTCTTCTATATCGATTATTGATCTTGCTTTAGATTGGCAGTTACTTTTGTCTGATGATCCATTAGAGCGAGCTTTGATGGGTTATGATCTGTATGGAGATATGAAAGCATGGAATTGGTCCAGGTTATGAATTTAGCCATAATTGAGACAAACAAAGTGCTGATTGAGCCTTTGAATAAACCAATTGGTCCACCACCCAGGCCTTCAGTCAAAGAAGCTCCTAACTTGGAGCTTAAGGTTCTTCCTCCCCACTTAAAATATGTTTTTCTTGGTGATCAAGATACCTTGCCTATTATTCTATCTACAAGATTATCAGATATACAGGAAAAGAAAGTTGTAGCAGTTCTCAAGAGGAGAAGAAAGGCAATTGGCTGGCAGATATCTGATATTTTAGGAATTAATCCAGTATTTTGGATGTATAATATTTACATGGAAGAAGGGTATAGATCTAGAGTGCAGCAACAACAAAGATTGAATCCTGTGATGAAGGAGGTGGTCAGAAAAGAAGTGATTAAGTGGTTAGATAGTGGTATTATTTATCTAATTTTTGATAGAAAATGGGTGAGTTTGGTGCACTGTATACCAAAGAAGAGAGGAATGATAGTAATAACCAATGATGATAATGAGTTAGTTCCCATATATACAGTGATCATTTGGAGAATATATATAGATTATAGGATGTTAAATGAAGCTACTCGTAAATATCACTATCCAATTCCCTTCATTGAGCAAATGCTAGATCGATTGGCGGGGCAAGAATATTATTGTTTTCTGGATGGGTACTATGGCTACAATCAGATAAGCATAGCACCAAAATACCAAGAGAAGACCACGTTCACTTGTCCATATGGTAGATATACATTCAGACGCCTGCCCTTCGACTTAGGCAATGCACCTGCTATATTTTAGAGGTGTATGATGGAGATATTTTAAGACATGGTGCAAGAATTTTTGGAGGTATTCATGGATGATTTCTCTGTGTATGGTAATTCATTTGAAAAGTGTTTGCAAAATCTCAAAAAAGTTCTATGTCGATGCGAAGAAATAAACTTGGTTTTGAATTGGGAAAAATGCCATTTTATGGTTAAGGAAAGAATTGTCTTAGGCCATAAAGTGTCATGCAAAGGGATGGAAGTGGATAAAGCAAAGGTTGAAGTGATTAAAAAGTTGCCTCATCCAGTCATAGTCAAAGAAGTGCGGAGTTTTTAGTACATGTTGGGTTCTATAGATGATTCATTCAAGATTTCTCAAAGATTGCAAGTCCCATATGCAAATTGTTAGAGAAAGAAGCCAAGTTTGAGTTCAGGCCTAATTTTCATGAACCTTTTGAAAAGCTTAAGAAGAAGTTAACAAAAGCACCTATTTTGATCGCACCAGATTAGGAGTTACCTTCTGAGCTGATATGTGATGCTAGTGACATTGCAGTAGGAGCAGTGTTGGGTTAGAGAGAAGAAAAGGTATTTCAATCAATCTACTATGCTAGCAAGGTGCTGAATGATGCTCAAGTTAACTACAAAGTTACAAAGAAAGAGATGTTGGCCATGGTATATACATTCAACAAGTTTCGATCTTACTTAGTTGGTACCAAAGTCATTGTTCATACAGACCATGCTGCCATTAAGTATATTGTGAACAAAAAGGATGCCACGACTAATTAGGTGGATTCTTCTACTTTAATAATTTGATCTTGAGGTGCAAGATATAAAGAAAGCTGAAAATCAAGTTACTGATCACTTATCAAGGATAAAAAATTGAGACCATATTGTGGATGACTTTTTGAGTATTAAGGAAGAGTTTCCTGATGAGAAGTTGTTATCATTAGATGCAGTTAAGTTCCTATGGTATGCTAACATTGTAAATTTGATAGCTTGTAAGGTGTATCCTCCTAAGGCCACCACACAACGAAAGAAGAAATTACTCCATGATTCTTGTGCTTATATTTAGGACAAACCGTACCTTTTCAAGCAGGTTCCAGATGGATTTATTCGTAGGTGTATCCCAGAGGCTGAATTTTCAAAGGTGTTACAAGACTGCCACTCATCTCCATATGGTGGACATCATGGGGATAAGAGAACTACGAGAAAAGTGTTGCAATCAAGTTTTTTCTAGCCTACTCTGTTTAGAGATGCAGTGGCTTTTGTAAAGAATTGTGATCAATGTCAAAGGTTGGGTACTATATCTAGGCGTCATGAGATGTCCCTCAACAATATTTTAGAAGTAGAAGTCTTTGATGTTTGGGGGATCAATTTCATGGGCCCATTCCCACCATCAAAAGATAATTGTACATTCTTGTAGCGGTTGACTATGTCTCTAAATGGGTGGAAGCTATGGTGAGTCTGACTAATGATGTAAGAGTGGTGCTGAAGTTTGTGAAGAAGAACATATTTTCCATATTTGGTATGCCAAGAGCAATAATTAGTGATGGAGGTATGCACCTTATCAACACCTAGTTTGAAAATCTTCTTGCTAAGAATGATGTTAGGAACAAGGTTTCCACTGCATACCATCCTCAAACAAGTGGACAAGTAGAGGTATCTAATTGGAAAATTAAGCAAATACTTCAGAAGACCATGAACGGGTAGAGAAAAGATTGGATGGAGAAGCTAGATGATGCACTTTGGGCATATTGAACAGCGTACAAGACACCTATTGGGACATCTCCATATCACTTAGTGTATGGTAAGTCATGTCACCTTACTATAGAATTGGAACACCAAGCATATTGGGTGGTGAAAAAGCTGAACTTTGAGATGACTACCGCAGGGGAAAGAAGGTTATTCCAACTGAATAAGCTTGATTAGACTCCATGCCTCTGAAAATTCCAATCTCTACAAGAAGAAGACCAAAATATGGCATGACAAGCAAATTCAATATAGGGAATTTGAACTTGGACAATTTGTGGTGTTGATTAATTTGAGGCTTAAGTTGTTTCCGGGTAAATTATGATTGAAATGGTCTGGACCATTTAAGGTGGTACGTATGACACCCCATGGATCTATGGAGTTGTGGAGTAAAGAGAATACAAAGAATTTCCTTATGAATGGACAGCGTGTAAAGCATTATTGGGTAGATCATCTGGATAAGCACAAGGAATTCTATCACTTTTGCTGATAAGTGATGATGAGCTCAGTCATGCCACGACGTAAAATAAGGCGCTATATAGGAGGCAATCTACACATATATTGTAATTGGCAGTTTAATTTTTATATTGTAAAATCAAAATGAAAAGAAAAATACAAAAAGATGAGTCATGCCATGACCAAAATTAAGGCACTGAGTGGGAGGCAACCCACTTTTACTTACAATATTTGTTGTTTTTATTTGAGATTACAGGGAATTGTAAAGTGAAAATGAGGAGATTACCACAAGTGAGGAAAGAAATCAAGTTTGCAAAATGATATGTGTAAGTGGGGATTTTCTCAGGAAAGAAAAGAGAGAAAATTACACAAAAAATCTGATTTTGAAGAATGGCGCGATGCGGAACTGGGTAGTTTGATAATTTTCAAATTCTAGTAAGTACCTTTGATTTCCGTCACGATACTGAGAAGTGTGATTTGACAATTGTCAAATTCCAATAGTCATTCGCAATTTTCAGCGCGATACATAACTTGAAAAAGTGACAATTGTAAATTTATAGTGACTTAACGCAAAATTTAGTGCATCGCGGTGGTTAGTTTAATGGAAATTGGCATTCTCTAGTAGGTCTACACGATCCTACTGCATCGCAGTGGGGGTTAAAATCGGGCATAAATATTGAATTAAAGCTAACCCGACCCGCCCCTCTATAAATACCCCCTCAAAACCCTAAACTCTCTTATTTCCCTCTCAAGCGTCGCCTTCTCACCTGTCCCTGCTACTAATCTTCTAAAAGTTTCCCCAACTTTCATCCTTATTTCTATCATTGAGGTATGTGCTTTAAGATTTAAATTTGTTTCTTTTTATTAGTGTTTTGTGATGTTGGCTAGCATTTTAGGGCATAATCTAGTTTTTTCCCTATCTTAGTAGTTACAAATTTTAGCATTGCTTATGATATATTGTCTTTTAATCATTGTGATGTCATAATAGAATGGTTATATACAGATGGTAACTGGGGGAAATTGTTTTTCAAATATTAGTTGCGAGGTCAAGGAATGTAGGGGCATTGTAGCTAGATATGTGAAGAAAGAAGATTTAGAAAGTTGGGGTTAATTTTATTTGAGGTTAGTTGATTTAGTAGAATTCTAGAAAAATACTCCTTTGATGCGAGACGTTGTAGCAACATGATCTTGTTCATAGTCTCTTATTGAGTAATTAGATAAAAGTAGACTAGATGATGTTCTGTGTTGGGGAAATGAATGAGGTTGTAGTATCCCAAAGAGAAACATGATGAATTTGAATATGATAATAAGGTCAACAAAGGAAAGTCTGAGTACCATGGATTTTGAGGCATGTGTTCTAGCTAACAACTAAGTGTGGGGTGCAAAGTCACCCTTAATGCACACTCAGTTTAGCTAGTCCCAAGCTTAACATACTCAAATGTTTGTTGCATTTTCTGTATTACAGGAATTATGGAACCACAACTAGTCAAAAGCTAGGCAAAGGCAGGACCTTCTACACATTCTAGGAAGAGGAGCAGACCATCTGAAGGTCAACTAACTAGGGTGCCTAGGGTCCCACCACTTCAACGGGGGCAGGTTTGCAAATTTGGATTCAAAGTTGTCCGCAAGGATAGGAAGCAGTGGAATTCCAAGCATATGGATGCCAAGTATATCCCAAAGGTGTATATTTATCGTGCCAGTCTCATAAGAGAATTTCCATCCATGGTACAAAGAATTGAGGCAATCAATATGAATTTCATCTTCCATTAGCCGACTGAGTGCAATTTGCACTTAGTTAGAGACTTTTATGCCAATTGGGACCCCAATCATCTTGAACATTTGTTGAAGGTTTGCGGGAATATTGTTTGATTCACTACTGCTAATATTAATGATTTGTTGGGTATACCAGAAGCAAACACAAATTTCTTGATGCAATTTATTATTTATCCTCCGTATGCGTATATCAGGCATCTGTTGTGTGGTCAACGATCCTCAGCTCGTTGGACTATGCATTATGTTACAGGTTTGCACTCTTCCTTCCTTTATGCTTAAATAAACAAGAAACCAAGGATGTGGGGTCTTATTATTTATTCATGCTTGATTCAAGAGAAGCATATAACGGAGGTTACTTGGGATAGGGTATGTTTAATCTATGCCCTGATGTGTCCTGATGTGGAGATAAATATGGGTAATGTGATTTTTTCTGCAATGAAAAAGAGGCGTACACAGGCGGGGCACAGTTTTGCATTTGAAGGTTTGGTTATTAGATTTTTGCGAAGGCACAGGGTGGATGAAGAGGAGCTGGATTATAAGCCCGAGGTAATTACTCGCCCTATGAATATAACTACTGCAAGAAGTAAATCTGGGACAGCTGGCCTAATTTTGACCATGCTGGAGCGACAGACGAGGACATATGAGGTACTTGGCAGGCTGTATGGTTTTATAATAATTTTGTTGAAAATGGGATGCAGACCAGCTATACCAGAGGAGCTCCATGCCGGAGAGCTCAATAATCCACTCGGACACCATGCTAGGACTATGTTGAGGATTGGCCCAGATTTTGTTGAGTCGGTTGATGATGATATACTAACTGATGAAGAGCATAGGTACATTGATTCAGACATAGATTCGGATGCCGAGGACCAGTCTGATGATGATGGAACTGATGATGATGGTGATTATGTGGACGGAACTCCTGAGGATATGAATGCTATAGTCCTGTTTGAGTGACCGGGAGTATACTGCCACCCTACCATAGGCTTATTTGGAAGCACTGGGATAGTACTTTATTTAATTGTGGGGTGGTGGGTTCTTTTCGTATTCTGTTTCATTTTCGTTCTTTTATTATGGTTGAACAATTTTATTTTCTGTTCGGTTGATTTTGCGAGTTCTAGCTATTCGGAACGCTAGTCTGTAATAGGTAGTAACTTTGTGGATTGCAATTTGATTGCAATTTGCCCTCTTTGGCATTTATCACATGTTGCTTCAGTTTAAAGTATTATTTTATTGTTATTTTTGCCCTCATTGGCAAGTTTTAGTTTCAAGTAGTTACGTTTGCCTTTGCCCTCTTCGGTAATTAGGAATAAACAGTCATAGTTAGCTGCCATCCCCTATGATAGATGGATGACGACCGTCTTAAGGGGAGTAGTCGTAGGAAGTAAATAAATATACGAGAACCTAATCACTATCTTAGAGGAGTGTATGGGATGGGCCATCTTTGCAGTAATGGAAATTAATTTGAGTATAAATAAGCATAAAAGTGTTTTTATTTGAGTACTAATGATTTAATCTCGATAAATGATATTTCATATGTTGGCTTAATTTTGATTTGAATAAAAAATATGATTGGGAACCTTGGTTTGATTCTGTGCATACACTGTGAGTGTGAGGATTTATGTATATTCTACAAGAATAGAAATGACTAGAACTTGCCCAGTGTGTCTATAAATTGAAATAAAGGGTGTTGGGTGTAGAAAGTGATGTAGGCATTTCTTTGAAAACCTTGTTTCTAACATAAATGGACCTACCTTGGTGCATAGTCTTAGTCAGCCCCATTGAGCCTTTAGCCTCTTTCTTTGATAGCCTGTTATGTAACCCTATCCTTTCTTTACTAACTCTTAATTTGATCCAAATAAGCTCCTAAGTGTTTTAACATAAAAATAAGAGGAGATTAATAGCATAAATGAGGAGGAGAAAAGGTAAAAATTTTATGCCCCCAAGTAGTTGTTATTGATTGATGATTCTGGGTTAATTGGGAGTTAGTACATAGAAATGTTACAATGAACCTGTTTTGGCCCTGGTCCAGATAGATAATGTGCACCTTAATAAAGGCTTCGCTTAAGTTAAGGGTGGCTATAATAGGGGTACGTAACATGAAATTGGTATGAAAAAAAAGAAGTATGTGGAAGGAATGACTATTACTCCCAACCCGGTTTGAGTAAATAAGCTAATTGAAAGAGGAGTTGAAAAATGAAAGAATGGGGAGAAAATAGAAGGATAAATTGGTGTTGGAGAACATAGTTAATTGATAATTCTTGTACTAAAACGCTTAGGAGCAATAGTCACTATTTCCCCAAATAGTACCTACCTGTCCCTAAGCTTTTATTACAACCTGAAAAAGACCTAGTTGATCATTCACCCAAATATCCAACTATTAGTGGAGTAGGATACTAAGGGAAAATTTATGGTTCGTTCACTAGCATGTATGAATTCTTTGTTGAGAGCGAGTGATTAGATGTTGAAACTCCCTATTTTTGCATAGATATCAGTATAAGTTAATATGGGAAAATTTTCTTGAGTGAGGTTGCAGGTGGATGAAAGTCAGAATACTTATTGTGTTTCTTTGATTGAGTTTGTCGACATGTTAGAAATTCATTATTGAGAGAGAAAAATTTGTAATAAATTGTCTCATATTGCTAAAAATTATTTTGACAAGATGATGTAAGAATACACTATTGCAAAGTGTAAGTGCCCATTGCAACATAACTTTGAGATTATGATGTAAAGAGGAAGTAATTATTCTTTTGAATTCATGTGTACAAGGATGAACAAGGTTTTAAGTATGGGGTGGTGATCTTGGGCATATTTAGATGCTCAAAGCACCAATATGCACCCAGATTTAGACTTAGTTCAAGGACTTTTGTATTAATTCTTAAGTATAATTCAGCTTTTATTCCGTTTCGTGCCTAATGGATATGATTAGTACTTTCAGGATAAAAATCATGAAGAATTATGCGCATTTAGATACAACGATGATATAGAAAGATTGAAGGAATGCAACAGAGTGAAATAAAGCTAAAAAAAATGAAAGCTGGAAAGTAGGAATCCTCATTTGAAGACATTCCGCATCGCGCTGACCAACAAAATAGTAATGGGCAAATTCTAGTGAAGGTCCGTGAAACCACTGCATCATGAAGCAGTTCCACTTATCAGGTTTTGTGACCTAAAAGTTTAGCGCATAGCGGAGGATGAATATTTCACAATTATCCCAATCCAGAGGCTCACCGCGATAATGGCGCGTCACGATGAGGGTGCATTTTACAATTGTCAAGGAATACTTGAGCTCCACGATTGGCTAGATTTTAATGGTAAATAGCAACTGAAGGCATGGCGCGACGCGCCGTGTGGAAAATTGGGAATATTTTAAGTGTTTTGTTCCAACTATAAAAAGAAAAATCCAAGATACTTTTAAAGGACTTTAGCAAGCATAGCAGCGGGGAAAAGCAGAAATCTCTCTCTTTTAGGGTTCTTAGACATTCCTTTAAATTTCTTTACTTCAAGACTTTTTTTGGGTATGATTTATTACTTATTTTGGATGATGAATTCAAACATGAGTAGCTAAACACCTATTTCTGGGGTTGAGGCTAAGAGTATGATTACTATTTTATATTATTATTCATAGTTTCTTTTTGGATTATCATCTGGGTTGTTCTTAAGTTTTTGAGCTTACTATTTTAATGATTGGCCACCATTAAAATAAATCTATATTTTTATGTGCATCTGGGAGGAGAATCGTAGGATATAATGAAGAAATTAGGGAGCAAAGTTCTTATTCTTTTATGAAATAAGGGATTTGAATTAGCATCTAGGATAGGTATATACCTAGAAGCCTTGCTTGGTTCGCTTGCAAGAAGACAACTTTATGAATCTAGAAGAATTGTTGTATCTCTGCGGGAGTTATAGCTATAACATTCAATAGATAAAAGATTTGAGGTTGGTAGACCAAGATCGTTGCATAAACCTTGCGAATCATCAACCTGATAACCAATTAGACTGTGATAAGAATAGAGAATTGTATGATTGTTCAGAATATCTCAACCCTGGAATCATCTTCATTATTGATTACAACCGTAGCTTGCTTTGTTCTAGTTGTCACTAATTATTTCTTGTTTAGTAATTGACATTTTATTTATAAAATCAAAATCATCTTGATACCTTCAAGCACTTAATACCCAATTGTCCTAAACTAAAGATTAAATAAATTTCTAGTTTATTGATCCTCGTGGGAATGATATGTGACTGTCTAAGTCATTATCTTACTTGCACAATCGCATACACTTGCATGTGCGTAGATACGCAACAACTACCATCAGTTAAACAAATTCACAGTCAAGAATATGTACCCACTTCCTAGAATCGATGACTTATTCGGCCAACTTCAGCGTGCCAGTAACTTTTTTAAGATAGACCTCAAATTTGGCTATCATCAGCTCAAAGTGCAAAAAAGTGACATTCTGAAAATAGCTTTTAGAACTCTGTATGGTCACTTTGAATTCCTAGTCATGTAATTTGCTCTTACCAATGCCCCAGCAGCTTTTATGGACTTGATGAACTACGTGTTCAAGCAGTACTTGCAAGCCAAATATAGTCTAGTGATCAGTTAACAGAACTTTGTGAACTCAGTCCAGTCCAGTTAGTCGACATGATCGGTGTCAGTTCAGTCAAGCCAAATATAGTCTAGTGATCAGTTCAGTATTGGTTCAGTTGGGAGCAGAATTTAACACCGAGCGAACCCAAGGATAGGGGCATTCCTGCCAGCTGAGGGTTTGACCCTTAGTAGTAGTTCCTGTGTTACAGGACTACGTAGCCAGTGTAGGGTAAGTCGTCCTCCTGCCAGACTAGGGTTGACGCAACCATATATATACTTCATGAGTCTTTCTGTTAGATTAGGGTTGACACAACATTATTAGTATCCCATGGCAAGGTGCTAACACCCTTTCAATTGGGTCACAGGCTGGACCCCAAAATCAGTCTATATTGGGGTATGTCGGTTATATGAACACTCCTATAGTTATAGTTTCATTTTCAGTATTTAGTAAAGAATCAGACAGTTCTACAGAACCATGGCTATCAGATTCAGTTTCTCAGCTATCAGAATTTAGTACTCAGATTTAGTACAAATCTCATATACTTGATGATATCTACATATGTAGTATCGTATGTACCGTATGTGAGCAGTTACAATTTTGTATGTACTCTCATTCAGTTAGTTCATAATGTTTATTTAGTCAGTTATCATTTCATACATATGAACCCATGTATATCAGCCTACCTCACTTAGCATACCAGTACATTCAAAGTGTTGACGCATACTTTTTTTTGTGCTATGATGTCTCATATCATAGGTTCAGACGCTCAGGTGCCTGACCGTACTTAGTAGTTCAGGCTATTAGCAGCAGATAGAGTGGTGAGTCCTTATATTCCGAAGACAGAGTTATTATTTCATTATTTCAGTAGTTCAGTAGTCAGTTTAGTCGGGGTTAGTTGGGGATTTATTCCATCAACTCCATATTCAAACAGTTAGAGGCTTTCAGACCAGTACAGTTAGTATTTAGTTTCTCAGATATTGTTAACAGTATTATCATTAGTGTTCAGTATTTGTTTTAGTTTATGAACCTTATGTCACTTACAACCTTACTTCCGCAGATGTTTTCAATATTATTATTCAGTGCTCACAGCAGGTACTAGTCATGGGTTATCTTGTGATCCTCTGGGGTCGTAAGCACCGTATGACGTCCGAAGTACAAACTCAGGGTGTTACATATATATATATATATATATATATATATATATATATATAGTGATTGTTGGAATTCAAGAATGAAAAGTCATTTTACACTTTATATCGATAATCTATATCTATAAATCTATAATCTATAAAATTTAAAAGTGTGAAGGTCCTTAGATGTTTTTAAAACTTTCTTCCCTTCATTGAAAGTTTCTTCTTTAAAAAAAATCGTCTTTTCACTATTTTTCTAATACTTGTTTAGGTGTACGCTCCTTGCGCGTGTATATCACTTTATTGAGTTCAAACGTTACACTAAATAGGATATTTGTTTAAATAATAAAGATGAATACAATAATTAAATTCAAGATCTTTTGAAGAATTTATTTAATTAAACCTAACCTTTACCAAAAAGATTTCTCAAAGCCGATCGACATTCATCTACCACCTGTAAACTGCAACAAAATAATACAATGATAGAGATATCAAAATAATATAATTAATCTAACCTTTACACAAAAATTTCCTCAAAGTCGTCTGACACTCATCTACCACCTGTAAACTATTACAAAATAATATGACAATAGATATATCAAAATAATACAACTAAACTTTACCTTTACACAAAAAAATTCTCAAAACAGAGATATAAAAAAATACAATTAAACCTAACCTTTACCTAAAAAAAATCTTCAAAGTTGATCGACATTCATCTACCGCCTGTAAATTCATCTAGGCCTGTAAACTACAACAAAATAATACAATAGTGATCACAAAGCTTCGGTTTGATGAAAATAATTCTTGTCTGGGCAAAAATTTTGACACTAAAGAATGACTTGAATGAAAACCAAAATAGTGAAGTTGAAGGTTTGAAAATTAAGCCTCCACTAATCTAGACATGCAACCGAATCAAGTTAGATGAGCATCAATCATATTTTGTAATAAGTAAACTAGTTTTTCTCTAGTTTAATATGCATCTCAATATTTATAGAAGTATTTTCTAAATAGAGTCTGATTTTAGGAGTATTTTTCTATTTTATTTTAGGAGTATTTTTCTAATTGATCAGTACAAAGAAAAATATTAATTGATTCTCCTTCCATATATTTTAGGAATCCCATATATTTTAGGAGTCTAGCTAATATAATAAAAATAAGTAAATAATAAATTAAAGAAAATAGTGAAAAGATAGTTTTATCTAAAAGAGAGTTTTTTAATGAAGGACAAAAAGTTCAAATGACTTTTCTAAGGGTCTTCACACTTTTAATATATTATAGATATAGATTATAGATTATAGATATAGATCTAGATTATAGATTTAAGGGTTTGAAAATTAATTAAATAATTATAGTAAATCTTTCCTTATTAGAAGTCACCAAAATTAATGAAAATCAATACTTTTTTCATTAGTTTAAGAATTTTATGATTTTAAGAAAATTTTAAAAATCTAGAAAATAAATATGAATTTTTAATTTTTTTGCACTTCATTAAAAACCTTCGCAGTAGGCAACATTATTTAATTTTAAATAATTAAAAAATACACATACAAGGTATGTGCGGCTAAACTAATTATGGGAAAATAAAGGAATGACAAAAACTTAGAGTCTCTTTTCTTCCTCTATTTTTAAAATTATTTTCAATAATCTCGGTTCTCATAAGGAGTGCTTATTAGCCTATTTGGTTTAATTTTATTTATTATCGATTTAGTTTAGGGTTATCAGATCGTAAACATGCAAAACTGATAATGAACTATCATCACTTTCATTAACGCATGAAGCAATTATAATAAGGGGAAAACGTACAATGCACGTTCCAATAGACTAGTATATGTGTGTGTGTTGCGTGTGGGAGTAGTATGTATAGGATGGTTTAGGATAGTTAAGATTTAAGGGTGTTGGGGTTAGATTAGGATGGTTTTTTAGAGTTCTCTAATAATTAAATATCGATTACAATAATAATAAACCATTATCTAACTAGCTTAATACTAAATAAAATATGAAAAAGTTAAATAGCTAGTCCAATAATAAAGATAATTATACTAAAATTACTATTTTATTTATTAAAATTGTTATAAAGCAATAAAGAACAAAGAAGAAGAGTAGAGAGAATAAAGAGAGTAATTATTATTTCTCTTGAGGGATGATTTACAATGAAAGAATCTCTTCTATTTATAAGGAAAATTTACTCCTAGTTTTTGAGAAAAAGACAGATACTTCAAATCCTAATAGACATTAAGTAGATCTTGATAGACATTCACTATAATTGATATATATTAATATCATAACACCCCACCTTGAACGTTTAGAAATACGCATATAGGCTTCCTTATTAAAAACCTTACAAGGAAAACCTAGTGGTACAAACCTCGTAAGAAAAAAATAGTACAGCGCGTATTAACTCCCCCTAATAAGGACATCCTTGAGTCTTTACATTCTGATCTTGTGCACCATCTCCTTGAAAGTTGCAGTTGGAAAAGATTTGGTGAATAAATCAGCCACATTGTTACTTGAACAAATCTGTTGTACATTAATATCACCATTCTTTTGGAGCTCATGTGTGTAGAAGAGCTTTGGTGAAATGTGCTTCGTTCTATCTCCTTTTATGAATCCTCTTTTAAGTTGTGATATGCATGCTGAATTATCTTTATATAAAATCATAGGTAATTTGTCACATTTTTAGCCACATTTTTCCCGAATGAGATGTATTGTGGACCTCAACCACACACTCTCAGCTTGCTTTATGAATAGCTATAATTTCAGCATGGTTTGATAAAGTGGCTATGATAGACTACTTTGTTGATCTCCAAGATATGGCAGTACCCCTACATATGAACACGTAGCCTGTTTGAGACTGAACTTTATGTGGGTCAGATATGTACCCAGCATCAGCATAACCAACAAAATAGGAACTGCAATCTTTAGAATAAAATAGCCCAAATCGGTAATCCTTTTTAGATACCGTAATATGTGTTTGATCTCATTACAATGTCTCCTAGTAGAAGCAGAACTATACCTTGCTAACAAATTAACTGAAAAAGCTATATTAGGTCTTGTAGTATTTGTAAGTTACATTAGTGCACCAATTGCACTAAGATATGGTATTTCAGAACCAAGGAGTTCCTCATTCTTTTCTTGAGGTCGGAATAGATCCTTATTCACATCAAGTGATCAAACAACCATTGTAGTAATTAATGGATGTGCTCCATCTATATAGCATCGTTTTAATACTTTTTCTGTGTAGGCAGATTGATGGACAAAGATATCGTTTATCAAATACTCAATTTGTAAACCAAGGCATAACTATGTCTTTCCCAGATCTTTCATCTCAAATTCTTTCTTTAGGTAATCAATTGCCTTTTAAAGATCTATTGGAGTTCCAATAAGGTTTATTTCATCGATATAGACAGCAAGTATAACAAACACCGACGTTATTTTCTTTATGAACACACATGGGAAAATTTCATCATTCGTAAAACCTTTCTTAGATAAATATTCACTAAGACGGTTATACCACATATGTCCAAATTGCTTCAAACCATACAATGATCTTTGCAATCTTACGGAATATATTTCTCGAGGTTTTGAACTATATGCTTTCGGTATTTTAAATCTTTTGGGAATTTTCATGTATATCTCATTATCAAGTGATCCATATAGATAGGTTGTTACCACATCCATCAAATGCATTTCAAGTCTCTCATGGACAGTAAAAATAATAAGATAACGCAATGTTATTGCGTCCATAACTGGTGAATATGTCTCTTCATAATCGATAACAGGCCGTTGTGAAAATCTTTGTGCAACAAGGTGTGCTTTATACCTTTGTATTTTATTTTTCTCATTTCTTTTTCGCGCAAAGACTCATTTATATCCAACAGACTTAACACCATTAGGTGTTTGAGCTATAAGTCTAAAAACTTCATATTTGGCAAGTGAATTCAATTCAAATTGAATTATTTCTTGCTATTTTGACCAGTCATTTCTTTTTAGACATTCTGTAATAGATTGAGATTCAAGATCCTCATGATCTTGCATGATTTTTGTTGCAACATTATATGCAAAGACATAATCCACTACTATTTCAGATCGATTCAAATTAGTTTCAACATCACTTCAATTTATGAATAGTTCCTCATTTTCTTGAGTCTCGGCTAATTAATTCCTTCAAGAATATTAACATTGCTCAAATCTTGAACTTCCATATGATAATATTTCGTAGTGTTATCTTGACCATTTTTTTCCTTTTTCTAGGTTTTTGATCCTTAGAACCTAATGGTCTACCACGCTTCAAGCGTGCTTTAGATTCATTAGCTACGACACTAGTGGATGGTCCTTTAGGGACATCAATTTAAATTGGGACATTCTCTGCAGGAATATGTGATTTAGTGATCCTTTTCAAATCTGTAAATGCGTCCGGCATTTGATTTGTAATTTTCTGCAGATGAATAATCTTTTATACTTCTTTCTTACAAATAGAAGCGCGTAGATCAAGATGAAATAGTGATGGATTTTTCCATAAATTTTTTGTTTTGATGTCACTATCTTCTCCCCCTAATTTTGGAAAAACTATCTCATCAAATCGACAATCTGCAAATCGAGTAGTGAACATATCTCCTATTAGTGGTTTAAGATAGCTAATAATGGAGGGTGATTCAAATCCAATATAAATTCCTAACCTTCTTTGGGGGCCCATCTTGGTGCGATTTGGTGGTGCTATAGGCGCATATACACCGCACCCAAAAATTCTCAAATGAGATATATTAGGCTCTTGACTCAAAGCCAATTGCAACAGAGAAAATTTATGATAATTTATCTATTTAAGATGAACAAGTGTTGCAGCATGCAAAATTGCATGACTCCAAATAGAAGTGGGTAACTTAGTTTTCATAAGCAATGGTCTTACTATCAACTGCAGATATTTAATTAATGACTCGACAAAGCCATTTTAAGTGTGAACATAGGGTACAGAATATTCCACTCTTATCCCAATCGATAAGCAATAGTCATTAAATGCTTGAGATAAAAATTCTGCAGCATTATCAAGGCGAATAAACTTAATTTGATTATTGACAAACTGTGCTCGTAATCATATTATTTGTGCCAATAATTTTGCAAATGCTAAGTTACGAGATGACAAAAGGCACACATGAGACCATCTAGAAAAAACATCTATTAGGACCATAAAGTATCTAAATGACCTACTAGGTGGGTGAATGGGTCCATAAATATCCCCATGTATGCGTTTCAAGAACGCGGGGGACTCAATCCCAACTTTTGTTGGCGATGGCCTCAAAATCAATTTGCTTTGATAGCAAGCATTGCATGAAAATTCACCATTCGAAAGAACCTTCAAGTTCTTTAATGGTTGCCCATTTGAATTTTCTATGATTCGTCTCATCATTATAGATCCAGAATGTCACAGACGATCATACCAAAGTACGAAAGTATTGGAATTATTAAACTTCTTGTTTATTATAGAATGTGCCTCAATTGCACTCAATTACACAAATCTTTGTCCAAAACAGTCCAGAAGATAAAGTAGGGAACTTTTTTATAACACATGTCTTCCCAGAGACATTCTTGGTGATACCAAGATATTCAAGATTCATCTTATCAATTATCTTGATATGATAACCATTTTCACGGATATCTTTAAAACTCATCAAGTTTCTTGGGGACTTAGGAGAAAATATAGCAATATTTATGATGAGTTTAGTTCCCTTGGACAAGATTATAATGACTTTTCCGAAGCCTTCAATCAAATTAGCACTACCAGAAATTGTAGCAACATTAATCTTGCTCATGTTTAGATGAGAGAAATATTTCTCGTCTTTGAATATCGTATATGTAGTGCCAGAATCAATCAAATAAATATTTTCATAATTGGACAACTTACTTTGAAAATTATCAATATCTTAGCCTTAGCCTTCAAATTTGAGAGGTAGAGTCTCGTGCTGATAATGTGTTATAAAAAAATAAAGAACAAAGAAGAAGAGTAGAGAGAATAGAGAGAATAGAGAGAGTAATTGTTATTTCTCTTTAGGATGATTTACAATGAATGAATCCGTTCTATTTATAAGAGAAATTTACTCCTAGTTTCTGAGTAAAAGACAACAATTTCAAATCCTAATAGACATCAAGTAGATCTTGATAGACATTCACTATAATTGATATACATTAATACCATAGCAAAAATCTAAATTAAATAAAGCAGATTTTTTGTAAACTTTTCTTTTCTTTTGAAAAATATTAACAAAACTCATATTAAAAATGTGACTTTATTTTTTACAATTTTTAAATACTTTAAAAAATCATATAAAAATTACAATATCTAATATAGACATAAAATAAATATTTTAAAACTAAAATTGTGTATAACCTTATATAGGTTCGATCAAAAATTAGGTCTTCACAATAACAGTTCTAAAAGTGTGAATAGAGAATTGGTTAAGTCATGGTATTTGATTGGTACAAGCTTGGCGCTAGATTTTGGATACAATTTGTTTGTGGTTACTATAATGGATTCAGGTGAATCGGGTACGTCCAAAACTATAATTACGATCAACTCAGTTATTGTGTCTGGAAGCAGTTTAGAATTATGGAAATCAGTTTTAGAGAAGTTTGGTTTGATGCAGCCATAGAGTTGTAAAGAAGAAAAGACTTTGACAATTAGGGTGAATAAGTGGTATTACGAGTATGACTTTGCTTGGAAGTATTTGTATGAGGTTAACTATGGTATGTGCAGCTAATCGACAGTTTTGGTACCTTCCTTACTCCTACTTTCGAGTACAAATATGTGTTTTAGTGGTGGATGATATAATAAATCATATAATGAAATTTGAATCTTTATGTGTTTTGACAATTTAATCCCTCCATGTAGTTGCTTTTTGGTATTTGTGGACTACGGACGAGGGTGGCACAACTCTTGAGGAAAATTCGATTGAGATTTAAGTGAGTTTTTTTAATCTTGGAAGGGATTAGAGTTGGAATGATTGACTTTGATCAACATTCGTAGATCCGAGCATTATATAATAATTTCATTAGTTTCATCAACTCCGGAACATCGATTTTGAGTTAGTAGCATGATTGGTCGGGTCCCAAGGCTTTCGATGTCATTGTGAACATTTAGACTAGATGTTAGAAAGATGAGGTATATGATTGACATCGATCAACACTTGATGATGGTGACGTTCGTTGGAAATTTTGACTCACTTTTTCATCTAAAACGTCGAATTTGGGCTAGTAGCGTAGTTAAATTATTTTTATGGGTTTTCAAACTCATTCTGATGGTCGAATCGGAGAATTTTTTAAACTTTTTTCTAAGTTGATGCAGCAAAATTTTATGCAGAGCTAAACCAATCTTCGTGTTCGTGACACCTAGGTCACATTCGCGAAGGGCGAGTTTGGCCCTTCACCGAGTTCATGATGCATTAACGTGGTCTGGGTTAGAAATCTTTCATCGCGATCAAGATGACTTCTTCACATTCACGATGGTCCCTGGGTTGGGCTAGTCAACATCGTAATGGATTCCTCACATTGGAAAAGAAGAAACGGGACCTGAATAACTTTTATTTTCCTTTTTCAGATAAAAACCCATTTCCATCAATTTTTTAGGCTAGAGATCACGATTGAGTATTTTCAAAGAGATTTTTGAGATTTAACTCTTAGGTAAGTTCCTATATTGATGATTTATCATTCCCCACGAATTAATCCATAATTTACCTTTAAATCTGGCTTTTCAAATTTAAAATTTGATATTTTTTCTGATAAAGTTAATTTTGATGAAATAGTTACTTCAAAATTGGTTTTAACTCTATTTTTAATGAGATTTCAGATTTGAACTTCTTAAACTATGGATAACGTTGTTTTTCAATAAAATTCTTATTTTATCCTTGTAGGTCCAGAGTTGACTTTTTGACTGACTTTTTAAACCTAGAATGGGGTGTGGTAATATAGATATCATTAGCTTCATTTTCTTACACAAAAATCATATTTGAGTAGATTTGATTCGTTCGAAGGCAATCCAGAAGGACAAATCTTTGGCTTGATTCTTCGGGCTTCTTTAATGCAAGTTGAGACCTTCTAGACTTTTTTTTTTTGGAAGTATTTATGTGCTAGTTATTTGTAAGAGGAGTAATGGAAATATGAGGATCCGTATTAGTGAAGAGACGAGCATCTATGTTAGTATCGATGTGATATGAAGGGTCAAAATTGATTAATTAACTTGTTTAGATTGTTTCTTCTGCTTCCTAGCATGAATTTGTGTAATATAATCAAAACTAACTTATCGAGCATGATATATGATATTTGTACTCGTATTCCGAGGACTTAAACCTGTGTATAGAATATTTGAAAAAAATGAAACTGAGCATTTTTCGTACTTAAGGAACAAAAAAATTGTTTATGTGGTTGTGAACTACCACGAAAATGAATTGTTTGATTGGATTGACTCCTCATAGCTAGTCTGTGTTAAGAAAGAAATATAGAATGATAATAATAGACTCTATATATGCTGAGAGCACGGTAATGGATTGACTAATTATTGCTTGATAGCGTGATTCACCGATGGGCAAGATGTATGACTTCTACTTTTTGAGAAAAATGGTGATTTGATTACATTCTTGCATTCGGTCATTGTGTTTTATTGTCCTGTATCTGAAGTAGTTATCCTTATATTGCATATGAGTTCACATGCATATTATATGTTTGACAATATAGCTTGTTACTCAGAGTTCGATTCCCCACCTTATAATCTTTTCCACCATTTCTCTTTTCCTTACCCCCAATTTCTTTTCAAAAGAACAAACTCTATAGCTTCAATCCTAAACTTGTGGATTCATCATCAAAACAAAAAAAAGAGTGAGAGTTCCTAGGAAGGATAAAAAAAAATTTAATACAAAGAATTTGTGTCTCTTAATTTCGTATGTGCTAATTCTCTGATCAAACTTTCTTTCTACTAAGTAATATATTCTTTATCTAATTTAGTGACTTTTTCTTAATAATGATGAATATTTTTGAATTTGACATATTTAATGTACCACAAGATTATCAATGTAGAATTTTATTTGTATCCCCAACAAAAATAAAATTTATAATGCCTTTTAAGTTATAAGCATTCATTACATCCTCCCTATATATATATATATATATATATATATATATTGGTGATATTTTAATTTTTTTGGTGAAATGAAATTACTACACATGACAACTAAAAGTGTTTTTTATTACATATTTCTATTTTCACCCTTAGTTTTGTTATTAAGATCATCCCGCTTGAGTTCTTATAATTGGTTTCTTCTTGCCACATGTTAGATTACTATTTAATTAAAACTCCTTTCAGCTTAAATCAACAATCACTTTAACTCAAAAAAAAATAAAAAATTCAAACTAACTTTTAATAAAAAAATAAAAATTTCTTCAACTACAACCTTATAATTTTTCTTTTTTTGGTATTATAGTGTAATAAATAATATCTTGTATTTATTGTTTTTCATAGTGAACATGAAAAAAGTATAAATAATAATTAAAATAGGATGAATAAGTTATTCTTGTGAGGTGTGTGCAGAAAATAAATATAAGTAGTAAATAGATCCAATGGAGTGAGATATTAATGTAGTTTAGTTATCATTTAATATCCTTATTAAGTTAATATATAAAGGCTCTTAATTGAGGTTATAATTATTATAATTTAAGCTTGAAAGCATTGACTTTTTTCTTTTCCAGATGATTCTATAAGATGAAAAAAAGAGAATTTACAAAAACTATTGTCACTAAAATTATTAGAGAAATTAAAACTCAATAAATATCAAAATAAATTCATTTTTACCTATAACTAAGAAAATAAATACTTGCAAAATTTAAAAAGGTATCAATATTTTTCATTCTATTTATGATCTTCATCGAAGCACAATTATTAAATATTTTAAACTATGTTATTATACAATATATCAAATTACTTGTGACTTTTTGATATATTCTAATTCTACATTAATATCTTCTTCCTCATAAATAATTTTTTTTTATTTAAAAATTTTCAATTATGTGATTAAAAATTCTAATTATTATGAAAACTTATCAACAAAACTTGTTTAATTGATCATTACATATACTGATTATAAAGTAAAAATAGATAATATAAATTATATTTTTAAATTAAAATAATTATTTTTATACTTTGGGTTTAAGCCCGGGCCTCATGAAACACGTGTGTGTATGTATATATATGGTGTTGTTCTTTAGGTACAAAATCTGTATTAACAACAAGAACTTCAAACACAAGTTCAAACAACTTATGAATTATCAAAATAAAATTCAAACTATTTTCTGAGAAATAGAAAAACCATCAAGAAAAAGATGAAGAAATGAAAGAACCAAGTCCACCGAATTCATGGTATGTCCTTAAGAAATTTATTCCTGTTAGGTACCTGAGATTAATGGAATGTATCCTTCCGGAATAAAATGAATTACTAAAGCAAATAGTGGTACCTCAAATTTGCCAAATTACGAATTCACTCAACGATTTGTAAATCACTTACGTTTTTAGAAAGAAGAAGATGTTTTTCACTTCAAAATTGTTTACCTTTACTTGAGGAAAAAATCAGATACTTATCGCCAAAATAGTGGTGCTTCAGAAAGAAACCAATAGTTCATGAAAAATAGCATTATTTTGAACCATCGAATCTACCTGCACCCATAGGTTGTCTTTTATCAAAAATGGAAACTTTTGTTCCACCTGCGACCTGGGTCCGTATGTCACACTTCCATTTTAAAATAGTGCCTCGAAGGGTTGCGTCACTTTGAGTTACGCTGTGATATGCATTCGTATATGCTTGGGTGCGTCCATAAATTGAGAAAATTTTCTTGTCAAATTTTTGGATTAAAATATCATTAATTCTCAAGTTTCAAATGAATTTTATACAAAAAGATAATATCTTGATTGATCATTTGACAAATCCAAATTCAAATCCAAATTTGAAGACAAGCCAAATGAGCAACGACAACAATGTTGCAAGGCTTGTCTTCTTATTGTCTCACTATATATATGAAGGAATGCTTATATATTTAAGCATGAAGAATTTCCTTTCTCCCATCAATGTGGAAGAATACTTATTTTCTTAAAGTGAAAGTTCAATTCACTCTCCCTTTATTTTTCCCACTATTTATCCATTAACGTTCATCAGTTAGAACCCACCAATCCCCCACATGAATGGGGAATGGCGATTTCGTCAAAAAATATATGGACAAGTGTGTGATCTAAAAGTTAAAACTAATTGCATCTGGATAAGTAGGTTTTTCATTGATTTTTCTATAGTGAACTTGCATTGGATGCACTTCGTCAATCAGTACAAGTGATATCTTTGAACCGTCAATTTTTTATGTACACCTAGATAACCCAAGTCATACAACCATCTCTTTATTATTTATGGTTCTTACAGTTTTGTTCGTTTCAACCACGAGCACTTCCTGGTTTTATGAGAGCTTAGAGAATAGGCTTTTACTATTATTCTCCTTGAAGCAACTTTCACTTACCCTCACAGAGGTGATTCCTAAGCATTTAATTCTATAGATCAAATTACTTAGTCAAATTTCCCAAATTTAGAAACCATTAAAAATCTTCAAACCACGTCTTTTTCATATTTTATGAACATTATATTTATCATGAGAATGGGTCAAGTTAATTAACAATATTGAATCGCTAGTCATAACTTTGTTTGATCTCCTTGAACCGAACTCTTGGGATCTCTAGTTCAGTAGGTAGAGTTACCGTCGTAATGACTTGTCCTAGGTCGTAAATCCTTTTTCTTCGATGATTTCTCAACCCTCTATCTAGATAACCTTTTGTAAGTGGATCCAACATATTATACTTTAACTTTACATCATGATAATTCCACTAAAGAGTAGTTTCCTAAAGGTATTATGTCTCCATATTATATGTTG
This sequence comes from Capsicum annuum, assembly GCF_002878395.1. Classification (NCBI taxonomy): domain Eukaryota; kingdom Viridiplantae; phylum Streptophyta; class Magnoliopsida; order Solanales; family Solanaceae; genus Capsicum; species Capsicum annuum. The sequence continues at coordinate 143,999,704 of NC_061118.1, forward strand.
AGATTTACTGTTATACATCAAGATCCCTACTCTACCTATAGCTACTTGACTATCACAATATATGCATACTGGTGCTAAAGGTTTGGGCCAATAAAGAATATCTTCCCAAAAATTTTAGTGCTATTCAGCTTCTTCACCAAATTTATCAAACCTGATAACGGATTCCACTGTAGAGCCGGCAAGTACCTTTTCAATGTAATGTGACTGTGATAATGCTAACCCTTGTGGAGTTCAATGATTTCTTCTCCTGAAAATCATAGTAGCAACTCCAAAGTCTTTCATATCAAATTTGCTTCTTAGCATTTGTTTAGTAGCATTTATGTCAGAAATATCTCTATTAATGATCAACATGTCATCCACATACAAATAAACAATGACTTTGTGGTCTGGAGTGTCTTTAATGTAAACACATTTATCACATTCATTTATCTTGAATTTGTTTTCTAATATGATTTTGTCAAACTTTGCATGCCATTATTTGGGTGTTTGTTTTAGTCCATAAAATAACTTAATAAGTTTGCACACTTTTCTTTCTATACCAAGAACTATAAAATCTTAGATTGATCCATGTAAATTTCTTCCTCCAATTCTCCATTTAAGAAAGTTATTTTCATAATCATTTGGTCAATTTCAAGGTCATATAGTGCAGCTAATACAAATAACATCAGAGAGTATGTGTTGAAATAATCAAATCCTTCTTTTTGTCTAAAGCCTTTCACAACAAGTTTTGCCTTGTATTTTTCAATAATACCATCAATTTTAATTTTTCTTTTAAAGAACCATTATGAACCTAAAGGTTTATTTTCTGGAGGAAGGCCAGTCAACTGCCAAGTATGATTGCTCATGATTGAATCAATCTCACTATTGACAATCTCTTTCCAAAAGGATGAGTCCACAGAGGACATCACTTCTTTGAATGTTTGATGCTAATTTTTGAGAAGAAATATTACAAAATATGATTTGAAAGAAGTTGATCTTCTTTGAAGTTTACTACGCCTTGAATTCTCATCACCAAGTACATCCTCTTTTGGTTTAACCTTAGGCCATTTAGATCCTTCAATAGACAACTTACGTCTAGTTTTATGCAGAGAAATATATTCAAAGAACTCAAAATTATCTAATTTAATTACCGTATTATCATGGATATCTGGATGTTTGAATTTATGAATCAAAATTTAACATATTTTACTATTTGTAGAATATTTGATGAAAATATAGTCCACGGTCTTTGGCCCTATTTTTGCCTTTTTAGGTATAGGAACTTGGATGTTTACTAAATGCCCCCATTTTGAAATATTTTGGGTTTTTTTTTTTCATTTCTCATATGTAATAGATTCTGTTTTACTATGGGGAACTCTATTGGGTATTCATTTTACTGTAAGGATAGCTTCCCACATAAGTTTTATTTTAAGTCAGAACTTATTAGTAAGACATTCATTATTTCCTTTGACATTTAGATTTTCTTTCTTCAATTCCATTCAACTAAGATGATAATTAGACAGTAGTTTGATGAAAAATTTCATTTTTCAAACATATCTCTGCAAAAGGAGATTCATACTCTCCATCCCTATCACTTTTCATCATTTTGATCATTTAATCTTACTGATTTTCAACTTCAGTTTTATATTGCCTAAATGTTTATATTCTTCATCCTTACTTTTGAGCTAACATAAAAATATCTAGTGCAATCGCCAATAAAAGTTATGCAATAATTTTTCCTACCACGAGATGGTGTTGACTCCATATCACAAATATTTATGTAAATTAAGTCTAAGGGATTAAAATTCTTTTCAAGAGACATATAGATACTTAGCATACTTAAATTCAACATATGTTTGACACATTGGTTTACTGCACACAAAATTAGTCAAGACTTTCAAAATAATTAGTTCTTGCAAGGTTTTCTAATTGACATATCCTAAAATTCATGCCATAAATCATTTAACTCAAGTAAGTAGAAAGAACCAGAAGTTTTATTTATATCAATTTTCATTATATGATCTTATAAAGGCACCCGATGAGGCAAAATTTACCTATATATACTTTACCCTGGCTTATTACAACTTTCTCATAAATAAACACATATCCGAATCCATTCTTAGTCAGAATTGAAGTAGAAACTAAGTTCTTTCGTAACTCTGGAACATGAAGAACATTGTTTAGTATCACCACATTTCCTGATGTCATATTCAAGTAAATCTTACATGTTCATTCAACCCTTGATGTAGTAGAGTTTTAATGAATATGTTCTGATCAACTTGAGCTAGAACATATAATGCAAATAGTTCTTTGTTGGAACATAGGTGGCGGGTAGCACCTGAATCAATCCACCACTCTCTAGGGTTTCCAAATAGATTGTATTATGAAAGCATAGCACAAATATCATCCATTTCTTCTTTGAAATTAGCCATATTTGATTGATTATTTTTATTTCCCTTTATTGGAGCTCGATAATTAGCAAACTTGTGGCCAATTTTGTCACAATTGAAGCAATTTCCTTTGAATTTCTTCTAAGAAGGATTGCGTTGTTGTCCTGATAATTTCTCTCTCTTCTATAATTTAGTAGGATTATCATTAATAATATTTTCTCTATTTATTGCAAAATTCCCATGAGACCTCTTTTTTGTTGCCTTATTATCATCTTCAATCTTCAACCTCACAGTGAGATCTTCAATAGGCACCTTCCACAAAGATGGTAACTTCTTAATTATTGCAGCCACTTGAAAAGCATCATTCAAAACCAAACCTTCACTAAGAAGATCATGGATTATGACTTAAAAATCTTGGACTTGGGTTACTATAGGTTTACTCTCTGCCATCATGAATTCTAGAAATTTTGCAATGATGAATTTCTTTATTCTGACATCCTTTGTTTTGTACTTTCTTTCTAAAGAATCCCAGAGTTTATTCAAGGTCTTTATGTTGCTGTACATATTGTACAAATTATCTTGTAGGACACTGTAAGATCCCGCAAAGTCCTAGCCAATTTCAACCCCATATAACATGCCAAAAGAGGTCCTAGACTTAGAAAATTTTTAGCTAAGTTTTGACACTTAGTCTTATTTTTGGCCTTGATATTTCAATGGTTTTATTTTCGATCTTTTCGTCCTTAGATTGTCAATTTTTAAATTGATTTATGATCAAGGTTATCTATAGTTCATCTCAGGTGATTTTTAGAATTTTCAGACATCGTTTGAGTCACGTTTGAATGACCAAAATAGCAAGCCAATGCGATCAAGACGCGTTGCATTTTCTATAGCGTCATCACCATCAATGCGATACGTCGATAATAACATCGATACCATCGACATAGTGCATCACCTATCATATCACTGGGCATAATTTTTATATTAATTTACGGGTTTGTGGGGGTAATTGGGTCATTTTTCCCTTACATTATTCAACCATAACACGAAATTAAATCTTCCAAAGGGCAAAATTCACTCATTATTTTATAAATTCTTTCATGAGCAAAACCCTAGTTCATCAAGTCTAAGATTAAATCCCAAGAATTCACCAATAATTCTTATGAACTTAATAATCAAGGTATGTTTAGGTGTTCATCCTTGGGTTCCTTCCACCCTTGGAGTTCAAGAATCCTTTTTCAAGCACTTTGAATGGAACTATGTTCATGTATGTGATGTTGTGTGGATTTTAAGTCAAGAATTATTTGAGTTTCATGTGAATTAACAAGAATGTATGTTGATTTATGTAACCCTCATGTTAAATCCTTGAATTGTGGTGTTGAATGTGGTAGTTATGATAATCATATATTACTCATTCTCATGTACAAGAATTATGTATCCTAAGTGTTTGACAAAATGTCTATGTGAAGGAATTGTGCATGATAACCTATGTATGATGCTTTTAAGGTTGAGATATGGTTCCGTTATCTATGCAATCGAGTCCTGGGGGTATCAAATACCCAAAATTTAGCTATTTCCTAGTTTTCCTGAGTCTACAAAATGAATTTAGTTATACAATGAGCAAGATCACTCAGTTAATTAATGTAGTCAAGTGTCAGTTTAGTCAAGCCTAGTGTTCAGTTTAGTGTTGATTCAGTTGGGAGTAGGATTCAGCACCAAGCTAACCCAGGGATGGGGGCATTCCTATTAGCAGAGGTTTTGACCCTTAGTAGCAGTCCCTGAGTTATAGAACTACGTAGATAGCGTAGGGTAAATCGTCTTCCTACTAGACTAGGGTTGACGTAACCATATATATATATATATATCATGAGTTTTCCTACTAGATTAGGGTTGACCTAGATCCTATTAGTAACCCATGGCACGGTGCTAACACCCTTCCAGCTGGGGTTATAGGTTGGACCCCAAATCAGTCCATAATCGGGGTATGTTAGTTTGATAATAATTCCCACAGTTACATTTCTAGTATTCAGTATTCAATAATCAATATCCATTATTCAAAATTCAGTAGAGAACTCAGTTTAGTTCTACACAATCATGACTTATATTTATCAGTTATTCAACTATCAGAAACTCAGTACTTCAGCTTCAGACTAATACAAACGGATGATATATGCTTGGTATTCCACATTCAGTTTTTACAATATTCCCATTCTCGAATATACTCTCATCCAGTTATTTCATGATATTCAGTTGTTATTCTTATACACATGAACTCATGTATATCGGCCTAACCTCACCTAGTATACTAGTACATTTAAAGTACTGATGCATACTCTTTCTTTGTGCTATGATGTCTCATATTATAGGTTCGGATGCTCAGGTTCCTGACCGTACCTAGCCAGATCAGTCTATCAGGCATAGCTACAGTAGTGAGTCCTCATCCATCGAGGATGTAACACTCATTTATTTATTTTATTATTTACAGTATTTTAGTTTTTCAGTTACATCTAGACAGAAATTGTGAGTTAGTTGGGACCTACCCCATTAACTCTTTTATTTTAGATGTTTGGAGGCTTTCAGACACTTTCAGTTAGTAGTTATTCTACATATATACTTAGTATTGATTCAGTTTTATGAAACTTATGGCATTTTCAATGTTATTTATTCACATGATTTCATGAATATTATTTAGTGCTCATACTATGTACTAGTCATGGGTTAGTTTGTAGTCCTTCGAGATTGTAAGCACCGTGTGACACCTAGGGTGTAGTCTCGGGGTGTTACAACTACTCAGAATGTAATTCTTACATAAGAAATCCAAGTGCTTTCAAGCTTCAGTTATTAAGAAACGTTCTTTTCTTGAAGTTTCTTCCGATAATTTAGGAATGCTTTTTGTGATGAACCTTTCCATACTTAAGGTAGTCAAGTTAAAGAAATATTCTAATTCCATCATTTGAAATTAATACCAAATTTGTTATTGATTTTTCTATTTTTGCCATAGCAGGAGTAGTATGTGAATGTCTCAAGTAGCAATACTAGTTGTTGTAACATTCGCTATTCTATCATTGACTTGATTTGCATTTTTTATTTTTTTCCTATCACAGATTGAAAAACAACTTAGTATTTCAGAATACTAATAATAAAGTCTTAAGCTTTAAACAACTTATTTCTAGTTTAATGATAAAGTTTTTATTTTTTTCTAATCGCTAAACAAATGAACTTTAACTCATGATGAAACTTTTATATCTTCAAATCACTATCAAATTCAAGCAGAGTAGAAAACCAAGAGGTTTTAATCTCCAAAAAACAAAATACAGATTATTTAAATTCCTTAAAATTATTATTTTTGTTTACAAAATCTGTATTAACAACAAGAACTTCAACCACAAGTTTTAAACAAATTATGAACTATCAAAACAAAGTTCAAGCTATTTTACGAAAAACAAAAAAAACCATCAAGAAAGAGATGAAGAAATAAAAGAGTCAAGTCCACCAAATTCACGATGTGTCCTTCAGGAATTCATTCCACTCAAGTACCCGAGGTTAATGGAATATATCCTCCCAGGATAAAACGATTCACTTCAGCATATAGTGGTACCTCAAATTTGCAAACTACGAACTCACACAATGATTTGTAAATCACACTTGAGTTTTTAGGAAGAAGAAAAATGCTTTTTACTTAACATTTTATGTCTTTACCTGAGGATAAAATTATATATTTATAGCAAAAATGTGGTGATTCAAAATAAAACAATTGTTTAAAAAATCACACTATTTCATACCATCGGATCTACCTGCTCCTGCAAATGGACCACCAGCATCCACAGGTTGCCTTTTATCTAAAATTAGAAACATTTGTCCCACCTATAGACACCATCTGCATCTGAAGATGGTGACCTAAATCCGCAGGTCATACTTTCATTTTCAAATAGTGCTTCAAAGGGTTGCGTTCCTTCAAGGTGCATTATGACATGCGTCCACACATGCTCGAGTGCATCCGCAAATGCAAAAAAATTTCTTATCGGATTTTTGGATTAAGGTATCACTAAATCTCAAGTTTAAAATTAATTTTATCCAAAAATATAATCGATTGACAGATTATTTGACAAATTAAAATACAAATCAAAATTTAAATTTAAATTCAAAACCAAACGAAAAATTGAGCCGAGCAACCGATGACAATGAGGCACGTAACTTGTGTTCTTCTAGGCTCACTATCCACATGAAGGCATGCTTCAATATTTAAGCATGAAAAAATTTCTTTATCCCACAAATATGGGAGAATACTTCTTCTCTTAAATTGCAAGTTCAATTAACTTTTCCTTTATTTTTTCATTTGCTTTCATCACTTCGAATCCAAATATCCTCCATATGAATAGGGAATAACTATTTCATCAAAAAATATATCGATAAGTTTGAGATCTACAAGTAAAGACTAATTGTATCTGGATAAATAGATTTTACTTTGAATTGCCCTAGTGAACTTACATCAGATGCACTTGGTCAATCAGTAGATGCAATATCTTTGAACTATTGAACTGTTGTGTACACCTAAACAACAAAAGTCACATAATCAGTCTTTTACCATTTATGGTTCTCACAGTTTTATTTGTTTTAGCCATGAACATTTTCTGGTTTCATGAGAGCTTAGAGAATAGGCCTTTGCTATCATTCTACTTGAAGCATCTTGCATTTCACCCTCACATGAGTGATTCCTAAATTCTTAATCCTATAAAACAAATTGTTGGGCCAAATCTGCTAAACTTAGAAACCATTAAAAAGCTTCATACCATAAGCCTTATATTTTTTTCTTGAACATCGTCTTTATCATAAGAACAAATTAAGTTAGTTGACAGTATTTCAACATCAGTCAAAACTTTTTTTCATCTATTTGAACCTAGCTTTGGAAATATCTAGTTTTCTAGGTAAAGTTACAACCATGATGACTTGTTCTAGGACATTAACCTATTTTATTTGATGATATCTCAGGTCCCTCTCTAGATTGACCTTTTGTAAGTGGATCCAACACATTATCCTTTGACTTTACATAGTCAATTTTGATAATTTTACTAGAGAGTAGTTTCATAATGATATTATATCTCCATTTTATATGATGAGATTTACCATCATACATCATGTTCCTCGTCCTACCTATTTTTGCTTACCTATTACAGTGTATGCATACTGATGCCAAAAGTTTAGGCTAATAAATAATATCTTTCAAGAAATTCTAGAGTCATTCAACTTCTTCACCAGCATTATCTAATGCCTTGAATTTATATTCTATTGTAGAGTAGAAAATACATTTTTGTTTGGATAATTTTCAAGAAACTACTCCTCCACCAAGAGTAAAAACATATCCACTCGTAGATTTTACTTTATTTGTCATGTCGATCTAAATTCCATCACTATATCCTTCAATATCGTGGGATATTTTTTATAGGGAAAAGCATAGTCTTGTGTATGTTTTAGATACCCAAAAATACTTTTCATTGCCATCTAACGAGTTTGATTGAGATTACAAGTGTACCGACTCAATTTACTAACAACATATTCTATATCTAATCTGTATAGTTAATGGCCTAAATCAAGCTTCCTAATGCAATTACATAGTCCAATTGTGAAGCAATTTCACCTTTATTCTTTGAAGTGCAAAGCTTATATCGAATAAAGTCTAGAAATATTGAAATATAAATACTTGAACTTGTCAAGTACCTTTTCAATATAATGGGACTTTGAAAATGTCAACCCTTGTAGAGTTCTATGAATTCTTATTCCTAAGATCACATTAGCAACTCCAAGGTGTTTCATATCAAATTTTATTTCTAGCATTTGTTTAGTAGCATTTATGTTAAAAATGTTGCTACTGATGATCAATATATGATCCTTGTACAAACAAACAATGACTTTGTGACTAGGAGTGTCTTTAATATAAACACATTTATCACATTCATTTATCTTAAATCTGTTTACCAATATGGTTGGTTCAAACTTTGCATTCCACTGTTTGGGTGCTTGTTTTAGTCCATAAATTTACTTAACAAGTTTGCACACTATTTTTTCCAGAAATCACAAAATCCTCAAGTTGTTCCATGTAAATTTTTTTCTCTAATTGTCTATTAAAAAGGTAATTTTCACATTTATTTGATGAATTTCAAGACCATATACCATAGTTAATGCAACCAATATATCAATGAACATTATCCTTGGTATTGAAGAGTATGTGTCAAAAAATCAAGGTCTTCTTCTTGTCTAAATCCTTTCAAAACAAGTCTTGCCTTATATTTGTAAATAGTACATCGGCTTTCATTCCTTTGAAAGATCCATTTTAAACCTAAAGATTTATTTCCAGGAGGAAGATCAACCAACTTCCAAGTATTGTTGCTCATGATTGAATCAATCTTACTATTGACAACCTCTTTCCAAAAGGATTAGTCTGCAGATAACATCACTTATCTGAATGTTTCAGGCTCACTTTTGAAAAGAAATGTTATGAAATATGATCTGATGGATGTTGATGTCTTTTGACATTTTTTATGCCTTAGATTCTCTTTATTAAGTACATTCTTTTTTGGTTCATCCCTAGATCATTTATACCCTTCACTAGACAGCTCATGTCTAGTTTTATATTAATAAATGTGTTTAAAGGACTAAACTGTAATGACTTAAATTTTGATAAAATATGTGAAATATGTGTTTCAATGTTATTTGACTATTTACCCCTCTCCGTAGATGTATTTTTGTATTTTTGGGTTATGGGGATGATTGACCTAGTTCTCAATGTATTTTGATTCCATTTATGCAATATTGTAGTTTTTGGAGGCTTCAAGAGCCTTATTATGGACATCTATTGATATCTTTTAATCCGTGTAATGGATGGTTAAATGAACTACGCCAGCAGATCCAAAAAATTGATTTTAGAGTGGTAACATGGTTTGTGTGATTTTACGGTTTTTAAATCTCATTATGACCCTCAGTTTAGAAAGTTGTGATTTTGAGTTTTTGGGATCAACTTTGTGAAAATGATATTTTTTTGAAAATCTTATATTTCTATTGAGTCTGGAGTATCAAATTTGATAGGGTAGCATAGTTTGTTTGTATTCATGGGATTTCAGATGAATCTCAGGGGCCCGCAGAGAATTGGAACTACACTAAGTCCTTAGTTGGTGCACCCACGATCGTAATCCAGGTACCACGATTACGATAGAGACGATAGGTGAGATATCACAATCACAGCTTTTTCTACTATCGCAATACCTCTGTCTAATTGGGTATCAGAATTGTGACCCTGGTCCGCGATCGCGAGATCTGTGTTTATAAATACTCGTAGTTTTGTCATTTTCACCAGTTTTTAGACTTGGATCTTAGGCGTGGTTTGGATAAAATTTCTCCATTTCTAATCTTAGGTAAGCTCCATTACACTTGTTTCAACTAATTTCTTCAATCTGTAACATTAAATTCTCATTTTGAACATAGATTAAAGTATGAAATTTAGGCACTTTGGCCCGTAAGGCCTAAAAATAGTATTTTCCAAATTTAAACTCAAATTTCAATTTTTTTCACTTGAATGAGTTTTTAATTAGATAATTATTAGCTTTCCCTCAATTTTATCTTCAAAATGGATTTCGAGATTTCTACCTAGTAAAGCTTGAAAATAATTTTTCTTTGATTTGAAACTTATTTTTAACTTGTTTTTACTTGAATTTTCAACTGTATATTCCTTAAAATATGCGGATCATATTTTGAAACAAAATTAGGATTTTTCTCTTCTTTTCGAAAACCCATTTCAGGGGTCCATTTTGACCCCAAATTGAAAATAGGAAATATGACTATCGTTGACTTCTTTTTAATGCGTATATTTTATATTTTAATTATGTAGTTAGTTTTGGGGTCATTCGTGAGCAGTAGGACTTTGTGATTGAAGCGTTGCAGACTGGTTTTCGACCTTCAAGGTAGGTTATTGCTTAACTTATTTTAGACTGGGCTGGATAGTTAATTTTAATACAAAATACATGTTAAGGGTCTAAACTAATTAGGATAATAGATATCTTAATGTGGTGTGCCCATGTAGGGGTCTATATTTGATATTATGTGGTAATTTTGGAAATACTATATGAATTGTGTGATCTTGTGGGGTCCTATGTGATATTGATAAGTATATATACATGTGAATAATTGTATTGTGTTGTTGAAAAGGCCTATTGTGGTACCATTTATGTATTGTGATATATTGATACTCTATTGGCATATGAATCATGTGAGATATCATAGATAGTGGAAATAATGAGTGGATATTGGCTCACGTGATTGGTATTATGGATAGTTATGGAAATACTCATTGTGATTAGTTGTGGAAATACTCATTATAGATGGTTGTGAGCATTACATCCTCATATCATACTCATTCATGAAATATTGGTACCACCATATAAATATTGAGAAATAATGACAATACATTTTTTTGATAGAAAATATGACATCTTATAAAACCCTCTCCAAGGGATGCTCTGGGGAGGAGATATGATTATATGGATTGTATACGGGTTGACAAACGCCCCATGGATCCTACGTTGGGAAACTTTAGCTTTGTATGTGTATACAAAGACTGTGCGACAATATTGAAGGCTATGCGATGACCTCGAGGTTGTGCAACAACCTCGTGAATCATCATAATCATACACATTTCATTTGCTTTATTGGGTTTATGCTATGATTGTATTTCTGTCTTGACTTGTCACTTATTGAATTGTTCTATCTTCCTTTATTTGTGCTTAATAATCTTGTATATATTGTCCTTCTTTGTTCTACTTGTATGTTATATGATGTGTGCGTATATATATGTGTGTATGTATGGTGTCTTTTTAGTGTTGTTGAAATATATGTGATATACTAGAACTATTAGTGCAAGTAGTATAGGATAACGTTGTGGGACATTTTTTGATTACAGGTGAACGTACCCTTAGTGTATATTTTGTATGCTTTATTTTTTACTTTGTTTGGTCAGTCTATGATACTTACTGAGTACAAGTGGACCGTATTCACTTCTATTGTACCCTCTCGGTATGGATTCAGGTACAAGTGCACCTCACATTTCTTGATTCAAGCGATATTTGGAGCTTTTGAGATAGTGGATGATTTCAGGTGTCTGAATGTCTTCTACTACTTATCCTTATAGACTATGTCTTTACTTTCTTTTCAGAAATAGAGTTTTTCTTATATTTGGACATCTTATGTATTTATTTGGATTCAAGTTAAATTAAATATGTTCATACACTGTTGAAGTTATGTTTTGGGAGTTATGTCCTTATTGGTTGGTTATGTTTCTTTTTGTATTTATTATACGTGTATGGTTTGGCATTATTATAGAAGCCTTACCTTGGGGTTATTTTTGTCTTTTTCCCTTTGTGTATCAGTTTGGATGATAGGCTTACTTGTCAAGGTTCACCACGACAAGTTCAAGCATGACCTTTGGATTTTGGGTCATGACAAATTGGTATTAGAGAAGCTAGGTTCATTGGTTCAAACGGTGTAAGAACAAGATGTCTAATAAAATCTCGCAGAGCAGTACGAAGATGTTCGTATATATCTTTGAGAGGCTATAGGATATATTTAGGAAACTTCTTTCATTTTATTTCTTATCACATAAATTTCTTTCATTCTTTATGTTCTGAGCTATGTTTCTTTCTTTCTCTCTTTCTTTCTTTCTATACAGATGGTGTTGACTAAGTTTGTTGAGGTGATAGATGTAGAGCCTTCACCCAGAAGGTGAACCTTGAGTCATGGATGGACCTAAGAGAGTAGACAGGCCTGTGAATCAACCCCATCTAGGAGGAGTGCTAGGGGACTCTCTCCTGAATCTTATGTTGAGCAGGTTATAAATGTAGGTTCCACTCCAATTTCTCAGAGTTTGTCTACCCCAGTCTTGGAGGGGTTTTTGGTGTGGTTGCTGACCCATTTATAAGGCACTCTTTTGGGTATACTAGGCGATCTTCTAGTTCCAAGTGTGGATTCTCCAGTTGCACCTACTTCTATTTTGAGAATTTCTTAGACCTTGAGTACTATTCCTCCTTCAACATGATATCTGAGTATGGTATTTTGAGATTAAGAGTTCAGTGTTCGTCTGTATTGCCTCCTTAGGTGGGATCTCAGTCTGCCAGATTCACCATGCCTCTTTTTATTTCCAGTACAGTGATGTCTTCTAAGGAATAGAAGAGGCTCATTTGGGTCCTTCTAGATTTTGTGGTGTTGTGGACGAGGATGCCTATGAGTTCTTGATAGACTGTCATAAAAAGTTACACAATTTGGGTTCTCTTGAGTCTCATGGTGTTGCTTATACTACTTATTAGTTAAGAGATACTGCTAGAGATTGGTGGAGGTTACTTGTTGGTTGTAAACTTCTTAATTCACCTGAGATGACTTGGGACCAGTTTGGTGATGCCTTTTTGGAGAGGTTCGTGCCTTACAGTCTGAGGAATTAGATGAGAGATAAGTTTGATCACCTGGAGCAAGGCTCTATGACTATTACAGAGTATGAGACATGCCTCCATACCTTGTCCAAATATTCTTATACTAGAATTTTCACTGAGTCTGAGAAGATTTGAAAGGTTATGAAGAGTTTAGATGTCTCTCTTCAATTGGCTATGTCTCAGATAGTTGCGTTTGGTGTATCTTTCTCAGAGTATAGTAGATCATACTAAGATAACTGAGGGTATTCTTCAAGCATCTTAGGGAGGCACTAAGAAGATGCACTATTTTGGTGAGTTCAGAGGCCAGACTTCTCAAGGCAGAGATCATAGAGGTTCGCGTAGATATCAGGATAGGCTGGTGCAGGTAGCCTTGTAGAGTTTTGGTGGTAGATATTATGGTTCAATATTTTAGGCTGGTCTTCCAGGCCCTGTTGTACCTTATCCTATTGAGTTGGGCTATAGAGGTTACTTTATGTGTGATGAGATTAGCCCTTTATCCAAGAAATGTTCCCGCTATATAATTAGAGATACTTCTATTATAGATGTAAGAGGTAGAGGTTCTACCAGAGATGCGAGAGGCAGAGATAGTAGAGCCCGTGGTGGTGGTCGTGGGGCCACTCTGCCAATTAGGGGTTGTGGAAAGTGTTATGCTATACCTGTCAGACCAGAGATAGAGGCTTTTGATGCTATAATAACAGGCATCCTCCTCTTTTGTTTTAGATTTGCATCTGTGTTATATTCTCGAATTTACTTTATTCTATATGTCTATATATTTTTTTTGGGGTTTTGATTCTGTTAGTGAGCCTCTTGCCATATATCTACCCCAATAGGATATTCTTTAATGGTGGATCGGGTGTATCAATCCTGGGTTGTTATTTTATTAGTGCATGAGACTTAGGTAGATTTCCTTGTGTTAGATATGGTTGATTTTGATGTTATTTTGGGTATAGATTTGTTGCCTACTTATCATGATGTCCTATTTTGTTAAGCTAAGGCCGTGACTTTAGATTCATTGGGTGTACCAAGAATAGCTTGGAAAGGTACACTTTATTTAGATCCTAAGGGGGTCATATCTTATGTTTAGGATCGCCGATTGGTTAAGAGGGGATGTTTGTCTTATCTTGCTCATATTCATAATACTAGTGTTACTTAACCTCCTTTATTGGATTCTATCCATGTTGTTCGTGAGTTTATAGATGTGTTCCCTATGGATTTGCCTGGTATTCCTCTAGATTGAGATATGGATTTTTCTATTGATGTTAAGCCGAGCACCAATACCATCCTTGTTCATCTTTATAGGATAGCTCCAACCGATTTGAAAAAATTGGAGGATCAGTTGCAGGAGTAATTGGATAAGGGATTTATTAAACCTAGTGTATCACCTTGGGGTATGCCTATTTTTTTTTGTGAAGAAAAATAATGGGTCTATATATATGTGTATTAATTATTGATAGTTGAACAAGGTGACAATTAAGAATAAATATCCTCTTTCTCGTGTTGGTGATTTATTCGACTAGCTTTAGGGTGTCGCAATGTTTTCAAAGATTGATTTGAGGCTCTAATATCACCAGTTGAAGATTAGATCTTTGGATATTCCGAAGATAGCTTTTCAAACTTTATATGGTCATTATGAGTTCTTGGCCATGTCCTTTGGGTTGCCAATGCCCCTACCGCATTCATGGAGTTGATGAATCAGGTGTTTCGACTGTATCTTTACTCCTTTATTATTGTATTTATATATGATATCTTGGTTTATTTGAAGAGTAGGGCCAATCATGAGAAGCATTTGTAGATTATGCTTTAGAGATTGAGGGATGAGAAGTTGTATGCTAAGTTATCCAAGTGTGAGTTTTGGTTGGAGTTTATTTCTTTCAGGGGTCATGTGGTGACTAAAGAGGGTATTATGGTTGATCCAACCAAGATTGCAGCGGTTTGTGATTAGGCTAAACCTACTTCGTCTATCGTGATCTGGAGTTTTGTTGGCTTGGTAGGTTATTATCAGTGTTTTGTTGAGGGTTTCTCATCTATTTCAACTCCTTTGACCAAGTTGACTTATAAAAAGATTTCTTTTCAGCAATCCGATTCTTGTGTGGCGAGCTTTCAAAAACTCTAGGATTTGTTCACTTTAGATCCTAGCTTGACTTTGCCCAAGGAGGGAGGGGATTTACCGTCTTTTATGATACTTCAAGTATTAGGTTAGGTGTTGTGTTAATGCAGGAGAGTAAGGTAATAGCATATGTATCTTGTCAGTTGAATCCCTATGAGGGAAATTATCCTACCCATTATTGGGAGTTGTGTGCAGTTGTTTTTGCTTTGCAGTTGTAGAGGCACTACTTGTATGAAGTCCATTATGGATTTTCTCATATCATTGTAGTCTTCATTACTTCTTCACCCAGTAAGATCTTAATATGAGGCAGTGTCTTTGGCTTGAGTTGCTTAAGGATTATGACTTGACTATTCTCTATCATCCAGGCAAGGCTAATGTGATTGCAGATGCCTTATGCCAAAACTTGACTAGCATAGGTAGATTGGCATATATTTTGGTCCAGGATAGGCCTTTGTCCTTAAAGGTTCAGTATTTGGCTAACCAGATGATTAGGCTTGATATTTTGACACCTGAGCGTGTTTTGGAATTTATGAAGGTCAGGTCTTCTTTGATGGGGCAGATTCAAACTCATTAGTTTAATGATGCATGATTGAGATTGATTTAGGATAAGGTGTTGAGTGGTGAGTCTCAGGAAGCCTCACTTGATTCAGATGGTGTTTTGAATATTGGAGTTCAATTTTGCATGTCGAAAGTGGGTGATTGGATTAGATTGGAGGAGGCTCATTGTTCTAGGTATTCCATCCATTTAGGAGTGACTAAGATGTATTATGATTTAAGGAAACATTATAGGTGGGTTGGTATAAGAAAGGACGTAGCAAACTTTATATCTCATATCCTATGTTGTCAATAGGTAAAGGCCGAGTATATGAGCCTAGTAGTTTGCTTCAAAGGTTACCCATTCCCAAGTGAAAGTTGGAATAAAATTAGATTACTATAGACTTCGTGATTGGTTTACCTCATACATCTCATGATTTTGATAGTATTTGGGTCATTATAGATCAACTAACCAAGTCTACTTATTTTTTTAATTTAGGTCTCCTTCAGTGCGGAGAGGTTAGCCAGTATCTACATTCATGAGACTGTGCGTCTTGATGGTATGCCAGCGCCTATTATCTCAGATCGAGGTTCAGTGTTCTCATCTCACTTTGAGAAGACTTTTTAGGATGAGTTGGGTACTCGAGTTGATCTTAGCACATCATTTCACCCCTAGCCTAATGGTCTGTCAGAGTGAACTATTCAAGTTTTGGAGGATATTCTTCACACTTGTGTGATGGATTTGGGTGGGAAGTAGGAGAAACATTTAGTTTAGCAGAGTTTGCATATAATAATAACTACCATTCTATTATCAAATGGCTCCTTTTGAGGCATTATATGGTACGCGTTATTGCTCTTCAGTGGGTTAGTTTGATGCTTCTAGGTTACACCTCGAGGTATGAACTTGCTTCGTGAGTCCTTCGATAGAGTTCGGATCATTTAGGATAGACTTCAAGTGTCTCAGAGTAGGCATAAGTTCTATGTAGACCATAGATTTCATGCCTTGAGATTTGGTATTATTGATCGTGTTTTCCTTCATGTTTCGCCCATGAAAGGTGTGATGAGGTTTTGGAAGAGGGCCAAGCTTAGCCAAAGGTATATTGGCCCATTTGAGATTCTTCGGACTGTTTATGATATGATTATGAGTTAGCTTTTCCCCCAGATTTATCAGTTCATCCAGTTTTTCATGTTTTCATGCTTCGTTGTTATATTCCGGATGAGTTTTATGTCATTCATTGGGAGTCGGTTCAGTTAGATGAGCGGTTTTCTTTTATTAAGGATCCAGTGCTCATTTTGTCTAGGGATGTTTGGTTGTACTCTAGAGTTATCCCCATGGTTAAGGTCCAGTTGCGATATCAACCTGTAGATGAGGCTACTTGGGAGTTTGAGTCTGATATACATAGTTCTTATCCCCAGCTCTTGGTTGATTTAGGTACTTCTTTGCCTTAGTTCGAGAACGAACTAGATTTTTAGTAGTGGATGATGTAACGACTTGAATTTTGATAAAATATATATTTCTATATAATTTGATTATTTTATCCTTTCTCTTAGTTTCATTGTGGTATTTTTGGGGTTTGGGGATGATTGAAAAGATTCTCGATGCATTTTGGTACCATTTATGCAATATTGTGAATTTTGAAGTTTTCGAGAACCTTATTATGGATTTCTATTGATATATTTTGATCCATGCAATGGATGGCAGAACAGACTGCGTTAGTATATCTAGAATGCCTATTTTAGGGTGGTAACATGATTGGTCTGGCTTTATGGCATTTAAATCTTATTTTGACCCTCGATTTGGAAAGTTGTGATTTTGAGTTTTGGAGGTCAACTTTGTGAAAATGATGTTTTTTCAAAAATTTGATATCGCCATTGAGTTTGGAGCATCGAATTTGATAGGGTAGCATAGTTTGTCTGCATTCATGGGATTTTGAATGAATTCTGAGGGGCCCGCAGAGACTTGAAACTACACAAAGTCCTCAGCTGGTGCACCTGCGATACCTCTGTCTGACCGAGTATCGGGATTGCGACCCTGGTTCGAGATCACGATACCTGTGTTTATAAATACCTGTATTTTTATCATTTTCACCATTTTTTTAGACTGGAGCTCAGGGTTTCATAGTTTGGAGAAAATCTCCATTGTTAAGCCTGGGTAAGCTCCATTACACTTGCTTCAACTAATTTCTTCAATTTTCAACATTAAATTCTCATTTTGAATATAGATTAAAGTATGAAATTTAGGCATTTTGGCTCGTAAGGACAAAAAATGGTATTTTCCCAATCTAAACCCCAATTTCAATCCTTTTTTCACTTGAATGAGTTTCTAATTGTATAATTATTAGCTTTCCCTCAATTTTATCTTCAAAACAACTTGGATTCTTGATTTTAAAATGGATTTTAGGATTTCTACCTGCTAAAGCTTGAAAATAGTTTTCCTTCGGTTTGAACCTTGTTTTTAACTCATTTTCTCTTCGATTTTCTTCTGTAGATTCCTAATGATATAGGGAACATATTTTGAAAATAAAATTATAATTTTGTCCTTTTTTTGAAAGCTCATTTTGAAGGTCCGTTTTGACCCCTAATTGAAAATAGAAAATATGGGTGTCATTGGCTTTTTTGACGTGTGATTATTTATTTTGATAATTTAATTGATTCTGAGGTCGTTCATGAGGAGTATGGCTTTGTGGTTGAAGTGTTACAGATCAATTATTGGCCTTCTAGGCATGTTATGGCTTAACTTCTTCCAGACAAGGTTGGGTAGTTAATTTTGATACAAAATGCCTGTTAAGGGTCTAAACTAATCATGAAAAATTGCTATCTTAACGTGTTGTTCCCGTGTAGGGGCCTATATGTGATATTATGTGGTGATTTTAGAAACACTATGTGAATTGTGTGACCATGTGAGGTCCTATGTGATGTTGATAGCCTTATATACATGTAATAATTGTATTGTATTATTGAAAAGGCCTATTGTGGTACCATTTATGTATTTTGATATATTCATACTCTATTGGCACATGAATCATATGGAATTTCATGGATGGTGGAAATAATAAGTAGATATCGGCTCATGTGATTGGTATTATAGATGGTTGTAAAAATACTCATTGTGATTTGTTGTAGAAATACTCTTTGTGAATGGTTGTGAGCCTTACATCCTTATATCATACTTATTCATGAAACATTAGTACCACTGTCGAAATACTGAGAAATACTGGAAACACTTTTTTCTGGTTGAAAATGTGACATCTTATAAAAACCTCCCTGAGGGATGTGCCGACGAGGAGATAAAATTATATAGATTGTCTACGGATTGATGAAACCTCTATGTTGACGAACCCTCTATAGGTCCTACTTCAGAAATCTTTAGCTCTGTAGGTCTTTACGGAGACTGTGCATGGTCTCGAAGGCCATGCGGAGGCCTTTTGATGGTTAGAATGAGGAAAATATGCAAGAACTTAGGTATTTTCATTAGGTATGATGTGTTTTTTGATGATGTGCAGGAGAACGGAATTCGGAGGAAAAATTTAGGAAAAAAGATCAAAATTTACCAAGTAAGAAAGAAAGTGGAGTTCCACGAGTGTGGTCTGCAACTCGTGAATTGAACCCACAACCCGTGGAATGAATTTGTGAATATGACTCTAAGGATAAAGGAAGATATTGAGTTCCAAGGGTGTGTTCCATGATTCGTGGCCTTAATCCACGACCCGTGGATCCAAGTCATGAATGAGAAACTGTAGGTGATGAAAAGTCCGATTCTCACAAAAGGGATCTATGACTCATGAATCCAACTTGCGACCCATGATTTTCCATCATGAACCAGTTACTGATAAGGGATCCAAAGTTTGATTTCCACAAGAGAGACCTACGATCCATAGACTCCAAGATCCAGTTTATGAGTCGTAAGAAGATGCCGAACTATTTCTCCTACGTTGTTTAGGATAGAATTTTTTTTGTATCTATAAATACTTCTATTGGGTACTGTGATTAGTTTTTACACTCTATGACATTATTGCAAGGTCCTTGGACATATTCTTGGTCTTGGAATCATTAATATTGATTTTTTAAGGTTTTTATTCAAAGTAAGATTTGGGAGTTTTTCATCTTATTATTGTAAGTGAATGATTATGCTTTTTTATCAGACTTGTTGTTGTCTTCTTTCAATTATGAGTAGTTAAAAATCACAACTAGGATTGTGCGAACCATAACGGGTTAACGAAATAGTTTCAAAGTACAAGGTAATTCTCGAAGGGTAGTTAAGCATGTATTGCTATTTTTTCTGATTTGATTGCTTTTCAATGAGTGCACACATTGAGACTTGTCCTATCTCTACCCCGGACTATAGCAAAGGTAGTTGGATCAGAATAGCAAATTAACAACAAGACCTGGATTTATCTTCATTTAATTAACCTTGAGCTAGTAAACAGAAAAACCTATATTGGGATCACAAATAGGGGTCAAAATTGCAACACTCATGATGCATTAACCTTTATGTTTAGGGATAGTCATCCACATGGGGACTAACATAGTTGGTTAGATGATACATAACCTATTAATTCTGTATACCAAATATCATAAGAGATTACTAAAGTACAGAGAACCTATGGAGTTATGATGTTATCAAGGAACATAGTCCTAGTGCCTTTCTCATGCTGCTTTGAAATCCAACAAATCAACGTTTTCCGCTATTGATACTTTGTTTCATAAAATCCCCTATTTTACTTACTTACCAATTACTTAAATGAATACTTAAACTATTCTCGTCTTATTACCAATGGGATCGACCCCAATCTGGTTAGGTTCTATTTTTGATCAGCAGCTGCTTTATACTTCTAGAAGGTGTAATTTGGGCGATATGAACTATTCAGATGAAGTCATGCTTCTATAATTATGCATGAAGAAGTTCCTTTCTCCCACTAATGTGGGAAAACACTTTTTTTTTTTAAAGTGAAAGTTCAATTCACTTTTCCTCCATTTTCTTTTCGCTATTTTTTCATCCACTTTAAGAATCCAATATATATATATATATATATATATGTATGTATATATATATATATAGTAATAATAATAATCCCTTTCCTTAACTAACATAAATATACATAATATTATGAAAACATTCTACCTTTGTATTTAGTTATAATCTTTTAGTAATAAAATTATTTTTATTCAAGAAAATCAATCAATTCCTCTTTTCTAGGTAGAAATACGAACGATGTAATACTTAATTGTAAGCTTGATTAGTGTATGAAATGAGTTTTAAAAATATTAATAAGTAATTGATCTATGTGTATTTATAATAAATCAATGCAGCTTGCTATAGTTAAGTTGATAAAATAAAAATACACATCAATAAATTATCATTCTGGCTATTAACATTAATGAAGTATTATTCAAAACCTCAAAAATATTTGCGTACAACAATAACAAACCCAATGTATTCCCACATAGATCAAAAATACTTGTGTAGATCTATTAAAATCATAGATTAGTTGGCCCATAGATTTGATTTGTACACTATATCAGAAAATATTTTTATGAGGAAAGAGAATTTATCTTGTGTAGAAGAAGGAAGGGGAAAAATTGTTCTAAAGCCAAAGTAAGGGCTTTGTTTATATATGTTATAATTGATTTCTATTATGATGATTAAATTGTGTGTCAAAAGATGATTTAGCTTCTCTTTTTTGCTTTTTATGTTATGACTTTCCTGGTTGCATGTATTCGTAGATGTCTACTTTTGCTTCTCCATTTCTGCTTCTCAAAGTTAAATTATGTACTTTCTTTTTTATTTTAGATCTAATTTACATGAAAGTTTTTGATTTATTGTATTTTTGCATATTTTCTTAATATCTTTATAAGATTTTGTTATTTGTTCCAGGTTTAGCTAAAGGTGTTAGGACAATCGGGCAATTTTCTCACTAAAATAGAACAACTAGGTGAAATGAACTGGTTCAGAACAATTGAACCAAATAGAACACTAACAAAAAAATACCCAACAAATAATATTGAATACTAAAAATAAAAACACCAGAAAATTTGATAACGGAGTTTAGCCAAATAGGCTTAATCTTCGAGCACCCAACGTTTTTATTAATTGTGGGAGAAAAGAACAATTTTGAGATGATTTAAACGGGAGGAGGTAAAGTTTCTTTTATAGCTCTAAATCTCCTCCCCAAATTATAAAACACCGATGTGGGAGGAAACAAGAGCCAAAGACTAACAAATCTCCACCTTGGCTCAATTTCAGTCTCACCAAAATACAAATCTTCTCAAACAGATAAAAAAAAATCTTTTGTAGTGCTTCCAATTTTGTGTCGTGAGGCACCAACTTCAAATGTGCAGGATACTAACCAAGTTTAAACAGTGTTCAAACTTGGCCTTTGGAACCACCTTGGTCAACATATCTATAGGATTCTCCGTATTATGAATCTTCTGAGAAGTATCTCCTCCTCTTCGAGAATTTCCCGCACAAAATGATAACGAACATCAATATTCTTCATCTGTGCATGAAAGACCTGATTCTTTGCTAAATGAATAGCACTCTGGCTGTCAGAATATACCTCAAGTTGTTTCTGACCAACTCTCAAGTCTTTAAGCAACCCATGAAGCCAAATTGCTTCCTTCACGGCCTCTGTTATCGCCATATACTTTGCCTCTGTCGTAGACAAAGCCACTGTAGACTGCAAGGTAAACTTCCAACTAACTGGCGCCTTTGCTAAAGTGAACAAATAGCCACCTGCATAATCAGAAGCACAATATCCAACTATGCATTGACCAAGTGTTTTATCCCGCTCAACTATCAATCCAACATCTACGGTATTTTGGAGATACCACAGAATCTATTTCACAGCTTGCCAATGACCCTTTCCTGGATCATGCATGTACCTGCTAACAACACTAACATCTTGTGAAATATCTAGTCTTAAACACACCATTGCATACATCAAGCTTCCAACTGCATTTGCATATGGGACTTTTTCCATGTATTCTCGCTCTTCATCAATTATTGAAGATAATCTGCTACTCAAATTCAAATGAGGAGAAAGTGGGGTACTTATTGATTTTGTATCATCGTGCATACCAAAATATTACAGTACCTTCTTCAAATACTTCTTCTGTGACAGCCAAAGTTTACCTCTCTCCCTATCCCTGCTTATCTCCATGCCGAGAATTTTCTTGGTTTTCCCCAAATCCTTTATCTTGAACTCTTTACTTATTTGAGCCTTCAACCTGTCAATCTCAACTTAGATCTTTGCTGCAATCATCATATCATCAACATATAACAGTAAGTAAATGTAGGAACCATCTTGAAGTTTGCACAAATACACACAATGATCGTATTTGCTTCTCCTGTACTTCTGACCCTTCATGAATATGTCAAATAATTTGTACCACTATATAGGATATTGTTTCAGTCCATACAATGATTTGCTAAGTTTGCAAACCCATTGTTCTTTACCAGCAACTTTATATCCTTCTGGCTGAGTCATATAGATTTCTTCTTTCAAATTACCGTGTAAGAATGCGGTCTTCACATCGAGTTGATCTAGCTCCAAATTCAACTGTGCTACCAAGGCCAACAAAATTCTAATGGAGGAATGTTTTACAACTAGATAAAATACCTCATTATAATCAATTCCCTCCTTCTGAGCATAGCCTTTAGCCACCAATCTTGCCTTGTAGCGAATGTCTTCTTTATCAGAAAATCTTTTTTTCTTTACAAATACCTATTTTACCCAATTGATTTTCTGCCTTTCGGTAGTTGTATCAGCTTCCACATCTTATTCTTCTTAAGAGATTGCATTTTCTCTTACATTGCACCTGCCCAACTGCCACTTTTTGTGCTTCAAATGGCCTCTGGGTAGGTGGATGGAATATCTTCATCAGTAACTGAAAGTGCATAAGCTACCATGTTAGTGAAACGAGCAGGCTTTTAAATTTCCCATCTCTGTCTTCTAACTGCAATTGGTTCTGATTGCTGCAAAGGTTCTTAGGTCGGAACCTCTTCCTCATCTGACTCTTCTTCTGCCATAGTAGAGTCAGTGGTGGTGCTTCGTGCTAGGGTTACCACTGTTTGCTCAAAATCCACCTGCTTTTTATTATACTCCACCTACTTTGTAGTACTATCAGCTTTATCTGGATTTACCTTATTCAATATGGCAGATACATCAAAGGTAACATCCCTGCTAATAATCATCTTCGTTGCCTCAAGACACCACAAGCAGTATCCCTTCACTCCAGCATTGAAGCCCATGAAAAGAGACTTCTTTGCTCGTGGATACAACTGATTCAATCATATGATAATATGCAATAGAACCTAAAACATACAAAGTATCATAATTAGCTGCAGTTTTTCTAGACCATACTTCTAATAGAGTTTTGCCACCTATAGTAGATGATGACAAATGATTGATGAGATGTTGAGCGTATGTCACAGCCTCAGCCCAAAATTTTCTGCCTAACCCAACATTAGACAACATACAATGAACTTTGTCCACAAGTGTCTTGTTCATATGCTCTAACACCCCATTCTATTGTGGTGTTTTTCTAATAGTGAAGTGTCAAACTATACCATAGTCTTGGTATACTTTCAGGAATGGATCACTCTTGTATTCTCCTTCATTGTTTGTTAAAAAAACCTTGATCTTTCTCCCTGTCTGGTTTTTAACTTGAGCTTTCCACTTCAAGAAAATTCCAAGCACTTCATCCTTGTTCTTCATAGTAAACACCCAAAATCTCCTGGAAAAATCATCAACAAAGGTGACAAAATAATGCCTATCTCTGATAAATGGAGTTTTGGCAGGTCCTCATACATATGAGTGCACATAATCCAAAATACCCTTGGTATTATGAATTACAGTTCCAAACTTCACTCTTCGTTACTTTCCCAGAACACAATGCTCACAAAATTCAAGTTTGCAAGTCTTCGTACCTTTCAACAATCTCTGCTTGGCAAGAATTTGCAAGGACTTTTCACCAGCATGTCCCAACCGCATATGCCACAGCTTTGTTGCCTCAACATCCTTCTTGGTGCTAGAAGTTATTGCTGCTACTTTCCCCAAAACTGTACTACCTTGGTAGTAGTACAAATTGTTCTTCCTCACATCTTTCAACATCACCAGTGCTATTGAAGTTTCTTTAAGAACTCCATCTCGTATCTTCACAACTAGGCCCTTAGATTTAAGATCCCCCACTGAGATAAGATTCTTCTTCAACTTTGGCACATACCGTACATCTGTCAAAACTCTGGTGGATCCATCATGATTCCATAGCTTGATCGAACCTATCTCGGTTGTTTTACATGGATTATCATTACCCATGTAAACAACACCATCATTGAGTTCCTAAAATTCAAAGAACCATTCCCGAACAGGACGCATATGATAGGTACATACTGAATCCAATATCCACTCATCTGGATGAGATGATGTTGAAGTCATAACAACTAAGGAAAATCTGATTCTACATCACTTTTGCATCTTGTGAATCTTGTGCACTCTTCCCTTTTTTTTCAACTTTGGACAGTCTTTCTTCCAGCGCCCTTTTTTATAACAGAAAGCACACTCATCTTTGGCAACGACTCAACCCTTTAATTTTGATCTTCCTCTTCTCTCCTTAGTCTGGCTTTGCTGATGACCCCTTGCCACCAATACTTCTTTGGATATTGTTGATTTAGTTTTCATCTTATCCTACTTTCTCAATTAATGACTATATAAAGCAGAACAAATAGTAGCCAAGGACACATTCTCCTTCTTCTGAAGTAACGTAGTTTCCAAATATTCAAATTCATCAGGAAGAGATGATAACAACATCAAAGCCAAATCCTCATCCTCAAATTTCACATCTAAATTCAACAGGTCTGCTACTAATTGATTAAATATAGTGATGTATTTATTCATAGTAGTACCTTGTTGATAATCAAATCGAAACAATATTTTCTTCATAAGGAGCTTGTTCTGACCACTCTTTTTTAGAAAGTTATCCTCCAACGCCTTCCATAATTTATGCATAGAAGTCTCATTTTTGACAGCATACTTCTGCTTTCTTGATAAGCACAATCGAATTATTCCATACGTCAACTAATTTATGATGTTCCAATCTCTTTCTTCTACCTCTTCTAGTTTCTTTTCCTCAATAGCAATATCAAGACCCTGCTGGAAAAGAAAGTCCAAAACCTCTCCTTGCCACATGCCTAAATGGCTAGTACCATCAAATATTTCCACCACCAACTTCAGACTGGACAGTGGGAACCTCGACTATGATGACGAGGAGCCCGATGCCCCCGGCGTAGGATCCTTCATTTCTTGATCTTTATTTATCATTACAGACTCAATAAAAAAATATTCAATATTACAACAACTTCAAACACCCAAGATGACCAAAGTAATTCTTTTTTGATGTGGAAGATCAGGCAGAGCTGCAACCATAAAGCAAACTCAGACTGAACCTTATCCTAGACAAACCTTGGAATCAAAAAGACCAAAGAAATTCTTTTCTGATGTGAAAGATCAGACAAAGCTGCAACCACAGAGCATACTTAGACAGAACCTTAGCTCTGATACCACTTGTTGGGAAAATCGGGCAATTTTTCTACTAAAACGGAACTGGTTCAGAATAATTGAACTAGATAGAACACTAACAAAAAAATACCCGACAAATAATATTGAATACTAAAAATAAAAACACCAAAAAATTTGATAACAAAGTTTAGTCAAATAGGCTTAATCTCCAGCACCCAACATTTTTATTAATTGTGGGAGAAGAGAATAATTTTGGAATGATTCAAATGGAAGGAGGTAGAGTTTCTTTTATAGATTTAGATGTCCTCCCCAAATTATAAAACACTGATGTGGGAGGAAACAAGAGCCAAAGACCAACAAAAGGCAGATTCATCTCCTTCCCTTTCTTGAGAAAATCGTGGTAAGGGTAAAAGATTAGAGTTTATATTTTTTTTCCTGAATTTGTAATTACTTTTGCTATCCAATATTCCATTATCCATACACATGGTTATCACTTATTAGACACCCATTATTTATTTCATGTTTAATTCTGTATGGTGGTTATTGTCTATTCGTGCGTAATTTCATTTTTCTTTATGAACTCTAGTACCTATCACTTTTTTGTTAGCTTTTGTTTTTCATTATTCTTTATTAAATTTAGATTTGATGTTAGGTAAACATAATTGAGTTTATTTTTGTTTAAATTTTAAAAAAGGAAGACAAGAAGTAAAAGTAAAACAAAATAGTTCAGTTTCATGTTATGAATTGTAGCTTTGAAAAGTTGTCTGGTTCCAAAAAACACACTATTATTTATGAGAATTAATAATGATATATGCAATTATTGATTCACAGACTAATGAAGAGACAAAGGTAGAATGCAAAATGTTGTGTCCAGATTTGCCTAAATAGTTGTGGCAGTAACTAATCCATTAGATTTCATTGTTTGGTAAAAAAAAATATTACAATTAAAGGTTTTATCCATATATAGCTATATATACATAATGTAACGACATATTCCAAATTACATTATCCGATTTGATTGGTTGTCCGTAGAGGAAAGAGTCTACTTCACTGCTTTGTTTCAGATTTTAGTTTGCGTTGTTGTGATTATCATTCTTGCAAGCGGACTTTAGTGTCTTTCTATTTACTTTGGTTATTGTCGCTTAGCTCTAAAGGAACAAAATGAAGTGTATCTCTTAAACTCATTTGAATAGTTTGAGCTTGAAGTTGAACACCACAGGAGAATGACCTCCTATGGTGACCTTTGATATCTTGAGCAACAATTTTTTGATAAACCATTTTGTTATTTGAGATGAACTTTGAAATGCAATTTTATATGTTTCTCAAAATGACTATTTTCTTAGCTTTGGTTCTGTCTTTGTTAGTTACGCTTTTTTTTTTCTAGATTAGAATTATTTTTCCAAAAGACGCGGTTTCATTCTCATAATTACACCTTAGAATTCTTAAATTATTCAATATATTTTACAATACCTATATGTATTTTCTACATTTATCATCCTAATATAATTCATGTTTGTTACTAAATAAAATATAAATTCATGTATTTGTACGACTTTCACATAGTAATATTGCTCATTTAATTGAAGTCAAGTTGATTAGCTCTAAATGTACAAGGATTGACGAGCAAGAAAATAAGATAATTTTGTTTTATGTGGAATCAAAAACTAAGGAGTTTATAAGTTTCTTATTTGATAATTTGTTATGCTAGCTTACACTCCATGTAATTTTTTATTTTTCTCACTTTAAACTGAAGAATGGAAAGTTTATTAGCTGCTTGTTTGATTTTCTTGTTCATGGATTTTTGTTCATATCTCTCCTTTGTGTGATATTTAGATTTGGACGTGTACTTTTTTCATTGGCTGATTTATAAGGTAGTAATATTCTTTATCAAATGTAGGTGTAAGGAGGAGTTTTTTTAACGGAGTTCTAATTTTGACAATTTTAGTACTATCATCTTTTTCCAAATTATTGTCGTCTCATTTGATTTTTCCAAAAAGCTGTTGAAGCAAAGAATACCCCAAATGACCACGAATGGTTTAGTAGCTCGCTGCATTGCTATTTTGTAAATACCAGTCTGTAGATATGTAATGGTGTGCTTATTATAACCGGTTTATAGATATATAATATTGTGCATATTATAAGCACAGACAATGCAATCATCCAATTGCTTTGATTTGAATTGTCATGTACAAATACCCAATAAAAAAGTTTCCACAATTTCTAAACTTACATTCCAACATACTTTTACACCAATAAAAATGGATAAATATTGAGCCCGTGCATGCACGACAGTCACTATCTACTTGTATTAACTGGAGGATCGAAGAGGGGGCTAGGCCTATCCTCTGTCTACAACATAGATGATGATACCACCACCCAAGAATCAGGATAAAGTATATACATTTTTCATTTTCATGGACACAAAATTTAATAAATAAAATCCATGCATGCCCTTTCACATAAGTTGTGTCAACTAATTCATTTACTAATTTTTCAATTGCCATACTAACGTTAGTTGGGTGTTACATGAGCGAGTCTGTACTATCTGTTGTCGAATTGTAGCCTATTTTAATATATGTGAAAATTATTCTTTATACATTTATTAGATTGAATATTGCAAGTTATACCAACACTTTTAGATAATTGTATTAATAATTATTTAATTACAAGTTATAACAATTTTTAAAATATATATTTATTTTATTTTATTTACAAAATTCATAATTATATTTTATACAATAAAATTATTTTATACAACAAAATTAACTTTTTTTATAGGATAGTATTCAATTTCTCCTTAAATAGTGTTGATAATTCTGGTAAGAGTATATTATTGTATAAAAAAATATCTTCATTTATTATCCCGATATTTATCCATTTCAAACAATATTTTATTAAAAGAATTTTTTTAAAACACTTTATTAAAAGAAGATTTTTTTTTACCTTAAACACGTTTCTTCTCCATTCATACTGAAAGTATTACTCTTCTCCATTTCATACTCTCAAAGTATAACTCTTCTCCATTCATGCTCAAAGTATAACTCTTCTTCATTTACAAATATATATTATTTTCAACCAAAATCTTTCATAAAATTTTGGTTTTTTTAGTCGATTTTATTCCTTTAAATTAATATGAAATAGCAATTTGAGTATTTTATGTGAAATTTAAAAAGGACCTTTGCCGGTTTCTATAGAGAATTTTGACTGATTTTGAGGAAATGATATATAAATCGATATCGGGTTGTTGTAGCAGTGTGTTTCTTCTTCTTCTTCAATATTTTTTGATTTTTTTCATTCTTGTTTCTACGACATATCAACAAATATCTATTGTTTCCAATCAAAAAATTTCATAAAATTTTGGTATTTTTAGCCGAGATTGTATTCCTTCACATTGATATGAAATAACTATTTGAGTATTTTACGTGAAATTCGAAAAAGACTTTTTACCGATTTCTATGGAGGATTTTGATTGATTTTGAGGAAATGATATATAAATTGATATCGGGTGGTAGTAGGATTTTTTGTGAGATTGTATGATTGATCTTGATTCAAAGAAATAAGCACATAATGTATGGAATGAATATATAAATTGGTACCACCTAAATTAAATATCACAATTTATAAATATTAATTTATATATCTATTTCATACACATTTCATACAAATGTGACATGTAAGAAATCACTTTATAAACTTATTCCATTCAGTTTATAATCTTAAGTATATCTTCTTTATTGAATATCACAATCACATTATACCCATTCCATATAAATATAACATGTAAGAAACTATTTTATAAACCTTGAATGGAATATTGATATTTCATATTGATTTTATATAGGTTTCATATATGAAATAATTCAAAAAATACAAATTTATATATTTATTTCATACACTAAAACAAATAATAGCATATAATATTTGGTGAAAGTCTATTTCTATACCAACTTCTGTAATCATTACATTCATTCCATATAAATATAACATGTAAGAAACTATATTATAAACCTTGAATGGGATAGTGATGTTACATACTTATTTTATGCATATTTCAAACACGAAATAGTCTAATAAGTATATACAAGATAATTTTTACTATACTATTCTTATAAAATATTTTGATTGACATTAAAATCCTTATTTATATTGTTACCAACATAAATAATGAATTATTTAATATTTTTTGTATGTATTTGATAACTAAACAATTGATTTTTTCGAATAGAATAAATAAAATCAAAAGATTAATTGGCTTTAACAAATGAAATATCGTTAACATCCTATCTTCCTCCATGAATTACAAGAAGAGAATATAACCTATCACCATCCATTAGATTGAATTAAGACAAAATTATACTTATATCAGCTTTTGTAAGACCCCATAAAAGATTTATACAATTTTTGGATGTCAATAGGTCATATTGGGTGAGTTTTGGAATTTTTGGACATCGTTTGAGTTGTGTTTGGATGGCCAAAATAGCAAGCCAATGCAATCTTGACGCGTCACATTATCTATTGCGTTGACACCATCGGCGCGACACGTCAGTGATCACGTCGATCCCATCGATGCCGCGCGGTGCCAATTGCATCACTGGGCATAATCTTTGTATTAAGTTATGGGTTTGCGGGGGAAAATGAGTCATTTTCCAACCATTTTGACCCACCTATATCACGAAATTTAACCTCCTAAAGGGCAACATTCACCCATTATCTCATAAATACTCTTAAGAACAAAGCCCTAGTTTCATCAAGTTTAAGTCCAAGTCCCAAGAATTCACCACAATTCCCACGAAATCAACAATCAAGGTATGTTAGGTGTTCATACTTGGGTTTTCTTCCACCCTTGGAGATCAAGAACCTTTTTTAAAACTACAAGTTTTTAGATTCATGATTTACATGCGCAAATTGGATTGTATTCATGTTTGTGTTATTGTATGGGTTTTAATTCAAGATTTTATATAAGTTTCATGAATATAAGATAGCATGTATGTGATGATATAATTCCCATGTCAAACCCTTGAATTGTGAATTGATTGTTGTAGTCATGATGTATTAACATGTTGTTCATTCCCATGTATAAGGTTATGCCACCTAAGTGTTTGACAAAATGTCTAAGTGAATGAATAATGCATTATGATCCTTTGGTGATCTTAGCACTGAAATAATGCTATGTAACACCTCAATTTTCTGAACCGAAATGCTACACGATGCTCATGACCTCAAAGGACCACAAGCTAAACCATGATTGATATCTGTACCTGTAGACTACATAATATATCATAAAATACGGAAACATAAACATGAAAGGCCATAAGGTTCGAACTGAATAAACGTCTGATAACAAAATATCTGAAAAAGGTATAACAATACCAAAATAAGTCATAAATACTGAAAATAATGAGATCTGAATATCTAATCTGACATATAGTCTGAAAGCCTCTAACTGAACTGAATAAGGAGTTGAAGTAACATGTCTCCAACTAACTTCATCGAGCAACTGAATAGTAAATGTAGTAATAATCATATCGTCCTCGAATGAGAAGGACTTACTCAAAACTCTAAACACTGGAATGCTACTGCTGATCTGGAGATTGTGCCTCTAAACATATGGTATAACATAAGAGAAAGCACCATAGCGTAAATGCGCTTGTACGTCTAAATATACTGAGTATACGAGTGAGGTAGGCAAAATGCAAAGGGTTATATGCATAAACAATGCTAACTAATATGAATGTGAGAATACATATATGTATAAACAACTATAACTGAACTCGTGATGATGTTGAATACTGACAACATGAGTGAATCGATACTGAGATACTGAATAGATGAACGACTATTTCTGATAGTTTGAATTATAAAGAACTGGTCTGGTTGACTGTGTCTAACAGTCCTGAAGCTGAATACTGATATTATGAATTCTAATAACTGATATGACTAATACATGAGTTCAGAAAACTTGACTACTGAGTCTGAATACTGACGACATGACTTTACTATTATTAAGGTACTGAATAGATTATTGACTATATCTGACAGTTCAAATTATGAAGAACTAGTTTGAATGACTGTTTCTAATAGTCCTGAAACTGAATAGTGGTAATGTTATCTATGACAATAGATATAGTTGATATAAATGTAATGATCAGACTAATTGATATAACCGATACTGAATGACTGTATCTGATAGTCTAAGTTCTGATGGAACTATCTGAGTTTCATTCTACTTGGAGTAACTAAATCTGAGATCAATCCTATCTAGCAGGTAGTCATGAGTATACTGATAATAAGGATGATTTGACTTAGTCTGAGATCAGTCCTATCTAGCGGCTGATCTTAAAGTCTATTTATAATGATAAGGATTGATTGTCTCTAACAGTATAACGATTCTAATACTATTTAACTATAGTTGAGATCAGTCCTGTCTAATGAGTGATCTTAAAGTCTATTTATAATGATAAGGATTGATTGTCTCTAACAGTACTGAATCTGTACTAGTGAACTGAGTTGACTATATATGAAAGTCCTGAATCTGTAACTAAAGCTGTGGGATATGTTCATCTAACCGACATGCCCCAAGCTAAGCTGACTGGGGTCCAATCTCTGCCCTAACTGGAAGAGTGTCAGTACCGCGCTACTAGTAAAGACATCTGCTGTGGAGTCAGTTCTAATCTAGTGGGTGACTCCTGGGATCAGTGCTATACATATAAAATGTGCTAATAGGTGACCCTTGAGTATGTCATTCCTATCTAACTGGTGACATCTCATACCTATGTTGGCAACATAGTTCAGGAACTTAGGGATTGCTTCTAGGGATCTCAGTCCTATTCTAGTGGGTGAGGCCCCATCCCTAGGTTCTCTCGATGTTGAATCCTACTCCCATCTGAAAGACACTGAACTTAATAACTGGGATGAACTAAATAACTTAACTGAACTGATTTGCTGAATTGATACTGATTAACTGAACTGATACTAGTGGTATTATTTAGCAGAGCTAAAACTGAGTTTACTGTATTCTGATGATGGATGAAATATAATGAGTTCTGATGACTGATTAAGAGTACTAAAGTTACTGAGATTGACTGTGAATACTGAAGTTACAAACTGAGTACTGATATCACTAAGATTACTGAACTACTATGACTACTAAGATTTCTGAGTTTTCCTGAGTAACATGACTAACTGAATTCTATAGATCATGGCTTAATTGAGTATCGTGATAACATGACATGGCTCTAGGCACAAAACTATATTTTTCGGGTACAAGTACCCGCACGACTCGATGAAAGGAAACTGACACACATGACTTACTTGATCATAAGAGTAGAGTCTATAATTCACAATATCATAAATAAGGGATTTCATACTAAGCATGGTTCTCAACAATCTATTTCATGGAAGGGAATTTCATACAACATGTATATACTTGCATAGCTTTCAATATCATGCTCATTGCATATTACAACCACAATCCATAATATCATAACTTGGGGAATTTCATGAAGTACATGGGTATTCTATATCTTGTACATGAGTGGGTTTTCCAAGTAAGCATAGCATAATTCCATAAGACTAGTTCATGAGTAATCCAACAGTGTTCAGAAGACACATTATCAACATGGATGACATTGAATCATAGAGTCCTATCATGAATCCTTCACTTAGTCACAAATTAGCTATAATGAATGATTTCTAGTCTCTTAGATATTTTATGAAACACTTTACATGTACAGCTTAGGCATAGGTGTAAATCATACAATTACTCATCATAAATAATCAAACTTATATGTTTTCAACTCATATGATGTCATAGATTCATAATAACACATAAAGATTGTATCTTGGCATCATTTAACACATAAACATGATCAACAATTCATTGATAACATGAAAACCATAATATATAGTTTTAGAAAAGAGTTGTTGAACTTCAAGAACGAAAGGAGTCCATGAATGAACACACGCATACCTTAGAAAGGAAACCTTGATGATTTGCTAGAGAGTTCTTGGATTGAGAAACTTAATTCTTGATTATCTTAGAAAAATTCTTGAATCTTGCTTTTGAGAGATGAGTTTGATGGAAACCCTAATCTTGTGGTTGAAAGTGTAAGAAAGGGTTTTTGAGATGCTTAACTGAAGAAAAATGGGAAAAATTATGCCTCTTTAGGGTTATAAGTAGTGGGGGTGAAGGAAAAGACCAAAATACCCTTATGAAATAATTTTCCAGTTGCTGAAAAATCATAGCTGACGACCTTTGTGATAGGGCGTTACAAATGTGATAAGCTATCGCGAATGTCGTTACTTAGGAGCTGGTTTCTGCCTAAGGCAGAAGACCTTTGTGATAGGGCGTCATAATTATGATAAGCTATCATGAATGTCATCATTTAGGAGCTAGTTTCTGCCTAAAGCTGAAGACCTTCGTGAAAGGGCGTCACAATTGTGATAAGCTATCACGAATGTCATCACACAGTTTCCAGCATGATATGCTAGAGTAAAATAGGCATAACTATTTGCTACGATATCAGATTTAGGCAAAATTGGTATTGTTGGAAATATAATTCAATTACATATCTGTTGATAGGTCATTATCTCAGAAATTTAAAGTATAATCAGAGATATTCTCATTTGAAGTTGACTATACTAATATCCTTCTCAAGAATTCAATCAGTAAGGAATGTTTTGATTAGTTTGATAGCTGGGAGTTATTTGAAGCATTAATATACATCTAGATTACTCATAAAACTATAAAAGAACCATGATGTACTATCATGATCTTGGTACATGGCTCTAATATTGGTTTGGATTTTTTGGGGTATTACAATATCTCCCCCTTGGGAACATTCATCCTCGAATAATACTGGCTGAGATGAGAGAAAAGACAACTTACATGAATATATAGCATGCATGAATGAATGATCATGATTCCATGGATGACATGACTGTAAACTGAGCATATCATATTGTACAAGCATATCTGACGCATGGGTAGATGATTTATGAATGTAGGACTGAGTGTTCCGATAAACTGAGTTTCTCAAACTGAGAATACATATCTGATGCTTAATTGATAAGTTGCATCCATGCATATCTGATGCATGATTATATGACTAACATGATACATGAATGCATGACTGAAAGTACTGATAAGCTGACCATGAATATCTGATGCGTGAATACATGACTGAACTGGCTCACGAACATGCGACTCAACATGTAATGGTAAAGCCACTAAGATTGAACTAAAACATGAGAACATGACTGATTCTACTATGTGACATATGGACTGAACATCATGAACTGAACTAAATCTCTAAATACTTGACTTACAGCTGAGGTCTAACTTGAAGGTCAACTTATAAGTACCCTCTATTCTAGACTGAATTTGTTATGCAAGGAGAAATTGAAGGATCTAAGGCATGAGAGCATTCAGAGAAGGTAGGGTATCTCCTCCTTGGGACACTATGTCTCTTTAAGAACGCTTATCTTATGGAGATACTGGGTGATGCACAGGGCATCTACGAACTAGATTATAACTAAACTTCAGGGGTATGAAACTAATGCATGAGATGGACTGAACTTGAAACTACTAGGAGGTTCTATCTTGAAATAGTTACATTCTCTGAGATTTTGGATATCATGAATAGATGCAAGGATGAGAAAACAAGCTATACAAATCTGACTGCTCACTAGCACGATATGAATACAGAATGAAGGTAAACTATTCCTAAAACATTTCATAGCCTCCTGCACATAGGTGTGGTGCAAAACACACGCATGTATAAGACTCTACTAGATACGACTTT
>NC_061118.1:144038496-144110709 GCF_002878395.1 Capsicum annuum
TAATAACACATAAAGATTCTATCTGGCATCTTTCAACACATAAACATGATCAACAATTCATTCATAACATGAAAACCATAATATATAGTTTTAGAAAAGGGTTGTTGAACTTCATGGACGAAAGGAGTACATGAATGAACACAGGCATACCTTAGAAAGGAAACCTTAATGATTTGCTGGAGAGTTTTTGGATAGGGAAACTTAATTCTTGATTATCTTCGAAAAAGGCTTGAATCTTGCTTTTGAGTAGGAAAAATTATGCCTCTTTAGGGTTATAAGTCGTGGAGGGTTAAGGAAAAGACCAAAATACCCTTATGAAATAATTTCCCAGTTGCTGAAAAATCATAGCTGGCAACCTTCGTGATAGGGCGTCACAAATATGATAAGTTGTCATGAATGTCATTACTTAGGAGCTGGTTTCTACCTAAGGCTGACGACCTTCATAATAGGGCGTCACAATTGTGATAAGCTATCACGAATGTCGTCACACTATTTCCAGCCTGATATGCTGGAGTAAAATAGGCATAACTCTTTGCTACGATATCGTATTTAGCAAAAATTAGTATCATTAGAAAGTTAATTCAATTATGTATCTGTTGATAGGTCTTGATATCACAAATTTCAAGTATAATGAGAGATTTACTCATTTGAAGTTGACTATACCAATATCCTTCTCAAGAATTCAATGGGTAAGGAATGTTTCATTCGTATGATAGCTGGGAGTTATTTGAAGCATTAATATACATCTAACTTACTCATAAAACTATAAAAGAACTATGATGTACTATGCATGAGCTTAGTACATGGCTCTAATATTGGATTTAATTTTTTGGGGTATTATAATATCTCCCCTTGGGAATATTCGTCCTCGAATAATACTGGCTGAGTGAGAGAAAAGACAACTTACATGAATATATAGCATGAATGAATGATCATGATTTCATGGCTGATATGACTGAAAATTGAGCATATCAGAGTATACATACATATCTGATGCATGGGTAGCTGAATTATGAATTTAGGACTAAGTGTTCCGAAAAACTGAGTTTCTCAATCTGAGAATGCATATCTGATGCTTAACTGATAAGTTGAATCCATGCATATCTGATGCATGATTATATGACTAACATGAAATATGAATGCATGACTGAAAGTACTGATAAGCTGACCATGCATATCTATTGCGTGAATACATAACTAAACTGACTCACGAATATGCGACTGAACATGAAATGGTAAAGCCACTAAGATTGAAATGAAACATGAGAACATGACTGATTCTACTATATGACATATCGACTGAACATCATGAACTGAACTAAACCTCTGAATACTTGACTTAAAGCTGAGGTCTAACTTTAAGGTCAACTTATAAGTACCCTCTATTCTAGACTGAATTCATTATGCAAGGAGAAATTGAAGGATCTAAGGCATGAGAGCGTTAAGAGAAGGTGGGGTATCTCCCCCTTGGGATGCTATGTCCCTCTAAAAACGTTTACCTAACGAAGATACTGGGTGATGCACAGGGCATCTACGAACTAGATTATAACTAAACTTTGGGGGTCTGAAACTAATGCATGAGATGGACTGAACTTGAAACTACTAGGAGGTTCTACCTTGAAATAGTTACATTCTCTGAGATTTTGGATAACATGAATAGATGTAAGGCTGAGAAAACAAGCTATACAAATCTGACTGCTCACTGGCACGACATGAATACTGAAAGAAGGGAAACTATTCCTAATACATCTCATAGCCTCCTGCACATAGGTATGGTGCACAACACACACATGTACAAGACTCTACTAGATACGTCTTTCATACTTCCTAGGACTCTATTAAACCTTAAGCTTTGATACCAAGTTTGTAACACTCAATTTTCTGAACCGAAATGCTATACGATGCTCATGACCCCAAAGAACTACAAGCTAGTCTATGACTGATATTTGTACCTATATACTGCATAATATATCATAAAATATGAAAACATGAACATGAGAGGCCATAAGGCTCGAACTGGATAAACGTCTGATAACAAAATATCTGAAAAAGGTATAACAATACCAAAATAGGTCATACATACTAAAAATAATGAGATCTGAATATCTAATCTGACATCTAGTCTAAAAGCCTCTAACTGAACTGAATAAGGAGTTGAAGGAGCACGTCTCCAATTAACTCCATCTAGCAACTAAATAGTAAATGTAGCAATAATCATATCGTCCTTGAATGAGAAGGACTCACTTCAAACTCTAAATACTTGAATGCTACTGCGGATCTGGAGCTCATGCCTCTGAACCTATGGTGTAACATAAGACAAAGCACCATAGCACAAATGCGTCAGTACGTCTGAATGTATTGAGTATACGAATGTGGTAGGCAAAATGCAAAGGGCTATATGCATGAACAATGCTAACTAATATGAACTTGAGAATACATATATGCATAAACAACTATAACTGAACTCGTGATAATGCTGACTACTGAGTCTGAATACTAACAACATGAGTGTACTGATAGTAAGATACTGAATAGATGAACGACTATTTTTGATAGTTCAAATTATAAAGAACTGGTCTGGTTGACTGTGTCTGATAGTCCTGAAGCTGAATACTGATATCATTTATTCTGATAACTAATATGACTGATACATGAGTTCAAAAAAATTGACTACTTAGTCTGAGATCAGTACTATCTAGTGCGTGATCTTTAAATCTGATGATTCTGATACTGTTTAACTATAGTTGAGATCAGCACTGTCTAATGGATGATCTTGAAGTTTATTTATAATGATAAGGATTGATTATCTCTAACACTACTAAATCATACTACTGAACTGAGTTGACTGTATCTGACAGTCCTAAATCTATAACTGAAACTATGGGATGTGTTCATCTAACCGGCATACCCCACGCTAAGCTGACTGGGGTCCAATCTCTGCCCTGACTGGAAGGGTGTCAGTACCGCGCCACCAGTAAAGACATCTGCTGTGGAGTTAGTCCTAATCTAGTGGGTGGCTCCTGGGATCAGTCCTATACATATAAATATACTAACGGGTGACCCCTGAGTATGTCAGTCTTATCTAACGGGTGACATCTCGTACCTACGCTGGCAACGTAGTCCTGGGTATTACATGATGTACTATAAAATAACCATGATGTACTATGCATGAGCTTGGTACATTGCTCTAATATAGGTTTGGATTTTTTGGGGTATTACATGCTACTGCTATAAGTTTAAACTACTTCCATGCTTAAGCTATGCCTTGCAAGTGTTTGATAAAATGTCCGTATGAGTAAATCATGCATGATAACCTATTGTTATATTATTAAAGTTATGATATGAGTTTATCTATTATGCTATCGAGTTCTGGGGGTATTTATTACTCGAAATCTAGCTGTTTACTTAGTTGCAATAGTTATAGAATAGTCCCAGTATAGCTCAAGAATAGTAGTACTCAGTCAGGTAATAGAACTCAGCGAACTCAGTCCAGATCAGTCAGTTAACACAATCAGTGCCAGTTCAGTCTAGCCTAGTATAGTCTAGAGGTCAGTTCAATGTCGATTCAGTTGGGAGTAGTATTAAGCACCAAGCGAACCCCGGGATAGGGGTATTCCTGCCGGCCGAGAATTTAACCCTTAGTAGCAGTACCTGCATTACAGAACTACGTAGCCAACGTAGGGTAAGTTATACTCCTTCGAGACTAGGGTTGATACCATTATATATATTTCATAAGTTTTTCTACCAGATTAGGGTTGACTCAGCATTGTTAGTATCCTGTGGCAAGGTGCTAACACCCTTCCAACTAGGGTCACAGGTTGGACCCCAACTCAGTTTATATTGTGGTATATTCGTTAGATGAACACTCTCACAGTGTCAGTTTTAGTCTTAGTATTTAGTGAAGAAATTAGACAATTCTACAGAACCTTGGCTATCAGTTATAGTTACTCGACCATCAAAATTCAGTACTCAGTTTCAGTATAATCTCAAATATGATGTATATCTAGATGCACAGTATTGTATGTTTAGTATGTTCAGTATTTATAGTTTTTCACATGTACTCTTATCCAGTTACTTCATGATGTTCATTTAGTCATTTATCAGCTCATGCATATGAATCCATGTATATCAACCTTACCTCACTTAGAATACTAGTGCATTCCACGTACTGACGCATACTCTCTCTTTTGCGCTATGATGTCTCATATCATAGGTTTGGATGATCAAGATCCTGACCATACTAAGCATCTTAGTATATCAACTACCGATTCAGTAGTGAGTCCTCATCCATCGAGGGCATTATTTTATTTCAATATTTCGGCAGATTTAGTATGTTCAGTCGTCGGGGTTAGTTGGGGACTTATCCCATCAACTCCATATTCTGACAGTTAGAGGCTTTTTCAGACTAGAGTATTTTTAGTCCGTTGTTCAGTTTTCTTTCAGTATTATTTTTGGTTTTAGGTATTGTGATACCATATTCAGCATTATTCAGTATTATTCAGTACTGAACCTTATGGCAAGTGTGTCCTAAGGAATCTGAAAGCTTGTGGTCGTGTGTCCTTCGGGGCATTACAAACTTGGTATTAGAGCCTAAGGTTCTAAAGAGTCCTAGGGAATCTGAAAGCAGCATCAAGTAGAGTCTTGTGCATGAATGTATATCACGCCATACTTATGGACAAGAGGCAATAAGGAGTTCTTAGGAAAAGTTTCCTTCTTTCAGTGTTCATATTATACGAGTGAGCACTAGCTTAAGTTAAACTCTCTGTCTAATTCTAATCTTCCTTATGTTTACAGAAAATTCCTCTCAAAAAGATGTAACGCCCTAAGTCTGTACCCCAGATGCCACATGGTGCTCATAATCCCGAAGGACCACAAGCTAACCCATAACTGGTACCTGCTACAATAATTGAGTAATAATACTATAATTATATGGAAATAAGTAGAAACTTTCCATAAGGTTTAGTACTGAATAATATTGAATAATTCTGAATATGGTATCACAATACCCAAAACTAAAAATCAATACTGAAAGAAAATTGAACAACAAACTGAAAATACTCTAGTCTGAAAAGCCTCTAACTGTCTGAATTGTGGAGTTGATGGGAAAAGCTCCCAACTAACTTCGACTACAAAAAATAAACTGGAATGCAGAAAACAATTATGTCCTTAAATAATGATGACTCACCACTACTCTGTCTACTGAGAAACTAAACTGCTAAGGGTGCTTTGGAGACCGTACATCTAAATCTATGATATAAGACATCATATCACAAGAGAAAAACATGCGTCAGTACTTTAAAAGTACTGGTGTGCTCCGTGAGGTATGCAAAAATACATGGGTTCATATACATGAACAATAATAACTGAATAACATGAGTATGACTGAGTAAGAGTACATGCACGAATATGTATACTATAACTGAGATCGTGATAATACTAAATACTAATTAACTGTTATCTAAGTATGTTGATACTAAATTACTGATAATTGAACAACTGTATCTGAAAGTACTAATTCTGTCGAACTATACTGAGTTCCGTACTGAGCTGAGTGACTATATCTGATAGTCCTGAATCTATAGAACTGAACTGAGTTTTATTCTGAGACTGAGACTGAAACTAAGACTGTGGGAGGTAATTATCTAACTAGCATACCCCTCTCTAAATTGATTACAGTCCAACCTGTAATTCCAGTTCGAAGGGTTTCAATACCGCACCATAGGTAGAGACAAGCTGTGAGTTAACCCTCTCTAATAGGAAGCTCTTCCATCAACCCTTGCTGGTAGGAAAACTCAAATAAGATGTATCAACCCTCATAGTATCTGGCAGGAAGATATATTGACCTACGCTGGCTACGTAGTTCTGTAATGCAGGGGTTGCTACTAAGGTCAAACCCTCTATTGATAGGAATGCCCCCATCTCTGGGTTTGTTTGGTGATGAATTCTACTCCCAACTGAATGTACACTGAACTGATTTATAGTCTGTACTAGGCTGGACTGAATTGTTACTGATATTACTGTTTGACTAAACTGAACTGAGTTCACTGAGTTCTGTGGACTGATAGAATACTACTGAATAATGTTAACTGACTGAGCAGAGAGTGCTACTGATGTCTAAATTGAGTACTGTGACTAAATTACGAACACTACTGAGAGTTCCTAAGTTTCTGCAACTGGCTGAGTTCTACTGATTGAGTCACTACTAAGATTACTTTGTAACTGATACTAGCTCTAAGTAAACAGCAAAATTGTTAGTTATTAAATACCCCCAGGACTCGATAGCATGAAAATAAAGCATCACATGATCTTGCTTAGCATAAAAATGCACATTCTATTCCTAAAGCATCTATAGGGACATTTTATCAAACACTTGCATGGCATGGGCTTGTATACATACTAACATGATAATATTCCACTATTTAACTCACATGGATAATTCATCAAACACTTAGAAGGCATAATCTATGCATATAACATTAAACAACATGTGAGCAACACACTTTCCATTAGCAATTTCACAATTCAAGAGCTTTAAAACGGATTGACATGATACTATACACATAATAATCGATTCCACATAAAAATCTATGTTAATTCATGGGAAAGAAATCCAATTACAACAATAGTCATGAATACACTTTAATTCCAATCAAGTAAATCATGACATCAATCATACTAGAAGTTTAAAAAGGTTTCTTGGACTCCAAGGGTGGAAGGGACCCTCGGATAAATACTTCACATACCTTAGCGCCTGAATTCTGAGAGATTGATGGTGAGTTCTTGAGTTATTGATTTTAAATTTGAACACCTAGGGTTTTATTCTTGAGAAATTTTCATAATGAATAAGTATAATTGCTCTTCAAAGGGTTTAATTTCGTGTTATGGGGGCTGAAGGACATGGGGAAAAGAACTAATTACCCTGAAATACACGGCTTTTAATGACTAAAAAACCGTGTTATCAACGTGCATATCAATGCTCTGCGTCATTGGCATCGATGCGATGGCCAACGCGCCACGTTGAGTCCACATCAGTTCATTAGAATTGTACTGAAACTAAGGGAAAAACTATCTATCAATGCGATAGTCGACGCAACACATAGAGATCGCATCGACCCACTAGTTTGGGCACTCAAACATGGTCTAAAAGAGGTCCAATGATTTCAAGAATTGTCTGGGAACATCTATTGACCTTGCTGATCATGAATTAACTCAAATATCAATATTTAATGGACGTAAAGGTCTCAAAATAATATTGCCAACTTTTGAAGGCTAAAATAGTACTAAGTCTGAATACTTAGTTAACATATTCTAAGTCTGGGACCCCTTAACAAGCTTAAAAGATTGAATTAAGCTAGAAATTTTGCGGGGTCTTACAATATCTCCCCCTTGAGAACATTCATCCTCGAATGAGACTGACTAAGCTGGGAATACTGGTAAACTGAATTTAGACACTAGAAATGCACAACTGAAACATGATTTCATGACTGAGATTATTGATATAGTAGATT
This sequence comes from Capsicum annuum, assembly GCF_002878395.1. Lineage (NCBI taxonomy): Eukaryota > Viridiplantae > Streptophyta > Magnoliopsida > Solanales > Solanaceae > Capsicum > Capsicum annuum. Next base: position 144,046,005 of record NC_061118.1, read on the forward strand.
TCATACTGAGCATGCATATCTGATGCATGAGTACATAGCTAAACATAATTCATGAATGCATAACTGGGAATACTGATAAGCTAATTTTCTCATATATATATTGAACATGCATATCTTATGAATGGGTACATGACTGAACTGACTCATGAACACATAACTGAATATGCAATGGTAACTAGTACCATATTTGTAAAGGTAATCTGAACATGGAACTGAGTAAGTTCAAGAAAAAACTATTACTTAAATGGAAAAATACTGATGAACCCAAGATAATTTTGGAGTATGCATGATCGAGAACAAGAGAACAGGACTGAGACTGGAACATGATACATGAACTGAATATCGTGAACTGAACTAAGCCCCTTGAATACGTCGCTTACGGCTGAGATTGGATCTTGAGGTTCAACTTATGAGTACCCACTACTCCAAATTAGATTCGTTAGATGAAGAGAACTGGGAGGTTTTGGACATGAAAGCTCGGGGTTATAGTGCATCTCCCCCTTAGGACATTATGTCCCCTGAAGAATACTAACTTAGCTGAGATACTGAGGAAAACTGGGGCGATGCACAAGGCACCTACGAACTGAATAATGATTGAATATCTGAGGCCTGAAATTTAGACATGATACATGAATTGAGCTAAACACGCAACTACCTGGTTGGTCCATCTTAGAATAGTTACATTCATGACACTTCAGATAGTGCGACTAGATGCAAGGATGAAAAACCACACCACACGAATTTGTCTGGATAACTACTAAACTGAATTACTGGCTTTACGGACTAACTCATACTGAAAACTTATTCTCAACTAAAGCTTTTCTCTGACACTCTCTTTATTAAGTTTCCAGCAATTTAGGGAGAAAAAAAATCTTGGCATTGTTTGAATAAGGCATCACAACGTGGTTAGAATTCTTTAATATGAGGCGAGGCCTACGAATCATCATCTAAGATTGATTGACTAAGACTTATGCACTGCAACTATAATTTTTTTTAAGTTTAGAGATATCCCTTAAATACTCTGTCAACTATACTCTCTACCTTAGTACGACACTTCACTTGGGACTACTGAAAAATATTTGCAAGGGCACTGTGCATAAATGCATAAGCATACTAACTTATCTGATTAGCTGAATGAATGATAGCTAAATACTGGGTCTGCAAGACTGAACTGTACTTAGTCTAAATAACTAGACTAAAACTATAGAGTATTATACATGTGAGGAAGGTACATACTGATTAACATGAGATAACTAAGAATGAATGCATGAAAAATTGTATTATTTGAGAATGCAAGACCAAGTGTATAAAATGATTCTGAAATAGTCTGTAAACTGAGGTACTGAAATACTAATAACTGAGTAACTGGTAACTGTATGCTATGGGCAAGCATACCTGAGACTAAATTAAGTTGCTAATCTGATTACTAGACTGAGACTGATACTATAACTAAGACTGTGACTGAGACTACGATTTAAAAGGTAGCTGGGATTGAACACACTGTAAGGCATGAGTGCAGAATTCTTGAGCTGCATGACCTGATTTTGGAGATTCCGTGTTCATGGAACATGATTCATACTACTGAGTGAACTGGAACTCCACGTACTAAGAAATAGAAATGTACATGATTCTATGGAAAGTGAGTGAATATAAGTTGTGTTTATAGAGCTGAGATGTAAAGCATGCCTAGGTATCATGATGACTGAAGTACAAAACTTTGAACTGAGGTAATGACTGGTTGGTCATCATTCCCACTCATTACTTTTCTACATATACTAATATTACTACTAAAATCTGAAAGCCTGACTTCCTGAGATATCATAACCAGACAGTTCTTGTATACCCACCGGGCTATGATAGACTGACCCACTGGGATGGATACTGAGAATTTTTTTTTAGTATTTGATCTGACATTAAATTTAACTGTTATGTAAAGAGTTACAAAAGACAGAGAAGCTCCTGGATCTGATGAGACCTAAATAGGTAAATGGGAGGTCTATAACATACTAGTGACTACATCAGGGGATTTTTCCCAATCTATCCTGGATTGAAGTGCATAAAGCCTATTTGGTCGTTGCCCACTGGCGGCGCTGGAAGTGGTACCCAGCTGACTCGGGCGACCAGACTGAGCTGAAGGACGACTGTGCTGACTTCATAGACCATCCTTAGGATAGTCTCAAACTTTGTGACCTGAATCTCTACATCCAAAATACACATTACTGTCGACTCTACACATACCCTTATGATTCTTACCCCATTCTTCACAAAGCGGATTAGTATGAACACCGCTTACACTACTTTAGGTTTTGGATCCTGGCGCCCCATCATGACTGTCATTCTTGAACCTTGGTACTAGAGTAATAGCGTAAGATGGAACTAGGGATGAAAACTTCTAACTAAACCAAGAACAATTACCACCCTCTGACCTTGGCTGGGCAAAACTAAAGCTACCCGATCTGGCTAGCTTATTTTCTCTCTTCTTCTTCTTAAGTTTCTATTCCTCAATCTATTGACCATGGATCATAAGCCTAGATATTTCCATCTCCCTAATCAACAGCGCAGTCCTGCACTCTTTAACTACTCTACCAGATACCCCAGACACAAACTTGCTCATTATGGATCTATTGTCTGCTACTACATCGGGAGCATACCTAACTAACTGATTAAATTTTAGGGAATACTTTTTCACCCTCATACTTCCTTACCTGATATTGATGAACTCTAACACCTTAGATTCTTTCAGCTCTAAGGGAAATATTCTATTTAAAAAAATTCATAGCAAACTCTTCCTATTCTATGGGCTCTGCATCTGCACCCATGTCTACCTTCCACTGCTTAAACCATGTATGGGTTATATCTTATAGCTGATAGATGGCTAACTTAACACTCTCATTGAAAGTCACTCCCATGATATTTATGACTTTCTGAACCTAATCGAGGAACTCTTGTGGATCTTCTTCAGACTTAGAACCTGAGAATAAGTGAGAATTCATTTGGCTGAAGTCACGAATCCTGGCTGTAGTAGTATTGGCCACTAGGTTGGCCAGAATAGTAGCTAGCCATTTATTCTAAGTTGCGACTGAATTGGCTAGAGTAGTGAATGCAACCCTGAATTCTGCATGAGAGACGTGCTCGTCCAGGGGATCTGCCTGAACGGGATGGGGTTCTGACTGGTCTCTTGTTTCTCTTTTCTTAGTCCTCTTTGGAGGCATATTCTATAAATGGAAGAGAAAGAATTAGACTAAGAGTCTAACTAAAGATGATGTTCACTCGCACAACATGAATATTAAAAGAAGGGAAAAATTTTCCTAAAACACCTTGTAGCCTCCCATCCATAAGTGTGCCCTGCAATACAACCATGCACAAGACTCTACTAGATGCGACTTTCAGACTTTCTGGGATGTTTTTGAACCTTAGGCTCTGTTACCAAGTTTGTAAAGCCCCGAGTTTGTACCCCAGATGCCACACAGTGCTCATAATCCTGAAGGACCACAAGCTAACCCCTGACTGGTACCTACTATAATAATTGAGTAATAATACGATAATTATATGGAAATATGAAAAAACTTACCATAAGGTTCAATACTAAATAATATTGAATAGTGCTGAATATGGTATCACAATACCCAAAATTGAAAATCAATACTGAAAGAAAACTGAACAACTGATTAAAAATATTCTAGTTTGAAAAAGTCTCTAACTCTGAACTGTGGAGTTGATGGGACAAGCCCCAACTAACTCCGACTACCGAAAATAAGCTGGAATGCTGAAAACAATTATTTTCTCAAACTATAGGAACTCACCACTACTCTGTCTGCTGAGAAACTGAACTGCTAATGGTGCTCTAGAGCTCGTGTGTCAAAACCTATGATATAAGACATCATAGCGCAAGAGAAAAGGATACATCAGTACTTTGAATGTACTGGTATGCTCAGTGAGGTAGGTTGAAATGCATGGGTTCATATGCATGAACAATACTAACTGAATAACTTGACTATGACTGAGTAAGAGTACATGTATGAATATATATACTATAACTGAGATTGTGATAATACTAAATACTGAGTCTGAATATTGATTAACTATTATCTAAGTATGCTGATACTAAATTACTAATAACTGAATGACTGTATCTGACGATCCTAATTTTGTGGAACTATACTGAGTTCTGTACTGAGCTGAGTAATTATATCTGATAGTCCTGAATTTGTAGAACTGAACTGAGTTCTATTCTGAGATTGATACTGTGGGAAATAATTATTTAACCGACATACCCCTCTATAAACTGATTAGGGTTTAACCTATAACCTAGTTGGAAGGGTGTCAATACCGTGCCACAAGTAGATACAAGCTATGAGGTAACCCTCACTGACAGAAAGTCTTCCGTCAACCCTTGCTGGTAGAAAAACTCAAATGATATATATCAACCCTCATAGTATCTAACAGGAAGATATCTCAACTTACACTGGCTACGTAGTTCTGTAACACAGGGATTGCTACTAAGGGTCAAATCCTCTATTGATAGGAATTCCCTTATCCCTAGGTTCGCTCAGTGCTGAATCCTACTCCCAACTGAACGAACACTGAACTGATTTTTAGCATGTACTATACCAGACTGAATTGTTACTGATATTACTGTTTGACTGAACTGAACTGAGTTCACTGAGTTTCGTGGACTGATGGAATACTACTGAATTTTGTTAAAGTACAGAGTGCTACTAAGGTTTAAACTGAGTACTGTGACTGAATTACGAACACTACTAACAGTTTGTATTTCTGAACTGGATGAGTTCTACTGATCTAGTCACTACTGAGATTACTTCATAACTGACATTGGCTCTAAGTAAATAGCTAAATTATAAGGTATTAAATACCCCGTGGACTCGATAGCATGAAAATAAAGCATCATATGATCTTGCTTAGCATAAAAATGCACATTCTATTCATAAAGCATCTATAGGGACATTTTATCAAACACTTGCATGGCATAGGCTTGTATACATGCTAACATGATAATATTCCACTATTTAACTCACATGGATAATTCATCAAACATTTGGATGGCATAAGCTATGAACATAATATTAAACAACATGTGAGCAACACACTTTTCATTAGCAATTTCATAATTTAAGAGCTTTAACACGGATTGACATGATACTATACACATGATAATCCATTCCACATAAAAATCTATGTTAATTCATGGGACCGAAATCCAATTACAACAATAGTCATGAATAAACTTTAATTTCAATCAAGGAAATCATGAAATCAATCATACTAGAAGTTTTAAAAAGTTTCTTGAACTCCGAGGGTGGAAGGGACCCTTGGATGAACACTTCATATACCTTAGTGCCTGAATTCTGAGAGATTGATGGTGATTTCTTGAGTTCTTGATTTAAAATTTAAACACCTAGGGTTTTGTTCTTGAGAAGTTTTGAGAATGATTGAGTTTAATTGCTCTCTAAAGGGTTTAATTTCGTGTTATGGGGGCTGAAGGATATGGGGAAAAGACCCAATTACCCCCAAAGACGTGGCTTTTAATTATTGAAAACTCATGTTATGGATGCGTAGATCAATGCACCACATCGTTGGCATTAACACGATGGCTAACGTACTACGTTGAGTCCACGTCGGTTCACTGGCAAAGCACTGAAGCTGAGGGAAAAACTATCTATCGATGCGATAGTCAATGCGACACATTGAGATCTCATTGATCCACTATTTTGGGCACTCAAATGTGGTCTAAATGAGGTTCAAAAATTTTGAAACTTATTCGGGAACATCTATTGATCTTCCTGATCATGAATTAACTCAAATATCAATATTTAATGGACGTAAAGGTCTCAAAATAAGATTACCAACTTTCAAAGGCTAAAATGGCACTAAGTTTGAATACTTAGCTAATATATTCTAAATTTGGGACCCCTTAACAAGCTTAAAAGACTGAATTAAGTTAGAAATTTTGCGGGGTCTTATAAAAGATTAACGGTAGAAGAACCAAAAATTAGCCAGTACCTCCGCCCATTTGGGAAGAGATTCTGAATAAGCATATTTCTTGTGCAGAGTTTAGAACTGCATACACTACTCTAGATCACTCTATAGCAGCTCAGTATATTCGACCAGCTGCAGTCCCAGCCAACTTAGTGGCTAATACTGTCGTAGCCAGGATTTGGGACTTCACCTGAATGAATCCTCCATTTTTAGCTAGTATGCCAGTACCAAAGTTTAGGAGTGATAGTTGGGATGGGGAACCAGGCTCCAAAACCCAACATAGTGTAAGCAGTGGTCGTACCCATCCGTTTTATAAAAAGTATGGTAGAAATTATAAGGATGTGGTAAAGTAGGCAGTGACGTATGTGTTAGATGTGGCGAGTCAAGAGACAGAGTCAGAGAATGTCCAAAGGCTAATCCACGAATTCTGCACAGTCATCTCTAGTTTCATCCGGTCGCTCGACTCAGTAGAGCATTATTTCTAGTGCCACCAGTCAACATCAAAATAGACTTTATGCACTCCATCCCCGACATGATCAGGAAATTTCTCCTGATGCATTTATGGGTACGTTATAGGAATCTCATATTCTTATTTATGTTTTACTTGATCTGTAGCTTCACCTTCTCTTGTAACCCCCCATATAGCTGTCAACTTTGGTGTCAGCCCAAAATATTAGTAGAGCCCTTCTCAGTGTCTACTTAGTGGGCAAACCCATCATAATTAGGTGGGTACACAGAAATTACTCAATTATAGTATCCAAGAAACCCACTTCAGTTTATTTCAGAAATAGAGTCGTTCAATTTTAGTTTCTAAATGAATCGGTTATTAAATGAAGGGGTAGTACCGCAGTTCTTAGGAGTCAGACATGTCTTCATATTCTTTATCAAAATTCTATGATAACATATGATCTAGAATTTGAGACATGAAACACGGAGTCTAGCAACAGTAGTAGAGTTGGGATAGTAGTATCTGAATTTAAGCAGAACATACTTCATGGGACTAGTTGAACAAAATGTGAATCAATAGGCTTAAAGCAGTGTATTAAAAAATTTAGGTTTGTTCATTAGAAACATATGTTTTGGATATGATGATTGTAGGCTATGATGAAGGCAGAATGGTTCTTATAGATTTTGGGATTCCAGGATGTATGTTAGAGTCTAAGTTTGAATCTTTGAAGATTGAGCCAATAGAAAAAAGAGGTGAGGATTCTAAGTTAGCTAGTGTTTAAGTTGTTATGTGATGATTATTGGGGCTATAGAAAATTAAGAGTGTATCTCAGAAGGAAATATTAGCAATGGGTCTTACACTTCAGGTACAGTCCTTCAGGGGAATTTACCATTTATGGGTATTATTACCTCAGATTATAGAGTAAAGTGGTGGTAATTAAGTTTAGAGTTTGATAAGTGGTTCACAGACTTAGAATGAAGACTTTAAGCTAAGGGGGAGATAATGGAACAAGTAACCAAGTCAGTCTCTCAGATTCTAGTAGTGATGCCATTGTATTGTAGAACGACTATAGGGGAGGAAGATGACCGACTCATTCTCATCTCAGTGCAGAGTTTTGTACTTTCGTCATCACTATACCTACTCATGCTTTATATGTCATCTCCATGATCATAGTTCACATTCTTACACATCATAAAGAATCGTGTGTGCTTCTAGTTCTTAGTATAATGAGTCCCAGTTTGCTCAGTCGTACGAATCATGTACCATGAAAATTATGAACTCTAAATCAGGTCATGCATCTCATGACTCATCTATTCATGCTTTACAGTATGTTCAATTCCAGTACTTATGCTACGTATATAATGATCAACAAAATTTAGATTTATATCATGCATGTCCCCAGATTAGTCGTCTTTGATTAATACAGTTCAGTTCATGCTTCATGGTTTAGATTGCAGATATTCAGTCATGATTTAGTTTATAAGTGTTCCGTGAATCATCTCAGTCTTTCCTTAGTATTTCAGTCAATCAGTATCATTACGGGAACAAACTATCCCAAGGGGGAGATGTTGTAATACCCTAAGTTTTAATATCCTAAACCTCTAAACTTTTCTTTACAAAACTAGATCCCACCTGAGATAGTGGTTACTCATAATTTGACTCCCTCATTCCTATCTCAGCCTTATAACCATTCTCATGTCACTGCTTGTGTCTAAGAAATCAGTTCAGTTCATGTATCATGCTTCAGACTCAGTTATGATCTCATGTTCCCATTCATGCATGTTCAATAAATGATCTCAGATTCTTCAGTATTCTCAGACTCGACCTAAGGTAATAGCCTTTCTTAGATTTACTATATTCCATCCTTAGTTACAGTTGCATAACATTCTCATATCATTCATGCATTCATGAAATAGTTCAGTCATGTGTCATGTCTTCAGAATTCAGTCATGCTTTAATTATACATATCCTTATAAGTACAGTTCCTCTTGGTTTAGTCAACCTTATTCAAGGACGAATTTTCCCAAGGGGGAGATATTGTAAGACCCCATAAAAGTTCTAGTACAATTAAGTTCCATATAGCTTGTAACAAGGGATCCTCGACATAGGAAAATTCAGCTAAGTATCAAGACTTAGAATCATTTTTTTAGCCTTCGTTATTGGATGATCTTATTACGATCTTTTCGTCCTTAGACTGTCGATTTTTAAATTAATTCATAATCAGGGATGCCAATAGGTCATATTGGGTGAGTTTCAGAATTTTCGGACATCGTTTGAGTTGTGTTTAGATGGCCAAAATAGCAATCCAATGCGATCTTGATGTGTTGCGTTGGCTATCGCGTTGACACCATACGCAATGCGTCATTGATCACGTCGATCCCATCGATGCGGTGCTTCACCAATCGCATCATTGGGCACAATCTGTGTATTAAGTTATGGGTTTGTGCAGGAAAAGAAGTCATTTTCCACCCATATTGACCCACCTATATAACAAAATTTAACATTCCAAAGGGCAAAATTCACTCATTATCTCACAAATACTCTCAAGAACAAAGCCCTAGTTTCATCAATTTCAAGTCCAAGTCCCAAGAATTCACCACAATTCCTACGAAATGAATAATCAAGGTATGTTAGGAGTTCATCCTTGGGTTTTTTCTACCCTTGGAGTTTAAGAACCCTTTTTAAAACTACAAGTTTTCAGATTCATGATTTAAATATGCAAATTGACTTGTATTTATGTTTGTGTTGTTGTATGGGTTTCAATTCAAGATTTTATTATAAGTTTCATAAATATAAGATAGCATGTATGTTATTGATGTAGTTCCCATGTCAAAACCCTTGAATTGTGAATTGATTGTTGTATTCATGATGCATTAATATGTTTTTCATTCCCATGTACAAGGTTAAGCCTTCTAAATGTTTGAAAAAATGTCCAAGTGAATTAATTGTGCATTGTGATCCTTTGGTGATCTTAGTATTGAAATCATGCTACTACTACATGTTTAAACTACTTCCATGCTTAAGATATGCCTTGTAAGTGTTTGATAAAATGTTCATATGAGTAAATTATGCATGGTAACCTATTGTTGCGTTGTTAAAGTTGTGATATGAGTTTATCTATTATGCTATCGAGTCCTGGGGGTATTTATTACCCAAAATCTAGTTGTTTACTTAGTTGCAGTAGTTATAGAATAGTCCTAGTAAAGGTCAAGAACAGTAGTACTCAGTAAGGTAATATTACTTAGTGAACTTTGGCCAGATTAGTCAGTGATCAGTGTCAGTTCAGTCAAGCCTAGTATAGTCTAGTAATCAGTTCAGTGTCGATTCAGTTGGGAGTAAGATTTAGTACCAAGAGAACTCAGGGATGGTGGCATTCCTACCAGTAGAGAGTTTGACCCTTAGTAGCAGTCCCTGCGTTACAGAACTACGTAGCCAGTGTAGGTTAAATCGTCCTCCTGCCAGACTAGGGTTGATGCAACCATATATATATAGCAGTCCCTGCGTTACAAAACTACGTAGCCAGTGTAGGGTAAGTCGTCCTCCTGCCAGACTAGGGTTGATGCAACCATATATATATATATATATATATATATATATATATATATATTTCATGAGTCTTCTTGCTAGATTAGGGTTGATGCAGCCTTGTTAGTATCCCGTGGCAATATGCTAACACCCTTCCAACTAGGGTCGTAGGTTGGACCCTAACTCAGTTTATATCGGGGTATGTCGGTTAGATGAACACTCCCACAGTTATAGTTTCAGTCTCAATACTCAGTAAAGAACTCAGACAGTTCTAAAGAACCATGGCTATCAGATATCAGTTACTCAGCCATCAGAATTCAACACTCAATTTCAGTATAATCTCAGATACACGATGTATATCTACATGCGCAGTATAGCATGTTCAGTATATTCAGTAGTTACAATTTTGCATGTACTCTCATCCAGTTACTTCATGATGTTCATTCATTTAGTTATCATCTCATATATATAAACCCATGTATATCAGTCTTACCTCACTTAGCATACTAGTACATTCCACATACTGACGCATACTCTCTCTTTTGCGCTATGATGCTCATATCATAGGTTTGGATGTTTAAGATCCTGACAATACTTAGCAGCTCAGGATATCAGCGGCCGATTCAGTAGTGAGTCCTCATCCATCGAGGTCATTATTTTATTTTACCATATCAGCAGATTTAGTATGTTTAGTCGTCGAGGTTAGTTGGGGAGTTGTCCCATCAACTCCACATTTAGATAGTTAGAGGCTTTCGGACTAGATTACGTCAGATAGATGTTCAGTATTTTCAGTATTATTATCATTATTCAGTAGTTGTTTTCAGTTTATGAACCTTATGGCATTTTCAGCCTAATTTTTGCATATATTTTCAATATTATCATTCAGTGCTCATAGCAGGTACCAATCATGGGTTAGCTTGTGGTCCTTCGGAATTACAAGCACCGTGTGACGTCCAGGGTGTAGTCTCGGGGCATTACAACTTTTTTTTTAAGAACAATGGAAAATTAGAAGAAAGAGAATTTTTGACGAAGGAGAAGAAATCACTAGTTGAATAATAATTTTGGAAGTATGAAACCATTTAGATGTTAATGAAGTTAGAGTAAAACTGTTTCAAAGAGAATTAAGGGAATGAATGATATCCTGCAAATAACTGTCATCCACTTTTATAGGTATAAAATATATTTTCCATATATAAAAATTAAATGTTCTTCTTTTTAATAATTGAAAAAACATCTGTTTTCCTTTTTTAAATCATTTTTTACTTGCAAAGTTGAAAATATTGCTATAAGATGCAATTTTTAATATAAGGAATGTTATTTAAAAATTTTCTCTATAATATATTAGTATTAATTAGAGAAAGATCATACTATGAATGAACCCAATATGATTAATTTATGCACTAGTTATTTTAGCAACATATGCAGAAAATTTTGTATGCACTAGTTATTTTAGCAACATATGCAGAAAATTTTGTATGTGCCCGCCCTTACGTAATAATTGTTGAAAAGCTAAGTTATCATAATCTTACGTAGCTAGTATCCAAGATATTTTAATAAAGGATCTAGAATTACTACTATATATAGAAGAGCGAATAGCAGCTCTTGGAAGCAGGCAGCTGACAGTCGACATGTCTGGTTTCAATTGTCTGCTTGGTCCATGATTTTATTATATCACTCCTGATTAATTATTATGTCATTTATGTATTAGAAAATTAAAAAAATTTAATTTTAAAAAAGTAAAATGGATATTTATGATATATCTGCTTCGACTGCTTCAACCGTAATTTTTTTATATCGATCCTAAGTAATTATTATATGTCATCTAAGCATTAAAAATTAATAATATTTAATTAAAAAATAAACAAAAAATGATAAATTAACTCTTGATGTTTTAAATTAATTTGACGTCTTATATGAGGCTCACTTAGAAAAATTTCACAAGTATTTTTATAGCTATTTTGCTATATCACTTCTAATTAGTTATTATAAGTCATTCAAGACGTGTCAGTTTCGCTACTTCAATCGTATTACTATATGTAAGTGTGAGTAGTAGTTACTGGAAGCAGACAGCTGATGGTTGTCATGCTTGCTTTCAGCTGTCTGCTTGATTCTTAATTTTACTATATAATCCCTATTTCATTATTATATGACATTTACGTATTAGAAAATTAATAAAAAATTTTTTTTTTTTAAAAAATAGTTATTTATGACATTTCTGCTTTAGCTGCTTCAACCATAATTTTACTATATCACCCCTAAGTAATTATTATAAGTCATCTAAGTATTAAAAAATTAATAATATTTAATAATAAAAGATAAATAAACATAAAAATGATAAATTAACTCTTGATGTTTTAAATTAATTTGACATCTTATATGAGGTGCACTTTAAAAAATTTCACAATTATTTTTTATAACAATTTTGCTATATCACTTCTAATTAATTATTATGAGTCATTCAAGATATGCCAGTTTCGCTACTTCAATCGTAATATTTGATTGACTCTCGAAATCATATCATTGTCTCTTAAATTAAAATAGAAAAAAAATATTACGAATCACAATAATTAAAAAATTAAATTACTTTTGAAATATAATTGACTATCAATATCACAAAAGTTTGAATAATAAGAGTATTATAAATTACAATAGCAAACAACTTAAAATAGTAAATTATAATGTCGAAAAAGTATTATAAATTGCAACAGCTAATAGATTAAAAATAACATATATTGAGTCCGTGCTGGCATGGGATTTCGGTACCTAGTATTAAAAGATTTTTATAGAATTGAAAGAACTTTAGAATGAGAATTGTATAGTGAAAATTAAGTCTAAACGCATTTTAAAAGTAACAATTCTAGAAATAAGTGGAAGGTGTAACCCTAGAATATTATCTTCACTAGACCTTTCCATCAGAATTGTACAACCATAGATAGGGATAGTTTATTGGAGTTGGTGTCTCAAATATGCAAATACGTGCTCAAGCAAGCTAGAAAGTGCGCAAATCAAGAGTTATGATAAACGTAATGCTCGTATATCCGTGCTGAGGGTTGAACCATTAGAAATCGATAATTCGACGAGAACTAAAAAAAATAGATTGATATCTTGGATTCAAAATAGTAAATCAGGAAAACGAAATAAACATAATAACAGAAAAATAAAAGTTTTAATTAAATTATCCGAGTTTGAGATTAGAAGAATCACTATATGTACTGGATGTCAATATGGGAAAGCACATCAACTTCACTATCAAAATCAAAGTACCAAGTCAAGGAACCATTGGAGATGGTGCACTCAAACGTGTTTGGACTAGTGAAGCAACCTTTAATCAGTGGTTATGTTACATGGGTTGTCATGAAAAACAGAAAAATTAAACCACGAAAAAAATCAACATCTTTTTGTTAATTTGGTTTTGATTTTTACAGTGGGAGTGCAAAATAAATTGGGTGTAAAAAGTTGTTAGAATAAAATTGATACTTACTTAGAAATAATAAGATTCAAATTATGAGCAACCAATTGTATTCAACAATACTCAACAAAAATTAAATATATGAGTACAGAAACTAAATAGTTTTAAAGTTAATGCAAGTCCATTTTGATTTGTCACTATCTTCAAGCTCCCATAATACATGACTAAGGGTGGCAAACAGGCGGATTGGATTGAATTTGAACATATTGAATATGGATCGAGCAAAAATGGTTTGAATTACAATCCGTCCATATAAATATGGGTAAATATGGATTTGATCAAATATGGATTGGGTAAAAATAGTTTCAACCCACTTTAACTCCTAAGTCAAAAACTTAAAACTTCTATATTATATCAACTTGATCTTTTTTCCATTTCTTTTTTTTTTTAGTTTTTTTTTTGTCTATCTTATCTATCTTTTTTGTTTCATTTTTCATTTTTTTGTCATTTGTTTTTTTTTTTGGTCTCTTCTATCGCTACGCTCTGCCCTTTGTTCTCTCTTTTTTTTTTTTTTCCTTTTCATTTTTTGTCTCCTTTTTTTCTAATTTTTTTTTTTTTTTTTTTACTTCTTTCTCTTTTTTTCTTTTTTGGTTGTATTTTATGTTTTATAGTTTTTTTATTTTCGAAGAATATGGTTAAGTCGAGTACAAATTATGGGTAATGACTAAAATATCGTAACCACTTAGTATATTTGTTTTCACCATCATCATTTTTCTTTTTTCTTTTCTCCTTTTTCATTATTTTTTCTGTTTGATTTTTTTTGTATTTTTGTTGTTCAATTCTTGCTTTACGCTTTTTTCTCTCTTCTATCTCTAATTTCTACCTCTCTTTCTACTTTTTTTCTTCTTCTATTTTTGGTTTCCTTCTCTCTTTTATGATAATGAAAATACCATAAGCGCATATTGATTTATATTCGCCCAACATTTATAATTTGAGGGTTATGTGGATCCTCAGCCATATATATTTTAGTCTCAAGAAAATACAATTAATTCATATATTTTTTTTTAGTTTTTCATCCGGTGTTCGGTGCCTGCATTGGAGCCCCGACTAATCCAGATTGGGCATTGCAGGGCCCAATAAGGTGGCAGTGCTCCCAACAGAGTTTTCTCCATAACCAAGGTCGTACCCTCGACCTCTGGTTAAGGGTGGAGCAGCCTCATCCACTACACCACAATTCATGTTGATTTTAATTCATAAACTTATTTGTATATAAATACAAATAATAAATTGCACATCTTGACAATTAAATTATTCAAATACAAATAATAAATTTATTTGAAATATATATTATGATACAAATAAATTTAAAGTAAAAAAATATAAAATGCAATGACAAAAAAAGATGAGGAAAAGAATATAAAAAAATAAGAAAAATGATAAAAATAACGAACCAAGAATGAAAAAGGGGGAAACGGAAATAAAAAAAAAGAATGCAAAGAAATAAAATTGAAAAAAAAAATGATGAAAAAGAAAGAAAAAAAGTGTAAGAAACGAGAAAAAGATAAGTGGAAAAAATGAAAAAAAAAAAAGTAAATTAAGAAAAAAAAAGAAAGAAAAAGATAGTAAATTAAAGGAAAAAGAAAGAAAAAAACAAAAAATAAAAGGAAAAAAAGAAAGAGAAATAAAAGATAGAAAAAAAAATAATAAAGAGTGAGACTATGGATTATATTTAATTGATAAGAGATGTTATGAATTATATAGGCTACATGGGATGATTAGAAACTTATATTTATTAACTCATGTAGGTCTCAAGCAAATACGAATGATGAAATAAGAATGAGAAAAGGGAAAGCGAAAAAAAAAAAGAATACAAAGAAAAAAGAAATAAAAAAATAAAAATAAAAAATAGATGAAAAATGAGAAAGAAAAAAAGGAATTATAAGGAATGAGTAAAAAAATAAAAAAAATGAAAAAGAGAAAAGTAAATTAGAGGGAAAAAAAAGAAAAAAAAAAGAAGAAAAAAAACTAGAAAAGAAAAAAAACTGAAACTTTAAGCATAAGTGGGTGATCTCTATGTTTAAATGGGTACCCATATTTTACATATTTTGTCCATATTTGTATGAGCTTTTAAAATGAGTTGAAGTCCATATTTACCCATTTGAAATATGTGTGATCTAATTCACTAAATATGGGTTAAATGGACTTTTTTTTTTTGGTTACAAATATAGGCTGAAATTACCACCCCTATACATGACCAACCTGCTGATCTAATTACTTGCTCTGCACACATTGCTCTACATCAATTAACTCTACTTTATCTCTATTCTATGATACTTAATGATCCTGAGATTTTTGCGGTCGACACTCACTAATTACGTGACCATTAATTCACTCTTTTTCTTTTCTCATTTTTAATACAAAGCCTCACCAACTATGTATTTCTCTCCTCTCTTTTTAAATATATAGTAAACTTCTAGAGAATATAATGCTTAATAAAAGTAGATGAAAGAGCTAGGGGAGGTTGAGACAATAGTATATATCTTCCTCAATCTTACATCCTATAAATAGTAGAGGTTAGGGTACCAGTTGCTTGGAAGATCCAAAATAAAAAAGCAATCAAAGAGATTTGATCCTTGAAAATAGAATGTGAAATATCCTACTTCTAAGAATAAAGTTGAACCATAATAATGACCTTTAAGTATCCTAAACTCGATCTTAAAGTATGTGAAGCCTTTACTCATTGCTACAAAATTTGATTCTCCTTTAATTTGGTGGAAGATACTATAATTTCTTCTTGAAGCAGTGTTTTGATATCTTTCCCATTAGGACACCAACTAATACTTCTTCATTTTTACTCTTTGTCCAAGTAGTCTTGATTATTTCCTTAACTTAAACCTGCAAAGATGCCATTCATTAAAATTAAAAATTATTAGTCTCCTCATTTATCACTATTCAAATGGTTATGATTAGTACCCACCCTAACCTACGGTGAGAGAAACATGCTTAACACAAATTTTCAAGAAACCCAATGCCACATTTACATTCACCTTACACTAATCTCATTATTAAATAAGTTCTAAGATATCTTCATTAAATTAATAAGTAATTAATATCAAACTAACAAATTTATCAACCACTAATAAAGTGTGACAGCCTCTATTTGTTATAATCTTCGGGACCTGAAGTCATTGTACAAGGACATCTATGAAATACTCAAGTTTATAACTAAAGGTTATCTAGAACATAGAAATAAATGAGGAGTGTCTTAGTCCCGAAACAAGGGACATGAACAATAAGCTGAAGATTCAAAGGTCGTCCAGCCATGATGCTTACCCTTAAATCAGAATTTGAAACAACTGGTTAGAGACAAGGTATTATCTCAACTACTGGAACACGCTCAACACTCAACTAAAAAAAGTGCATGTGGCATAAGTACATCAATACGTACTGGTAGACATCATAGGCCAACTAAACTCAATGTTATGTAAATTAATAAACCAAATAAGGCCAATAAAAATCACAATATAATCCGTAATTAGAGATACCAATACATTTATGACACTTTACATAAGAGAAATCACAGGCTCACATCACACATATTTAAACTTAGCCATTTTCAACAATATGTTGTATCACAACACGTGATTATAACCATCACTCAATACGTATAAATGAATGGGCGAATGCAAAAGTACACGTCATCTCTTTCTTTTCTCAAACTCATCAACATCATCATCATTATGAACATCATGATTTCAATAGCATCATCAACAACCTCATGAACACCATGAGTTGTTTATCATTATCATCATCATCATTATCATCTCAATAATATCAATATGCATGAATATGTAATGCAGTCAATAATCAAAAGTAGTGCTGGAAAACAATCACAATTACTCAATTCACATTTAAGCGTAGATTTAAACAAGTGTAATTTCTACCATAAATCATAACTACCTTCATTTCTTTCTCAACACACTTTTAGGCCACAAGCTTGCTTTATTTTCCTTTCATCTTTCTCTTGATCTATAATAACAAAATATACACTCATTTTAATAAATCCATGCCTCTTAATAACTAAGGATTAATAACTAGCCATTCTAATCATAAAATTACCTTAATTCATTAGTCTAGGATTTTGCATTCATACACTTATGAATCCTTCTTTATTTAGAATGAACAACTGTGATTCTAATTTCATTAGTGTTTTCTAATACCCTAAAATCATTATCTACTGATTTTACACTTATTTTCATCAAATTATATTAATTTCATAAAGTAAGGATAAAGTCCCAATATTTCATAATGATTAAGTTTTCTAATAATTAAAAGAAGTAATTCAAGTTTATAATGTAAGAACCTTACCTCCAAAGATGAAAACTTCTAAAAAATTTTAGAAAATCATTTTCCTAGTGCCCTCTCATGTTTTTTAAAAAGTGAGAAATAAAAACTTAGTTTCTAGTTTTAAAAATAGCAAACACCACGTGTCACCATTGCAATGGTTAATTTACCGCTGCAGCATTACCTATGTACTAGTAAAATTACTACTACATAATTCATGACTATAATAGGTAACTGTTGTAGTGATAATTTTTTATGCTACGGCAGTACCGCTGTAGTGATTTTTTTTGCTGCAACTGTTTATAGGCAGAATCTCAGCATCTCACTTTAGTTATGCCCATTTTATAATATATTTTTCAGAATATGACATTGTGAACCAACTTTTTCATGGTAAAATCAATAACCAAAGTCCTATAATGCTAATATGATGTTGTGAACCAACTCTTTCACGGTAAAATCAATAGCCAAAGATCTATAACGCTATTTTTAAGTGTCAGTTGTTTCTACGGCTTCCTAAACTCATTATATACCTAAAAATCAAGTCACACATCACCACTACTCTTATTAGTACTAGATATTCTTAGACTAGTACATTCTCAAGAATCATCCAACATTAGATTGGACGTGGATTTCTCTAAAATTTCATAAGAAAAGATCAGTTGCAATGTTTACCTCTTATTTCAGTATAATGGCAATTTGGTTCACTATATTAAATACCAATTTATCATTTGTTCATCCTTAACAACAACTATCCCAAATAACATTTCTAAAAAAGGGAAAACAAGGAATACCTTAGACAATGAGCAAGTATGGATATCGCTTACATGTTCACTTCTATCTCTTAAGTTGCTTCCTCAGTAGTACTATTCTTGCATTGAACCTTTACACATAGGATGACTCTAGTCCTTAAATTTCTTGCATCTCTATTTAAAATTGGGAGTTGTTTCCTTTCCATAAGACAACTATTTATCCAACAACTCAGGGTCCCGAAGAATGATGTAGTCCCCATCCCTATAGTATTTATTTAATATAGATATGTAGAATATCGAGTGAACTCCAGACATACTAGGAGGCAAAGCTAGCTTATAAAATACTGCTTGTATCCCCTACAAGATCTCAAAGGGTCTGATGTACCTCAAACTCAATTTTCCCTTCTTACTAAAATGTATTAAATTCTTTATGTGTGAAACTTTTAATAGTATCTTTCCATTTTTCAAACTTCATACATCTCACCTTATTGTTTGCATACTCATTCTATCGATTTTGAGATGCTATGAGCTTTTCCTTCTAATGCCCCATGTTTCAAGATCACTGTACAAGGTACGAATCCTTTCCTTAAGTCGTATACACAACATATGACTCGTATATTGTAGTCGTATCCAAAATAGTATGAAATGGTTGGTGTTCTATTTTATGAATGACTCGACCATTAGAGTCATAAAATTACTATACAAGTCTTATGAAGTGAAGTCCTGAGTTCAGAAGTATAGGTTCGCTAAGTTTCTGTCCAACTTATAAGTGGTGGTTACAGGTCGTAATGACTTGTTACGAGTTATAAGATTTGACCCATATCCTGACCAGTAAATGATTCAAGAATCAAGCCTCATTTTTGATAGATTTATAAGTTACTTGAGCATATATTAAGTCCTCAAATAGCTCCTAGCTCATGAAAAAGTCAAACATCCCTTAGCAATTAAATTCTTGGGATGTATATAACTATGGTCAGCTTCAAATGAGTATAAATTTTGGTCTACTAAGTAGTTTTGAGCTCAAGACCCACCAACAGATACATAATTGAATTGTCTTTCGAACTACACAAATTTTGCCTTAATCCGATATCAGGGTGAAAAGTTATGGCTAAATTACTGAGCACTGTCAAAGTTGCTAGTGGGTACAATTGGCTGATGATGACTCGTAAGCAGACCATACGAGTCATCAGGAGGATTCGTAACTACGACCGTAGGGGTCAAAATTTGGGTTCCTGGTGATGACTCAAGGTACGACCCGTACCCAGAACATACGAGTTATGACCTAAGACGGCGGGACGACTTCCAAACGATTTCGAGAAAGTTCCCAAGGATTTTTGGTCTTTTCTCCTCTTTAAACTCCCAAACCATGACTTAGAAACATAAAGAGGCATTATTTTCTCCACTTTTCCAATCAATTAACAATATATTCTCTCATCACATCTTTAATAACATCAAGATTAGGGTTCCAGACTCAAAATTTAACCTTCAAGTCCCAAGATTCAAACTTTCTTCACAAGTCACGAAACTTCAGGTATGTGAGGTATTCATCAATGGTTTCCTTTCACCCATTGATCCCAAAAACTCTCTTTTTGGTTTAAGTATGGATTTTATTCTAATTCATGAACATATTCTTTGTAAATTATGAAATTCATCCATGTTTCCTCCTTGTTTTGCATTCAAGTTATGCTAATAGTTTTATCCCATGTGAATCATGTTCCTAAATGCTTGAAGTTCCAAAACCCTAGGTCATGTTTAGTTAACATCATATCAAAAATCTCAAATTATGCTTTAAACTGTATAAATATGATATTTTCCCAAGGTTAACTCATTCCTATATTTATATTCATGAAATTTATTAGACCATTAAAATATCTCATGTTTTGGATCTTTGAATTATGATTTTATGTCACTGTTTTAGGTATTGTTATCTATATTTTATAATCATTCAGTAATGGCAGGTTATGAACACCCGATATCTATATGTTTTCTTACATTTCAGACATTTCAAGTAAGGAGTCAGTCAACTCATTATTTTATTATTAAACTCAGTTTGTTATGATCATGTTGAGCACTATCAGTTTACATGTTTATAATTACTTCAGAATTTGTATTCACTATTATTTCAAAATACCATGATCTGAGCTTATCAGTTATCAATGCATGCACTAGTTAGTATTTTAGTGTCTTTCAGTTGGAAGTAGGATTTAGTATCGAGTGGGAAGTGTGGGTTCAATGCATCCTACTTTACCAAAACCTATATGCCACCATAGGTTTAGTGGACTCGCCAGAGGTGTTTTCCTTTATCCAATATGGGCTTAGTGTAGTGATCACTCCAGTACAGGTTCTACTCTGATGGAAAGGATAACACAGTCCCCCTCAACGTAGGTTAGAAGTTGGACTCCATGATAGCTCTCATAGTTTTAGTCAGTATTCAGTTTATCTCAGTTTAGGTTTGCTTGACTAAGTAATTAGATTTCAGTAATTATACTGTTAGTTTTACAGATTATTTAGGTTATTCAGATCATGTCAGTACATGCTATACTTGGTCTTGCATTCTCAATTTTACATGTTCATGTTTTTATGATCAGTATCCATAAATAATCCTCAGTTCAATTTTACTGCATGTTCATCTTTACATGAGATTAACATACAGTATTCATGTTTCTACCGCTTCCAAGCTTACATAATTGTTTTTATCTTATGAACTTATAAATTTCACTATCACTTACCATTTTCATGCACAACCATGTTTTAAATGCATGTTTCAGTAAATAGCTTGTATCTTTATTTGTAAAGCATGTTTTAAATATTTCCATAATTTTGTGCATGTCTCTATATACTCAGTACATTCCAATGTACCGACCACATATATGCATTTGTGGCTACATTTCTTCAAAATATATGTACCAGATGTAGTCCATAGACTAGGGTCAGATAGTTCTCAGCATTTAGCTGGCAGGTGATAAGTTTCCTTATTTCGAGGACTCAAGCCCATTATAGTTCATGTGTTATATTTTGATTATTCATGTATATTGATTAGTGGTAGTTGGAGGCATGTCCAGCTATCTATAGTCAGTATAGTAGAGGCTTCATCGATAGTCAATTAGAGTCATGATGTGTAATTCCAGTTCTCTATTTAGTTTTACCATGCTCTAAACTTTATCAGTATTATAATTATTCAGATTTTCTTATGATTATGTTACCACTTATCAAATTTAGCTTGTATATGCATCATAAATAAGTTGCTCAAGCAGTATGCTAGTACATGGGTTATCTTAGGATGACTTATAGTTCTAAGAATCATGTTACGACTAGGGGGTAGCCTGGGGTTATGACGTTCCTATATAAATCTCACCTTTTCCCTTAAATCTTTAAGCAATCAGCACCCCAAGGTCTTACTTCGAATGTATCAAAACCACCCAATTGGAGACCTACACCTTATACCATATAAGGCCTTAAAATAGGATATGTCAAAACTAGAGTGGTAGCTATTGTTGTAGGTTAATTCATACAAAAGTAGATATTAATCTTACTGACCCCCAAAGTCTATTATACAAGACCAGATTATGTCCTCAAGCACCTGAATAGTTTGGTCCATCCTACCATAAGTTTATGGATGGGATGTTATACCTAGGTCCAATTTAGAACCTAAATCTGACTAGAATTTCTGACAAAAATTAAAGGTGAACTAGGTACCTCTATATTACATAATCGAAATAGGTACCCTATGAAGCGTTACAATCTCTTTCACATAAATTTTGGCCAACAAGGCCACATTATAATCCACCCTTATTGGGATAAAGTAAGTCAATTTAGTCACTCAATCAACAATTACCCATATAGAGTCGCACTTCCTCAAGGTCTTAGAAAGACAAACACAAAGTCCATGGTTATCCTTTCCTACTTTCATTCCGAAATAGGCATCTTTTAAAAGGTACCACCAAGTTTCTGATGTTCACTCTTGACCAGCTAGAAATTTTGATATTTGGTCACAAAATCTACAATATAATACTTTATTCTTTGCCACCAATAATGTTTCCTAAAGTCCTTATACATCTAGGTGGAACATGGATGTATAGAGTACTTAGCATTATGAGCTTCTGCATGAGTAGCTGAAATTAGATTGCACACTTGGGTTATATGTAAGCATCCCCAAATCATCAACACTCCCTCATTATCAATGATGGATTCTCTAGATTTACCTTGCAATACTTTTTTCTATGAGGTTGCTTAACTTCTTATCTTCAAACTACCTACTTTTGATTTGGTAAAGAATATTGGCCTGACTTACACATGTGCGAATACTCTTCCTTCCCTAGTTTCCTATAATCTCAAAAAGTTATTGTCACGGCCCAATTTACAAATCATGATGGCACCTACTATATCCCTCTAGTAGGTAAGCGAAACCTTAACTCAGAGTTAATACAATGGGTTAATTTGGTGGGAAATTCCTATTATAGGCAAATATGAACAATGCACTTAAAAATAAGCAAATCATTCTAAATAGATAAGATAGTCAAAATAAGATACCAATCCCATGACTTGGTAGAGCCAGCATAAGAGCATATAGTCATAACAATACAACTCTAAATATCTAGAATAGTCAACAACATCTATCCCAATACAAAAAATTGAATAACAAGTTAGAAGGAAATGAACAACTCAGACTCCAAGAGCTCACCCTATCTCCGAATATCATTACCGCATGAACATGAATTAATGGAGGCAACTAATACTCGATCTGCACCAAAAAAGGTACAAAAGTGAAGTATGATTACCAAAATAATGGATACTTAGTAGGCATCATCGGCCGACTAAGCGAAGTCATGATATAAGTATGATAAAATACAAGATATCATAACTTAGTCAAGGTACAGAAATGAACCTGGATCAGCTCCAATACCACTGTGCATCAGTAAGTAAGTAAATCCAAATAATAACATAATGTAAAGCATCAACACACACAAGAATAACTACAAAATTGGCTCTCATACGCCAATTAGTGCAGAAAGTAAATAACTCATCATGGATCCCTATATGTTTGGAGAGTACAATCAAAGGTAGAGTAGTCCAATCATATATCATTTACCAACTAAGTCTCATTATCATTTAGACAATAATCAATAATTTATCATCATTGTCCACTAACCACTCATTATCAATTAGCCACCATTTGCCAACTAAGTATCATTTACTTACTAGTCATTCCTTACTAATATTCATCACTTTATCATTTCATTATGTCATAGTGTATAGTCAAACTCAAACCTGTAATATATATATATATATATATATATATATATATATATTTATATAGTCGATGTCCAAAATTGAACTGGTCATAATATATGCAACACCCAAAACTAAAACAGTCATAATATAAGCAATACCCAAAATTGTACCGATCATAATATAATCAAATTCAAAATTAAACCATTCATAATATAATCAATACCTAGAATTGAACTGGTTATTATAAGTATATAATCATTATCATAAGTGGTGTCATAAATAGAATAATTAATAATATAATCAGCCACTACATTATCCAACATAATCATCAAGTGTCAAGATTTCTCATCATTACCTCTATACACCTTACCAAGAGTATAATAATTGTAGAAAGTTTACAAAGCTAACATGTCTCATAGCCTAAGGTGGGTTAAGAGTCCACTTCTAAACCTCGAGTTCCATTTTAGGGAAAATTATATCTGAACTAGGCTTAAAGTATCTAAATCCACTTTTAGATGTTAAACAAGTCTTGATTAGGCCTAAGATGGGAAATTTACCTAAAACATGAGAAACTAGGTCAATTATGTCAAATTTGAGTAATCGAAGGCATTCTCATACTAAACATGAGGAATGAAGTCCAGCACAAGAGAACAAACTAAAGTATTCAAGCTTACGATGTCAAAACAGCCTAAATAGCTCAACTAACCCCAAGTCTTGAATTCCATCATCCCAACACCTAAAACTCATCCCAAATCTAACACAATACTATATACATACTATGAAATAGATCAATCTAACAAGGGTTAAAACCTAGCCTACCTCAACATAGAAGAAAACTCAAATGAATCCATTAAATCTTCATTTTTCCTTCTGAGAATCCTCCTAAAGATGACAAGCTATCAAAATCACACTCTGCTCATCAATACGAGAATAATGATACCCATATAGCACCATTGTGCTTTAGGTCCAAAAATATACCAAAACCTCATGTAGGTCCCACTTAAAAAATTAACCCTTAAAATATGGGTGAAAGTCAAGATACTTTTGGGCTAAAATTAAGCCCTCAAGCTATTGGGATTTTGGTCAAGAAATCAACAAAATCAACAAAGAAAAAGGGTAAAATCTTACCTCAACTCAGAAGATTATTGCAAAAATAAATATTAAACAAGCTTCAAATTATCCACAAGTTTTAATTTCAAGCTATCACACTATCTTAGGATTTAGATCTCAAGGAAAATGATGAAGAATGCCCAAAATCATGAAAAAGGGATCATTTTATACCACACCAGGTTCTCGAGTGTCGCTATTGCAACCTTAAAGTGTGTGATTGCCATAAATTATGGCTCCACACACTAGTTGTGATTGCGACCTGCCCTCTGAGATCAAACCATCTTGGATACCAAGGGTATCGTGATTGGAGCCCTTGGATAATGATCGCCGCTACACCAGATGACTGTAGCGACTTGGAAAATCTTCCAAGTCTTCACCAAGCCCTTGAGATTCATTCAAAATCTAGTATATGTAGACAAACTATGTAACCATACCAAATTCAACATTTTAGATGTGATGACAAAGTCAAAATTTCCAATTTCTCAATTTTCCAACCAATAGGTTGAAATGATCTTGGATGCCTCGGGACCCAAACCAAAGATCTACGTAGCCTAAAATTGATATTTCATAGCAGCTAGTAAAGTCAAAATTTGTATACTAGATAATTTAACTAAAGTTTTATTTGTTGGATATTTGGAACTAGCGAAGACTTCTAAATAGGGAATTGGCTCTAAAAACCAAATAGCTGTCCAGTAACCAAACTGTCAATCTCAGAAAGTCATAAATGACTTAAGGTATTTATATAAAGGCTATAATGGCGAAAATAAGCAAAAAATATGGAAAATGACTAGAAGGGTCATTATAATTATTAGCAATATATTCTACCTCTCTTGCCAATAGGTTCCATAACACCTCCAAATATGCTAAGCTTTCCATAATCACTGGCTCTCACCTCAGAGTATTTGTTATCAGATTTGCCTTACCCGAATGATATGGAATTGATATATCCTAGTCCTTGATTAATTCTATCTATATTCTCTATCTTAGATTCAGGTCTCTTTGAGTAAATACATATTGCAAGATGTAGTGGTCAGTGAAAATTTTACATTTTACCCCTTAGAGGTATTGTCTCTAAATATTCAAAAAAACACCACAACTTCTAATTTTGATTCATGTGTGGAATAATTTTTCTCATAAGGATTTAGTTTCCCCGGAATATAAGCAATAATATTCTAATCCGGTATCAAAATAGTACCTAAAACCAACTAGGAGGCATCACAATAAAGCATTAAATCCTTACCTTTAATAGAGGGTGAGAATTGAGCTTGAGGTTAACAAGGTCTTGAGATTTTGAAAGATCTCCTCACACTTTTCATCCCACATAAATAGAACTTTCTTCTAAGTTAGATGGGCCTTATATAAAGCAATGACAACCAACCCCTTAACAAATCAAAAATAATAATTGGTCGACCCCATAAAACTATGAATCTCTATCAGATTCGTTAGCCTAGACTAATTCTTCATAGTTTTTACCTTTTACCGGTCTACCATAACCCCTTCCTTAGAAACATGTTCCCTAAGAAGGAACTAAAGATAGACAAACTCATACTTGGAATACTTAGCATATAGTTGCTTCTTCTTAAGCAAGCCTAACACTGTACAAAAATGAGTTTCATGCCCCTCTTCACTCTTGGGGTAAGCTAATATGACATCAATAAAAGCAATAATAAATAAATCAAAAAATTACTTAAAGACTCCATTTATCAGGCTCATAAATGTAGCTGGGGAATTGGTCAAGCGAAGAGAAATAACTAAAAACTCATAGTGCCCATAACAAGTTTCGAAAGTAGTCTTTGGGATGTCCACCTCCCTAATCTTGAACTAGTGATGTCCCAATCTCAAATCTATTTTAGAGAATACTACACCTTTTTAAAACTGGTCAAATAGATCATTTATGCTAGGCATATAATATTTGTTGAAAATGGTTACATTGTTCAACTAGTGATAGTCTATGCATATCCACATGACACCATCCTTCTTTTTCAAAACAAAATAGGTGCATTGTTGATGTGCCACGGTTTTATGGAACTTTTAATGCTTAAAACAAGGAAATTGTGCAGTAACTTAGGTTTTTTGTTAGATATGATGTGCGTTTATGTTGATTTTGCATGAAAATAGGGTTTGGTGAAAAGAACGAGAAAAAGAGATAAAGAGTTGTTGAAGTGAAAACCACGAGTCTACCTATGACTCGTGGATAGTACCTACGACTCGTGAGGAGGATTAGTGACTTGAGTTTTGAAGAATATCTGTTAAAGTATGATTTTCATGAGATAACCTATGATTCATTGGTGCAACCCATGACTCGTAGGCTGACATCATAGGTTGAAGATCTAAAAAGTGAAAAGTTACTCCATTATGTATGATTCCAAGGCATAATTCATAGGTTGTACCCACGAATCAACCCATGCATCATGAGTAGATACCGACTCTAGTTTCCTACACTATTTAGGATAAGTTTTATTTTGTACCTATAAATACCCATTGGATGTTTTATTATTGGTTGACACACTTTATACATTTTTTACATTATTTTGAGTTCTAATATACATTATTGATCTTGGAGTTATTGTTCTTGAATTTTAGTGTTTACAATTAATTTGAGATATCAATTTTCATTATTATTCTTTGTAATTTCATCATCATACTTTAATCTATAAAATCTGTATTTGTTCTTACGACCATTAGTAGCTAAACCCTATAACTAGAATAGTGGGAACCCTGATGAATTAACACATTAGGCTAAGTGCAAAGTCATTCTAGAATGGTGTTTTGGTATATATTGGGATTAATTTTGCTTTGATTTCTTACTTCTTAACAGTTGCAAATGTTTGGAAGTCACTCATATTCAATACTTGCTAGAGAGAGGTAGAGATTTGAAAAATGATATCACAATAGTAATTTGAAGCTGTCAACCTTTATCTAATTTACTTGAGACCAATAGGAGATAGTTAATCTGGAATCATAAAACAAGGATTAGTAAGGTGAAAGACCCCCCAAAAAGATTTCCAATTTATTTTTGACTATCTTGCATGTGTTATGATCATTTTTTTGACTTGAATCATGATAAGGAGTGTTAAAGGAGTGTGTGGAGTAAGTTTTGAAATTATTAGAAGGGGTTCGGGGTCATTTCGAGACCTCGACGTAGTGAAGGTCTATGATTGGGTCGTGCCACGCCACTAAAGCTCCGCGATAGGAGTGTGGCATATTGGCTAGGCACCGCGATAGTGGCATGCCATGCTTCTAGTAAAACATTGCCCAACTTTATTTTTTTAGTTTAGGGTGGGGGCTTTTTGGTCATTTACCCCCTTAAATGACTTTACAACATCCTATTAACCCCTTAGCCTTTAGTTATCAATATCATATATTGATTTTCTCCTCTTTAACTCCTAAGTCAAGAAAACTCAGGGGTTTTATAAGAATTCATAACTCCAGGCTTTAAACTTTAATACATCCACAAATTCTTTAATATTCCAAGCATGTTATACACTCCCTAACTTGAATTTTTAATTATTCCATCAATTTATCTAATATTTATGTGTTTTGAATAATGGGTTTGAACAAAGGTTGAGGGTCTTTGGATTATGATAATCTTACATTGGTATATCTTGTTTTAAAATGGTTTACTCATGTTTTAGATGATGAATTTGAACTGAATTGGTGCATTGTTATAATGGTTGAAATTGGTGACTAGGGTTTCACAAAGTTAATAAATTTTGGGCATCGTAATTACATTAACCTTCACCCATATTGTCAAATTAGTTTTTTGAACAAATATTATACATGATTTACTTATCTTAAAAACTTTACATTGTATTAAATGGAGAAAGGATAAAAATGATTTTGGAATGCCCTGGGTAGATATGGTTTTAGAATGCCCTTGGTAGCTACGGTTTTGGATTTTAAATCATAAATTAGAGTCTAATCATTAAATTTTTTTGGTTTGGTATAATTAGAATAGCTTGCAAGCTTATTGGTATGACAATACCATGATGAAAATTCCTAATAAAATACTCCATGGTTAATCATTAGTTTATTTGCAAATTTTCTTAATTTGTGCTCAAAGTAAATTGTGTAGCTCATAGAGAAGGTGTAGTCCCAGGTGGACCAACGCTCAAAACCATGTTTACCGATGTTGGAGGGTGTATGACCATTGTTTCTAATACATACATTGTATTTTTGATGGATATCACCTTTGTGTCTTTATTTATTCCTCGATACATACAGCTAATATGGGATGAGGCCCTTCCGATAAGGGTGCTGGACCCATATAACCTGTAGATTCCTGGAAAATTGGTATGAGCTACATGGTTTAAGACTAATGTTTATAAAGATCATATTTCATATCTCTTGTCCCTATCCCATTATTCTATATTATATGAATAATTATTATGCATGTGGTCTATTACTGGTTTTTGTAAATAAATTATTTTATCCCTTCCCTTGGGTTTCTTGTCAGTACTCACCAAATTGACCATCCCCAAAAACTACATCATTTTATAATTTAGGTTTTGAGGGCTTTTCTGGTGATCTTGTGCAGCATTAAGTGGTATGGTACTCTTGTTGACCAGTGGTGAGCCTCTATCTTTTAAAAGGCCTAGTGATTCTCTTAGTTTTTCCTTTATTTCCTAGTACTTGTGGATTTTTTCATAGTCAGGGGCATGTCCCAACTTAGTTGGTATTCTTAGATTGAATGCTTTTGTGGATAGTATTGGGATGTTATTGATGTGGTATTTTATCTCTTTATCTTTCTTTTGTATTTGTATATATCTTTTATTACCTTGATTGTCTTTTGTTGTTTAATCTTATTATGCTCTTAAGGTAAGGCTGAGGGGTTTATCTCTAGCCTATGGTGTGCTTGAGATGCCTATCATGGCTAGGCCCGGGTTTGAGTCATGACAAATTTGGTATCGGAGCACGATTCAGGGCCACTGTTGTCCAAAAAGCTATATGTAGTAAAGTCCTATTTTATAGGTATGTAGTGCACCATACTTATAGGGGGAGGCTATGCGGTACTTAGGAATATTTTCTTTTCTTTTATTTTATTTCGTGCTAAGAGATTCTAGTTATCATGAAACTTCTCTAACTTCTAGCTTACTTAATTTTAGATCATGCCTCCCCAAAGATCTGATGACTATAGGAACTCTGTTGGAACTTCCCTACCAATTGGAGCAAATGCGGAGTGAATTCACCCTACTCATGGAATGTAAACTCACTCTAGGGCCATTACTCCTAATTACACTGCTCTACCTGGGGTTCTACCAGTCTATACTAGTCGTTTAAAGGCTTCTTAGACTGGTGATACCTATGCTTAGTACTCTCAAAGAGATATCTCGAATACATAATTTCATCAGGCCACCCACATGCTTGCTCAGATTATGGCATTACAGTTTTACCGATCTGATCATGTTGGTCCTATTGCCAGTTCATCTAGGTTACCCGAGTTGGACAGTTTCTGAGGTTAAATTCCCCAATCTTTATAAGCTCTAAGGTTAAAGAGGATCCTCAGGGGTTTATTGATAAGATGGAAAAGATCTTTAGGTTAATGATTGCTAGTGATTTAGAGGGTGTGGAGTTGCAACATACCAATTGAAAGAAGTAGCTTATCAATGGTATAAGGAGTGGAAGGAGTTAAGGGGTGATAATACTGAGCCAGTTATGTGGGAGGAGTTTGCGAGTGATTTATTAATCATTTTTTCCTTGAGAGTTGAGGGAAGGTAAAGCTAAAGCATTTATGAATCTAAAATAGTGTAGGATGAGCGTTAAGGAGTACACACTGAAGTTCCAACAACTATACTATTATGCTCCAGAATTTATGTCTAATATGAGGTCTAAGATAAGGTAGTTCATGTCTGGTCTAACTCATGATTTAGTGTTAGAGTGTAACGCTACTATGCTAAATAATGAGATGGACTTAACCAGGATGATGGTTTAAATTCAGAAGTGAAGGATAAGTAAATGAAACGAGAAGATATGGGAAAGAGGCAAATCAAGAAGTTTAGGTATGCAGAGTAGGATGGAAATCATCAAAACAGTAGAAAAGATGGTAGGCAATGGTCTAAGAAGAAGAAATAGGGAAACTCTTATTCTTCAACTAGTTTTCCTTATCCTAAGACTTTAGATAATTGTGATTTTTAGTCTAGCAATGTTCCTAAGGAATAGGTTGCCCAATCTCAGGTTGGTGGAGCTCAGTTAGCCCTACTTTACCCTTCTTGCCATTTTTGTGGACAGCTTCACCATGGATATTGTAAGGAGAGGACAAATTTTTATTTTAATTGTGGTTATTCTGGTCATTTATGACAAAAATTTTCTTTAGTTATGGTTTCTACTAGGGCTAATAAGGTCCTGATCGCCAATTCTTTAGCTTCTACATGTAAGGGCACCATGTCCGAGACCAGTAATGACTAAAATCACCTCTATGCTTTTGCTACTCATCAGGATTCCAAGGCATCCCTAGATGTTGTCACTGGTATATTACAACTTTTCTCCTATGATGTTTACTATTTGTTTGATCCTATTTCTACCCTATCCTATGTGACTCCTTATGTGGTTGTACACTTTGATTTTTCTCCTAAAAATATATCATTCCCCTTTTCTGTTTTTACTTAGATGGGTAAATCTATTGTGTCTAGAAAAATCTATAGGGTTTGTGTGGTGTCCATCTTTAACAAGGAGACCCTGGTAGACTTGATAGAGCTAGATATGGTGGATTTTTATGTAATTTTGGGGATGGATTATCTCCTTATGTGCTATGCTTCTCTGGACTATAAAACCCATAAGGTCACCTGTCATTTTAATAACAATCCAGTATTAGAATAGAAGGGAAGTTTCTTAGTACCCAAAGGGAAGTTTATTTCTTACCTTAGAGCTTTGAAGTTGATTTCCAAGGGGTATCTGTATCATTTAGTTTGGGTCAAGGATTCTAACTCTGAAAGTCCCTCTTTGCAATTTGTACCTGTGGTTAATGAATTCTCTAAAGTTTTTCCATATGATCTTCTTAGGATTTCTCCAGATAGGAAAATAGACTTTAGGATTGGTATTTTACCAGATATCTGACTTATTTCCAATTCCTCCCTATAGGATGGCTTCGACAGAACAAAAAGAACTAAAGGAGCAATTAAAACTTCTTGACAAAGATTTTATCCATCCTAGTGTTTATCTGTGAGGTGATCCAGTGGTTTTCATATAGAAGAAAGATGGCTCCTTTTGGATGTGTATGGATTATAGCTAGTTGAATAAGGTTACTATGAAAATAAGTACCTTCTTCGTAGGAATGATGACCTCTTTGATTAGCTTCAGGGTGCTAAGTGTTTCTCTAAAATTAATCTTCGTTTGGGCTATCACCAATTGAAAATTAGGGAGGACGATATTCCCAAGTCTATTTTTCAAACACATTATGGTCTGTATGAGTTATTGGTTATGTCATTTTAGTTGACTAATGCTCAGTCTGCTTTCATGGATCTTATGTATCGGGCTTTCAAATAGTTTTTAGATTTGTTTGTTGTAGTCTTTATTGATGACATCTTGGTATACTCTAAAAGTTAGGAGTATCATGCCAATCACCTCTGAATTGTGTTACAGACTCTGAAGGAGCAGGAATTCTATGCAAAATTTTCTAAGTGTTAATTCTAGATGAGTCCTGTGACTTTTTATAGGCAAGTTGTATCTAGTGAAGGGATCAAGGTTGATCTCTAAAAGGTTGAGGTAGTTATGAAATGGCCTATACCCACAACTCCAACCAATATTAAGAGTTTATTGGGCTTAATAGGTTACTATAGGAGATATGTGGAGGGTTTCTTTTCCATTAGTGACCCGCTTACCATATTAACTCATAAAAATGTTAAATTTTTGTGGTTTGATGCTTAGGAGGGTAGTTTCAAGAATTTGAAGGATAAGTTGGCCTCTACTCCTGTTTTGACCCTACTTGAGGGTAAAAAGGGATTCATTGTGTACTGTGATACGTCCCACTTGGGACTAGTTGTATTTTGATGCAGCATAGTAAGGTTGTAGCGTATGCTTCCAAATAGCTTAAGGTTCATGAGAGAAATTACCCGACTCATGATCTAGAGTTGGCGGCTGTTATTTTTTCTTTGAAGATTTGGCATTACTATTTGTATGGGGTACACGTGGACATTTATTCAAATCATAAGAGTTTGCAGAATGTGTTTACACAGAAAGAATTGAATCTCAGGCAGAGGCAATGGATCAAATTTCTTAAGAACTATGACATGATTTAGCACTACTATACAGGCAAAACAAATGTCATTGTGGATTCTCTTAGCAGGTTGTCCATAGGGATTCTACCCCATGTTGAGGAGGAGAAAAGATGATTGGTGAAGGATATTCACAGGTTGGGTAACTTAGGAGTTCTCTTCTTGGACTCCAAGGATGGAGGAGTGATTATTCAGGAGAGGGTTAAAACATTTCTTAGTGTTAAGGTCAAGGAGAAATCGGTTTGGGATCTCATACTTAAGAAAATCAAAGATGATGTTCGTCAAGAAAAGGTTATGGCTTTTGAAATTGGGGAGATGGCATTCTACGGTAGCTAGGAAGGTTATGTTTTCCTGATGTAGATGGGCTGTGAGAAAGGGCTTTGACTGAAGCTCATGAGTCCAGATATACAGTTTATTTGGGGTCAACAAATATGTATCATTACCTAAAGGAAATCTATAGTGGAATAATATGAAAAAGGATGTGCTGAATTTTATTGCTAAGTATATAGTCTGTCAGCAAGGCAAGGTAGAGAATTTGAGGTTAAGTGGCACATCTCAAGAGATAGAATTGCCCATGTGGAAGTGGGAGATGATTAATATGGATTTTGTCACCGTTCTTCTGCAGTCTCAAAATTGATATTATTCTATTTGGGTCATTATAGATAGAATGACCAAGTTTGCTCACTTCTTGCCTATGAGAACTAACTATTTGAGAGAGGATTATGCCAAATTATTATTTCACGAGATAGTGACGTTGAATGGGGCCCCGGTGTCTATCATTTCTAATCGACGTATGCATTTTTCTTATCATTTTTGGCATTTGTTTTAGAAGGGTTTGGGTACTCAGGTGAACCTTAGCACTGCTTTCCACCCTCAAATAGATGGGCAAGTGGAGCGTACTATTCAGACTCTAGAGGATATGTCAAAGGCCTTTGTAATTGAGTTCAAAGAAATTTTGGTTGAACATTTTTCTCTTATCGAGTTTGCTTGTAATACTAGTACCATTCCAGGATCCAAATGGCCCCTTCTGAGGCCCTTTATGTTCGATAATGTTGGTCTCCTATTGGATGGTTTGAGGTGGGTGATATTAGGTTACTTGGCTTTATCAAGTGATGGAGAAGGTAAAGGTAATTCAATAAAGACTTAAGACTGCTCAAATTTGCTAAAAGTTTTACGCGGATGTGAGGTAGAGACAGTTGGAATTTGAATTGAGCGATTGGGTATTCTTGCAGTTTGTGCCTATGAAAGAAGTCATGAGATTTGTGAAGAAAGGAAAGCTCAATCCCTATTATATTGGTATGTATCATATTATAAGAAGGATTGGCAATGTTGTTGCCTATGAATTGGAGTTACCAGCGAATTTGGTCTCGACTCATCCCATTTTCCAAGTGTCCATACTTAAGAAGTATGTAGCTAATCCTTCCTTGATAGTGCTCTTTGAGGATATTAGTGTTAAAGATTCTTTGTACAATAAGGAAGTCCTAGTTAATATATTAGATTGGCAAATTCATAAATTGAGAACTAAGGAAATAACATTGGTGAAGGTTCATTGGAGAATCCAAAGGGTAGAAGAGGCTACATAGAAGTCGAAGAGGATATGAAATCTAAGTACCTATTTTTGTTCTCAACATTGGACGAAAATGCTAAAGGTATGAGTTTTATTTCCCCTCATGCCGCATTTCAAACATTAACCTTGAATTTCTACTATGTTTTCTCTATTATCATGCTAGGAATGTACTAACTTCTTATTCAGGGATGAAAGATCCAGGGGGGGGGGGGATAATATATCACCCTAAAAAATTTTGACCAATTTATTTTGGACCCTCCCGTGTGTGTTATGATCATTTTTTATTTTAATCATGATAAGGGGTATTAAAGGAGTGTGTGGGGTAAGTTTCAGAATTTTTTAAAGGGGTTCGGGCTCATTTAGGGAACCCAAAGCAGTGAGGGTCCATGATAGTGGTGCGTTACTCCACCTAAGCTCTGCGATAGGAGCTTGGCAAGCTGGATAGGCATTGCGATGGTGGCGTGCCACACTGCTTGGAAAATTTTGCCCAGCTTTATATTTTTTTTTTGGTGTGGGGGATGTTTGGTCCTTTGCCCCTTAAACAACATAAAAACACTCTATTAACCCCTTAGCCATCAGTTATCAAGATCATACATTGCTTGTCTCCTCTTTGACTCCCAAGTCAAGAAACCTCAAGGGGTTTACAAGAATTTATAACTCCGGGCTCTAAACTTCAATTCCTTTAGAAATTCTTCTAAATTCCAAGCATGTTGTACACTCTCTAACATGAATTTTGGAATATTACATCAATTTATCCAATATTTATATGTTTTGGATGATGATCTTCAACTTGGGTTGAGGGTCTTTAGATTATCATTGGATTGTGACAATCTTACATTGGTATATCTTGTTTTAAAATGGTTTACTCATGTTTTAGATGATGAATTTGAACCAAATTGGTGGATTGTTATAATGGTTGAAATTGGTGACTTGGGTTTCATAAAGTTGATGAATTTTGGGCATGGTAATGACATTAACCTCAACCCATATTGTCAAATTGTTTTTTTGAAAAAAGATTATACATGATTTCCTTATCTTGAAAACTTTGCATTGCATTAAATGGAAAAAGGATAAAAATGATTTTGGAATGCCCTTAGTGGCTATGATTTTGGAATGTTATTGGCGGCTATGTTTTTGGATTTAAACTGTATATTAGAGTCTAATAGTTAAATGGTTTTTGTTTGTCATAATTGGTAGATTGCAAGCATATTGGTATGAAAATACCATGATGGAAACGCCTAAATAAGAGAATCCATGGTTAATGATTGGTTTATGAGCAAATTATTTTAATTTGGGCTTGAAGGGAATTGTGTAACTCACCAAGAAGGTGTAGTTCCGGGGGAACCAACACTGGAAACGACATTTGCCGATGTTGGAGGTTTATGACCATTGTGTTTGATGCACGTATTATATTTTGATGGCTATCACCTTTATATCTTTAGCCATTCCTTGGTACATGCAGCTAACATGGACTAGGGCCCTTCCGGCAGAGGGAGCCGGACCCATATAGCCTATGGGTTCCTGGAAAGTTGCTACGAGTTACATAGTTCAAGACTAATGTTTTTAAGGATCATATTTCATAACCCTTATCCCTATCCCATTATTCAATATATATATATATATATATATATGAATAATTATTATGCATGCGGTTTATTACTATTTTTGTTAAATGTATTATTTTATCCCTTCCTTTGGGTTGTATATGAGTGCTCACTGTATTGATCTTCCTCAGATGCTATATCATTTCATGATGTAGGTTCCAAGGGATTTTGTGGTGATCCTGTGTAGCATTAGGTATTTTGGTACTCCTGTTGATCAACTGTGAAGTGGTGAGCCTCCACCCTTCGGGAGGCTCGGTCATTCACTTAGTTTTTCCTTTATTTCCTAGTACTTGTGGATTTCTTTTGTCTTAGTCAGGGGAATGTCCCGACTTAGTTGGTATTCTTTGATTAGAGGCTTTTGTGGATAGTATTGGGATGTATTTGATGTTGTGTTTTTGGATTTATATACATCTTTTATTATCTTGATTGGCTTCTACTATTTACACTTATTGTGCTCTTAAGGTAAGGCAGAGGGGGTTATCTCCGGCCCATGGTGGGCTTGAGATGATCATCACAGTCAGGCCTGAGTTTGGGTCATGAAATAATGTGATGCTCTAAGACCAAGAGAAGATGAGTGATATTCACCCAAACTAAGGTCGAGATATGGTTAGGTGATACATAACTTGTTAGAATTTACATGCAAGGCACCAAGATAGTTTGGCAAGAATGAATAGTCCGTGGAGTTATGAAGTCAGGGGGAGCACAATCCTAGTGATTGTCTCATATTTATCACAACTCTAATTGTCCAGTATCGTTACTGTTACTCTGATTATTATAAAACCCCTATTATACTTTATGCAATTTCCATTTTCATCAGCAAACTCTTGATAGATTTTTGACCTATTCCTAGTAGGACCGACCCTAACCTAGTTGGGTTCTATATCTGACTAGCAATTATTTTATATTATTTTTAGGTGTAATTTGAGCGACATCAAATATTAGCATCGTTGGAAGGGAATACAATTAAGAATTGATTGATCAAGTTTGTTAAAGTTGTTAGTTTTGTTTGTTGATTTCTAGTTTCTAGAACACATACCGATGTATTCTCAGTACATGAAGTCAAGGTAATCCCCTGATTCCATTTGATCCTGAGCTTGAATGGACCATATGATAGAATCATAAGATGAAGGGAGAAGAAGTTTATGATCACTAATCTCTTTACAAAGGGGTTCATAATGACCCAACCATATTGAATCAATCACCTCAACATGGTGTTCAAGAAACTGTAGAGCGGGTCACTACCTGGTTGGTGATCACAACAAATGCTAGGCTTATAGCTGCTCATCATACAGCTATGGAGGAAAGGGTTAAATAGGAGGAAAATAAACATTGAGTAGTATATAACAGAGATAAAAGTAAAAGGAGTAGAGATAAATAAATCATTCATCCATATTTGCCAGTGTATGATGATCGAGAAGAAGATCTAGGGTATGTTGAGCCATTTGTAATAGGTGCCATCATTCCTCTAGAATTGCCCCAGGGGACTAAATTTGATATTTCGAGTTCATGATGTTGAATTTGAAGAAAGTGTTTGTTGGTTTTCCTACTGATGCTAAAAGCATGCACCATATGAACATTATGGGGATTTACACCTCATACAATCTACCTAGGTTGAGTCAGGAAGCTATACGATTGAGGTTGTTCCTTTTATCCTCTGATGGGAGAAGCAATTTTATGGTTAGGAGAGATACCTCATAGATCTATTACCACTTGGAATTAGTTGAGGACCCAGTTCTTGGAATGAATCTTCTCGCCTTCTAGAATGCTGCAGTTAAAGGATGAGATCTACAATTTTAGGCGGTTGCATTCAGAGACATTATATGAGACATGGTTAAGGTTCAACAAGAAGCTGCAAAATGTTCTAAACATAGAATCATAGAAAAGATCTTGCTTGAGATATTCAATAGAGCCTTGAATGCCAATGCCAAGGTTGTGACTGATACTACTATAAGAGGAGCATTTATGAGTCTTTAATTGGAGAATATCGTGGAAATATTAGACCAGATCACTAAAATCAACTGTGGATATCATACTCAGAGGCAGATAAGTCAGTTGATACCTATGGTATTGGTTCTTTTAGTGAGCAGAGGGCATTAGATGAGACAGTGGCCTAAGAGGTAGCACAACTAAGGACTGAGATTGGTTTACTTACTAAGAAATTGCAACTATTAGAGTAGAGAAAGTAAATACAGTGGGTTTATGAGGTAAATCTTCTAGACATGAAGAGTCTAATTTTGAGGAAGAAGTAAATTACTTGGATAGAGAGATAGCGGGTTTCCAAGCCAATGGCTAAGGCTCTAATAAAAACACTTGGAACTTGAGGTAAGGGAATTTAGGAAGGAATTACTATAGAGGCAAGTATAGGGAAAAGAGTAAAGAGTGTGATAATAAATGAAGGAGGAAAGATGATTACAAGGATAAGAGTGGCCTTTATGTTCCATCAAGAAATCATGATGCTAGGTCCAAAATTTTGAGAATGGAATCATTGCTTGTAAAGCTTGTGAAAGGTTCAGAGAGTCAAAAGAATTTCCTTAAGAAAATAAAGGACAATATTTCAGGGTTGAGTAAGATAATAGAGTCTCATACAACCATGATTAAGCAGCTTGAGTAGTAGTTTGGCAGATGTTTGCCATTTTAAATCAGCATCAACCAGGCACTCCTCCTAGCAACACGATTTAGAATTTGAAGAACGATAGTCATTGTTTAGCTATTACTACTCAAAGTGGTAAGGTTACCATTGATCCACTTATGTCTATGATTGATGATGTGAGAAATGATATTGTGGACATTGATAATGTGAACAAAGATGAAATTGAAAAGTTTGTAAAAAATGATGAAGCATCTCATAAGCCTATAGTTGCAGAGAAAGGAGTTGCAAATAAAAAAAAGGTAAGGAGGCCACACAAGCACTAAAACCTATTTTCTAACCTTCTTCACCTTTTTCCCAATGATTGAAGTAGAAAGTCGAAGAAGGAAAGTACAAGAAGTTTATTTCTATGATGAAGGAGTTGACTATAAACATCACTCTTCCTGAAGCTCTATAGTAGATACCTAGATATGCAAAATTTATGAAGAATTTAGTGGCAAAGAAGAGAACTGTTAGTTATGAGGATGCTAGTGGTTTACACTCAGGCGATATTAAATTTTGGCGCCGTTACACTCGGATGAATAAGTCCCTTCTCGAACAACTTCTATAATTGGAACTTTTTCTTAACTTTGTTGGTGCCATATGATAAGAAGGTACATAGATGGGCTAAGTTCGAAGATCTAAATCTAACATAAATCAACCAATCTTTCTGGAGGTATACTCAGAAAGTCATTAGGAAACACTTCAAATAACTCACAAACAACTAGGATTGAAGTTATAGGAGGATCTACAGATAAAACTTCCAGAAGATAGGCTAAAAATGACTTGCACCCTATCTTTACTAATATATGGGCATAAATAGCTGACGCAATCCTCATAGGAGTAGGATTAGATGTACACTTCTAATCTAACTTCTCTATTTTGGGTATCACCACAGAGACATTTTTAGCATAACAATAAAAAATGGCATGATAAGAAGACAAAAATCTGATCCCCAGTCAAATATAAAATTATTCCATGTCTAGAATCATTAAGTCTACTAAAACTTAAGCACCACAACCATGGTTAGAATGGTTAGAAACCATGATCTTAGGTTGATCATGACTCCTAAAGTTTTTTGACTTGGACTTCCAAATCCTACCAACCAAGGTAAGATCATAAGTGAGTCATATGATATACCAAGGAACATATGATGGAGTTTAGAGAGCTCAAATTTATCCTCCAAACCTGCAATACCCTGTACTTCTGCCTAGCTTAAATTCATCCCAAAGATGTCAAAGACATGCTTTAAAGATGAATAAACTTTTATATATGTAGAATTTTCAAGATTTTTACTTTTTGTTGAGTGGAAAAATTAATAAGCTTTTCACTGCTACCAAATTCGCCCAAATCCGACACCTGGGTGAAGAGTTAGAGTCTTTTTAGTGAGACATTGTATCACTTAAGCCATTAGTGCATCGCAGAGCCAGCTTAAATGAAAATTGTCAATTCCCAGTGTTGCGCTGTAACAGTGGCGCATTGCGCTAAAGGCCCAGTTCAGAATTGTCCTCTTCCATTATTCCACCGTGACACCACCGCTTCGCGGTGAGATTCCAGGTCGCGTCCAAGGTGGCAATGCGATAGTACCACGTTGCGCCACCATGCAATTTTCTAGTTGTTACTGTCTAGAGACACGGCACGATAACGCTGCGTCGTGCTAGGGTTCCAGATTGGTAAATTTTCATAAAAATTAAAAGGCACGTCCAGGGTTAAATGGGTCTTTTTCTATGATTATATGCCACCCAGATATGGGATTTAAGCCCTAAAAACATCCTTAGCTACTTATTATTCACTTTTTCCCCAATATTAAGAACATTCTCTCAAGAAAACAAAACCCTAGCCCTTGAGAATCAAGGTCAATCTCAGGAGATCTATCCAAGAACTCCAAAAACCTTCAAGGTTTTCTTCTGAAGTATGCATAACATTCATTCATGGATTCCTTTTGTCCATGAAGCCCAAGAATCAAGTTTTAAACTATGGATTATGATATTCATGCTATGGGTCGATTATGTTCATGTGATTGTTGTTGTATGATTTCCAAGTTGGAATCTTTATGTGTTTTTATGAAAATATGTTAGCATGTGAGTTGAAAATCATGAATTTTAGTGGTTATGATATGTTAATTTGATGATTATGCCATGCCTTAAGTCATGCAACCTAAGTATTTGATAAAATGTCGAAGAGACTAGAAATTATGTAATATAGCTCAGTTGTGATTTATGTGATGGATTCATATTTTACCCTTATGTTCAAATAGCTCCCATGCTATTGATGTGCAATGTAGATATTTGTTGGAATGATCATGATGTTAGAGTATGAAACTATGTCATTGAGTATATGCACTACTACCATGTACAAGATTATGATAACCATGTACTTCATGAAATCCCCAACTTATTGTATTATAGATTGTTGATGTTGGTCGTGTATTCAAGAATGTCATGCTCTATCAGTTTCCTTCTATCGAGTGCTGGTTGTAATTATATCCAACAATTTAGCTATGTGCCTAGAGCTAGTGTCA
The DNA here is from genome assembly GCF_002878395.1 of Capsicum annuum. Taxonomy (NCBI): domain Eukaryota; kingdom Viridiplantae; phylum Streptophyta; class Magnoliopsida; order Solanales; family Solanaceae; genus Capsicum; species Capsicum annuum. Next base: position 144,087,347 of record NC_061118.1, read on the forward strand.
CATTTTCACGATATCCTCAGTCAAGCCATGTTCAGTAGAATTTAGTCAGTTATATGACTCAGGAAAACTCAGTAAACTCAGTCATCCCAGTAATCTCAGAAAACTCAGTAATTCAGTAATCTCTATAGTATTCCGTCAGTCAACAAAACTCAATGAACTCAGTCCAGTTCAATTCAGTTAATCATGTTCAGTGTCTATTCAGATGGGAGTAGGATTTAGCACCGAGTGAACCCAAGGATGAGGACACACACTGACTGTTGAGGGTGTAATCCTGAGAAGTAATCCTTGAGGTCCAGAACTATGTATCCAGTATAGTTTGAGACATCAACACTGACAGCTGAGGCTTGATGAGGTGGATAAACATTGTCAAATGAAGGTCCCACCATTCTCTTTTGGGGACACTATCAGATGAGGGTCACCCAGAACTTGTCTTTACCAGTGGTGCGGTATTGACACCCTTCTAATTGGGGTTACAGATTGGACCCCAATCTAGCTATATTGCTTTATATGGGGAATGTCAGTTAGATGACTACTTTCCACAGTTACTGTTCAAACTCAGTCTCAGTAATAAAACTGAAATAGTTCTTCAGAATTTTAAGACTGTCAGATACAGTCAACTCAGAACAGTACAAATCTTAGCTAGTTCTATCAGAACCTAGACTGTTAGATACAGTTATTCAATATCAATTATATCAGTTATTAGTGACTCATGTTATTAGTAATCAAACTCAGTAGTCTGTACTATCACGAATTTAGTTATAATCACTTATTCATGTATGTATTATCACGTTCATATTATACAGTCAGTTAGCATTGTTTATGCATTTGAACCCTTTGTATTTTGCCTACCTCACATGCATACCAGTACATTCAATTGTACTGACGCATTTACGTATGGTGTTTTATTCTATACCATAGGTTCAAAAACACAAGCTCTAAAGCATCAGTAGAATTCCAGTTTCAGTAGTCCGAGTTAGTAGTGAGTCCTCATCCTTCGAGGACATGATCATTACTTTATTTCTTTATTACTTAGTTTATTTTTGTAGTTGGAGTTAGTTGGGGACATGTCCCATCAACTCCTTATTCAGATAGTTTAGAGGCTTTCAGATTACAATGTTTTTAGAATAGATGTTTTCAAACATTGTTTCAGTTTTGGTATTGTCGTACCACATAATTCAGATATAGTTTTATCAGATATTTATCAGTTTTGAACCTTATGGCATGTTTCAGCCTACTATTTTTGCATTTATACAATATATTATGCAGTGTTCAGGTACAGATATCACTCATGGATTAGCTTGTAGTCCTTCGGGGTCATGAGTGTCGTGTATTATTTCGGGTACCATATTTGGGGTGTTACAAAACCATAAGCACCACGTATGATTATAGGTGGTGCCCACTATCGTGAGATGGTCCATACGACTTGATTCTATAGATTTTGAGTTACATTTTATGAGGGGTTTTGCAGTCTTTTCCCACTTTCTTAATATCAAATTTACATATTTTAATTAGAAAAAACTCAACACTTACCATCATAGAGAAAGAAAGAGGTGATTTCTCCTCTTTAGGGCAACTAGGGTTCATCTTCTTCAAGTTTTCTATTTCAAAGATTTATTAAGGATTTTTATTGCTAAGTATATGGTATTTCATCAATAGGACTCTTTTCACGTATTGAGTCCCAAAGTTAACTCAATTTCTCAATTTAATTCCTTTTTTAAAGCCTAGGGTTCATGAATAGTGTGACTTCCTCGATATTCTAGTTACTTAATCTCATTGAGTTATAAACCCATATTTTAACATAAATTTTAGTACTATTAAATGTTAAAAATTATAAACCCTAATTATAGTGACATGAGTTATTAAATTCTTTAATTCACTTAGTTTATGAAATTGTCATAATAGTTGCCTTCTCAGAGATAGTGAGTTATGAACTCCTGATGCCCTAGGATTTCATGCACATAATTAAGAGTATTATATACTCTAATTTACATTTTTTGAATGATTTTAAACAATGCATTTATTTTTATTAACCTTCAAAATATTACTATTATTGAGGATTTTAGTTATCAGTATCATTCAATTAGGAGTAGTACTTACCACTGAGCAGATGCAGGGATGAAAGCTCAATCGCCAGTTAGGCTGAGGCCATTAGTAGAAGTCCCTACGTACCAGAACTATGGTGATACTGTAGGTTATAAAGGGCCTCCTATTGATAAGTCATCAATTTGATGACTTTCTAGCACCTTTTAAGCCTAAATTATCATGCTTTTCCATTGATTTGGTGGTAATCTCTTACTTAATACTCATTTATGTAGGTAAAAGTAAAATGAGAAGATGGTCAAGTCATTCAAGTCAATAAGAGTCCAAATATGAAGGAAAAGAGGCATTTGTTTTGCATCTGCTTTGGAGATGATCTCTATCTGATCTCCATCTATTTTGGATCCGCTCAAAAAGATCTAGAGTAAGGTGGTAATTTTGTAATTTTATCAAATGTGGAAGTGGGGCATAAAGAAGGGTTTTAGATTATTTTTCAAGACCTAGCTTTTATTTTTCATGCTAGCCTTCATCTTTTATCTTAGCACCTATCTTATCATCTTAGGAGAACTTTGTAAAAGTCTTGACTGAAAAATATATGTGAGTGATTCCCAAAGAAGAATTAGTGATCTTTATTTGAAGAAATATTGAAACTCCATATTTGGACCTACATTCTTTTTATTTCTCATGGATGAAGTCAATGATAACTTTGGTATATTTTTACCCTTTTTATCTATAAGTAGCTAATTCTAAATCTTGGGGTTATGCTTTCTTAGGTTGTGGTAGTGCATGGGTGTTTGCTAATTATTCTCCTAATTAGTTATTTTTTATGGGTGTTGTATTTATTCCATGATTTAACTAAGAGTTAGGGGTTGCAAACCCCAACCACCCTTGAACCCATGTCATTCTTGAAAGAAGGGATATGGGTGAGGAATAAATGCAACCAATTACTTGATTCATTTTATTTAATGACATCTCATAGACATAAGGATATCAATTGAGGTAATAGATGTGAAAAATTGTCATACTTGTGAGGTGTTTAAAAGAACCCATTTGTTAAATTTAGTGTTGTAATTGAAAAATTGACATCAATACATTGACATCTAGCCTACCCAATACTTTTATCTAAATTTTGGATAAATTTCCAAATGCCTATGCATGAACCCACTCCTAGAATTGCATAACCCAAGGCTTAGTCTCAATTGAATTCACTCAGTATTTTTCAACGGCAAGATAGTACACTAAAATTGAAGTAGTTGTCATCTATAAACACGTTCAAACTAAATCCCCATTTTATATTTATGTTTGCTTTATTCATACTATGGGTCATCTTTTAGTAGACTATCAATACTCTTGAGTTTTGAATTCCATACTTTTGCTCCTTGTGGATTCGACCCCAACCTAAGTTGGCTTATTAAATTGACAACGATCACTTACACTCATTCAAGAGTGTAATTTCAGCGTTATCACCTATCAGACTAGGCTTGACACATCCATCATTTTGAACATCAGTCTAGTAGATTCACGTCAATTAACATTCGTACACTTGGTAAGGTATAAAACACCCTTCCAGTTGGGGTTATAGTTTGGACCTCAGATAGCTTAGATTGGGGTACATTAGTGTAATGAACCTCCAATTTATTTCCTCAATTCATATGTATTTACCATATTTTGATCCTTCCTATAGTGGCTATAGATCATTATGATTTGCTAAAACTGTTGGTTTGATGATCGCACAATTCTTTTGGATTTCAAGCTCATTTCTCTATTTTGGAGCTTTCTCTATTTAGGATTTGATATCAGATCAAAACTCATAATAGATGACCTTGGATGAGAATTTTGACAATGCCATCAGCTCGGAAACATCTATTTAGGTTAGGAGGATCCTTGATTCAGGTCCCGAGGCTTCCGAATTCTTTTTCGGCTACTGGGTGATTATATAAAAATGGAACTATAGATGTGGGACCCATATTTAGTAAAAACTATCTCAAATCAAAGTTTTGATAATTCGATTGGATCCAAAATATGTTTTACAACAAAAATTCACAATTAAATCATGTTCATAGGGTTTTGGATGAGTTCCGAGGCTCAAAAATAAGTTTTTGATTTTCCTGGTGTTGGTGTGTTCGTGAAAGCAAACTTTTACCATTTGAACTGGTTTAGAAACCAAAAATTTGCAAAAGTAATAGTTTTAGTCTCTGTTCATGTAACACCTCATATGTTTCTAATCTATAAATTTGACCTTCATTCCTACATGTGTAAGCTCTAGTCCTATGATTCATACTTGACTTCATGTTTCATGATCATTAACCTAATGTGAAGAGATAATATGAGTTAGGAAATATGTTCGTAAGATTCACATAGAGTAAAGTGAGCTAAGATCCTTTGATTCGGTCAAATTTAGGTGTTCGATTCCACAAGAGTCAGCTTTGAACATGTATAACTTTATATATATATATGTGTGTGTGCGTGTAAGTGTATGTGTGTGTGTGGAATTTGGCAGTTTAAGACCCACCAAATTGTAGATAATCTAATTAGCTTTCTAAAGTTGCTAATTTCTCCTTAATTTGATAATCGAACGAAAAGTTAAGGCCATACAAAGAGGTGTGTGTCGCCTAACAATCGCCTAAGGCTACTGGAATAGGTATGCGATTTGATAGGCGTCACCCAACTAATGGATAAGAGATTGGCAAGGCATCACCCATCTTTGCTTGGGCGACTGACTGGGCGTCTCCTAGGTCATTTCCCAATGCCAAAAACACTTCGTTTTGACTTAAATCAAGGGTGTTGAACTCATTTCAAATCCTTAAACCATCCCTAACCACTTCAAAACATTTTGATGAAGTATTAAACAAATTAAATCCTCTATCTCTTAACCCTAAGTAATCAGTAATCAATGTAAAAACCCTCCTCCATTCCCAAGAACAAAATTCAAGCCCTATTCACAAGAAATCAAGGTATTCAAGTTTCCAATCCAAGAACCCTTCCATAAATTAGTCATTAAGGTATGTGTGATGTTCATCCATGGTATCCTTTTCATCCTTGGAGTACAAGAATCTTTTTTTATGTTTTAAATCATGAATCTACATGTTTACAATGAGTTATCTTCATGAAGCTTTTATGAGTATCAATTATACATGATGTTTACAAGTGTTGATGGTTGAAAGTAGCCCTTACACGTTTGAAGCATAAAGTTCCATGTTAAATCCCTAATTCATGGTTGTGTTGTAACTATGGTATTTTCACATGCTTTATCCCTTTTCCATGTTTAATATCATGACCCCACGTGTTTGATGAAATGACTAAATGACTTGGATTTTGAATACTGATCCTTTATTATGGTTTTACAGCTTCATACATCTTTATTGACAATTCTATTCAGTCCTGAGGGTTATGAATTCACAAAACTTAGCTATTTACATAGTGTTAGTATTTATAGAATGGTTTCAGATAAACCATGAGCATTATTATTCAGTCAGTTATTAAGATCAGTTATTTATTCAGTTAAACTTAGTTCAGCGTAGTAATCAATGTCAGTTCAGTTGGGAGTAGGATTTAGCATCGTGGGAATATAGGATGGTGGCTTCCTCATCAGTTAGGCAAAGTCATTAGTAGCAGTCCCTATATTCTGGAACAACATACCAAGCATAGGATATGAATAGTCACCGTCAGTATAGGCTTAACTTCCTTTGAGAAGTTACTCGTCAGTTTAGGCTTGACTTCCTTCCAGAGGCCACCCATCAATTTAGGCTTGACACCCTGGTCCTTCAGTATACCAGATTAGTGGATCCACGCAGCCAGTGTTAGTACCCGTAGCACGGTACTGACACCCTTTCAACTGGGGTCACAGGTTGGACCCCGATTAGTTCATATATGGGGAATGTCGGTTAGATGATACCTCCCACAGTCTCAGTTCAATATTTATTATAGAGTTCAGTTTTAGGCTTGCTTGATCATATCATACAATTATCAATTATTCAGTTACCAGTTTCAGTATTTTAGTTTACACATTATTTCAGAATGCTTGGTCATGCATTCTTAGATTTTATAGCTTTCACACATTTACATTCAGTTATCTCATACTATTAAGTCAGTCTTTATTTTATTCATATAAACCCATGTATATCCGCCTAACCTTATCTTGCATACCAGTACATTCAAAGTAATGATCACATACGTTTTCAACCTCCTTCTCAGATGTTGCAACTAAGGGATGAAATCACCAACTTTGTCTAACTTAATGGTGAACCATTAAATGAGGCTTGAAAATGATTTACAATAAGTTAATGTAATGCCCAAATTATGAGGTTTTGGATAAAATGCTCCTTTAAATTTTGTATAGGGCATTGGATCAATTAAACAAGACGATAGCCGATAATATGGTTGGGGGTTCTCTTATCAAACTATCATATGGTGTTGCATCAATTTTATTAGATAAAGTGACCAAGAAAAGTAGAGAGTGGCACACAAGAGAAACCGAGGTGGCCGTGGGGGATATCTCTGCATCTTTTGTGAGCCAAGAGCAAAAGAAAAAAGATGAAGAAAGAAATACAAATATAGCTAAACTGATGACACAACTTGATATTCATACCAAGCATGTGATGGGAGCTCCTCCTAAGGCGGTTAACCCCATTGCTTTTAATAGTGCTAGAGCTTATGATAATGAGGAAATGGAGTCCCTTAATAAAGAAAAGAAAGTGGTGTGAATCAAGGTTGGAAGAAAAGAGATCCTGATAGAGATTGGTATGATAGAGATCATGATAGAGATCGAGATTGGAGAGATAAGAAGAGAGATTATGATCGGTATGTACCTCCATATGATTAGGAAAAGAGTAAAGAGTCAAGTTTCATTGACCCAGATAAGCTCAAAAATTAAGATGTCTTTGCTCGAATTTTAATGGGTGTTGAGAGGATCGAGGAGATGGTGAGAAAGATGAAAGGTGACTTATTATAACTCAATCAAATGGTGACATATCACTCAACCTCTATCAAGCAACTTAAAACTCAATTGGTCCAAATCTCGGCACAACTTAATGCAAGACCAAAGGGTTGATTGCCTAGTGACAAAGTTGTCAATCCAAAAAATGATGCTCACGTCATGGCTATTGTCACTAAGAGTGGCCCTACTCTTAGTAAAGATGTTTTTGATCTTGCTGAAAACTCCAATTAAAAGGCAAACAAAGAACAAGCCAATGCAAAGAGAAAACGTCTAGAAGAGACAATTGATAATGATCAAAATCCTAATGAGACAAGTATTGAACGCACTATGATAGTTGAACAAACTATTGAAAGTGATAAAGCTCTGAAGGTGGTTGATGATGATACTCCAAAAGAGGATGAAACTCCAATTATTCCATTGTCACAAATCAAAATTCCTCCCCCATTCCCACAAAGGCACACAAAGAAGGATAATGATACCAAGTTCAAGAAGTTTCTTGAAATATTTAGCAATTTATCGATGAATATTCCTTTGCTAGAAGCCTTACAAGAAATGCCCGAGTATGCTAAATTTATGAAGGACTTGGTTACAAAGAAGTGAGTCTTGGATTTTCAAAAAATTGAAGTAACACACAATTGTAGTGTTATAATGTCTAGCACGATGGTGGTTAAGAAAAAAGACCCAGGTGCATTTACTATTCCTTGCACTATTGGGGTGTACAAATTTGGAAATGCATTGTATGATCTTGGGGAAAGTATTAATTTGATGGCATTTGTCGTATTCTGAAAGTTAGGCTTGGGTGCTCCTAATCCTACCACTATGAGGCTTATAATAGCCGATCATTCAATCAAAAATCCCATTGGTGTATTGTATGATGTTTTGGAGAAAGTTGACCAATTTATCTTTCCGGCCGTCTTTATTATTCTTAATTGTGAGATTGATCATGAGGTCCCAATCATTATTGGTAGACTATTCTTGGTTACTGGAAGGGATTTAGTGGATATGAAATGTGGGGAGATGAAATTTAGGGTAAACAATGAAGAAGTATTCTTCAATCTGTACAAGTCCATAAAGAAACTGATGGACTTGAAAGTGGTGTTTGTAATTGATATGATAGATGATGAAGTGACTAATACCATTGAAGTAAAACTTATGGATGACCCCTTGGTAGGTGTATTGTGGAGCCTTGGGAGTAAGGTGGTTGAAGAATAGGATGAGGTGGTAGCTTCAATGACGAGTCTTGGATCTTACACTAAGAATGATCCAATTGGATCTTGATTTGTAAAACCGTGAGAGTCCACCCGCCAAGCCATCTATTATTGAACTACAACTTAAACTTAAGTTGTTACCATCCCATCTACAATATGTTTTCTTGGGCGAGGATAATACATTGACAATCATTGCAGCGGGTGATCTTGAACCTTGTCATGTGGATGCCTTGAAATCAATTGTAAAAAAGTTCATTCGTGCTATCAGGTGTACTATCACGGACATTATAGGCATTTCTCTCAAAAAATTTTCTCATAAAATCAAGTTAAATATTGATCATGTTCCTAGTGTGGAACACCAAAGAAGACTAAATCAACCGATGTAAGCAGTGGTCAAGATGGAAATCATTAAGTGGCTTGATGTGAAAGTTGTCTACCCAATTTTAAATAGCACGTGGGTGAGTCCGATCCAATGTATTCCTAAGAAAGGCAGCATGACAGTAGTCCCAAATAAGAATAATTATTTTGTACCTATGAAATCGTGGACCGAGAAAGACCACTTTCACATGTCCTTTATGGATCAAATGTTGGATAGACTAGTCGGTCGAGGTTGGTATTGCTTCCTTGATGCCTACTCAGAGTACAATCAAATTTGCATCATCCCAAAAGACCAAGAAAATACCACCTTCACTTTTCCCTATGGCACATTTGCTTTCAAGCACATGCCTTTTGGGTTATGCAATGCACTTCCCACGTTCCAACGATGCATGTTGTCCATTTTTGCAGATATGGTATAGGATACAATGGAGGTTTTCATGGATGACTTCTCTGTGGTTAGGGATTCATTTTATTCTTGCCTTCCCACTTAATTAAAGTCCTTGAATAATGTTTGGAGACTAATATTGTTTTGAATTGGGAAAAATGTCACTTTATGTTTAAGTAAGGTATTGTTCTAGGACATAAAATTTTGGGAAAGGACATCCAAGTGGATCAAGAAAAAATTGAGGTAATTGCTAAGTTACCCCCACAAATCTCTGTAAAAGGTGTCAGAAGTTTTCTTGGTCATGCCGGGTTCTACCGGTGTTTCATTAAGGATTTCTCAAAAATCGCTCATCCTTTGTGCAAGATTCTTGAAAAGGAGGCAAAATTTGAATTTAATGATGATTGTGTGAAGGCTTCTAATTGTCTCAAGGAACTCCTTGTGTCGGCTCCTATCATAGTACCCCCGGATTGGTCATCACCCATTGAATTAATTGTGATACAAGTAGTGTTGCTCTAGGTGCGGTATTGGGCCAAAAAAAAGAAAAGTTGTTCTACCCAATTTACTATGCAAGCAAGACGTTGAATGATTCTCAACATAATTATACAATTAGGAAATAAGAATTGCTAGAGGTGGTCTATGCTTTTGAAAAGTTTTGGGCCTATTTGTTAGGAAAAAAGTGGTTGTACACATGGATCACACCGCTCTTAGATATCTTATGGCAAAGAAAGAGGCTAAACCTCGATTGATTAAGTGGATATTGCTCTTGCAAGAGTTTGGTTTTGAAGTAAAAGATCGAAAGGGGTGTGAAAATCAAGTAGCCTACCATCTTTCCCGCCTTGAATCCAATCATGAGAAGTCGGGTGAGATTGATATTGATGACACCTTCCCTGAGGAGCTAGTCATGTCACTTTTAGGAAGCATTACACCTTCATATATGGATTATGCTAACTATATTGTGAGCGGTGTGCTTCCCGATGAGCTCAATCAGTATCAAAAGCAGCAGTTTCTATTTGATATGAAAAAGTATTCTTGCGATGAACCATTCTTGTTTAGGGAGTGTGCGGATGGTGTGATCCATCGGTGTGTTATGGAGGTGGAAATGAGAGACATTCTTGAGGCTTGTCACTCCTGTTCGTTCGGTGACCATCATGGTGGGATCCAAATGGCCGCTAAGGTTATTCAAAGTGGATACTATTGGCCTACCCATCGTAGAGATGCTTATGAGTTGCTCAAAACCTAACCTCAATGCCAAATGCAAGGTGGTGCTTTGAGAAGGCATGAGATGCCTCTTAATCCCAATCTCGAGGTTAAACTATTTGATGTGTGGGGGATCGACTTCATGGGTCCCTTTGTGAGCTCATATGGTAATAAATATATCTTGGTAGCAATTGATTATGTCTTTAAGTGGGTGGAAGCCCTTGTCTTACCGAACAACAAAGGAAAGAGTGACATTTTTTTCTTGAAGAAGTACATCTTTACAAGGTTCAGGACTCTGAGGGCAATTATTAGTGATGACGACTCTCATTTTTATAATCGGGTCTTCGAAGCTTTGATTGATAAGTATGGGGTGAAGCATAAAGTTTTTACTCCTTATCATCCCCAAAATAGTGGCCAAGTTGAATTATCGAATCGTGAAATCAAGTCCATCCTTGAGAAAACCGTGAATATTAGCCATAAAAATTGTGTGAGACAACTCATTGATGCTCTTTGGGCATATAGAACGGCCTATAATACTCTTATTGGTATATTTCCCTACTAATTAGTGTTTGGGAAGGCTTGTCACTTACCACTGAGTTGGGTCATAAGGCTCTATGGGCTCTGAGAAAGTTGAATATGGATTGGAAGGACGCTTCAAAATCGAGGTTGAATCAATTTCATGAGTTGGAAGAATTTCGACTCAAAGCATACGAGAGCTCTGTGTTGTACAAAGAAAAGATGAAGAGGTGGCATGATGCCAAAATCTTAAAGCGAGAGTTTTATGTGGGTGATGATGTCCTGCTATTCAATTTAAGATTAAAACATTTTGTGTGGATGCTTAGGTCGAAGTGATCGGGATTGTTCGTGATCTCAAATTTTTATCCAAGTGGAGTTATTGCGTTAGAAGATCATGAGAAGAAGAAATTTATGGTGAATGGGCAACGATTGAAGCACTATCATATGGGTGGACCCAGAGCGACTAGGGTTGATTCATTTCACTTCAAAGATCCAAAATGATGAGTAAATAATGTCGTGCCATGACTTTAACTAAGGCGCTACTTAGGAGGCAATCCAAGGAATTTTTCTTATTATTTTCTAACATTTTTTATTCATATATTAGTTTAGTTTTGGTTGTTGCAAGTAACATCACAAAATTGGGGGTGTGAGAAGGTAAGTTCGGAAGGTCGAAACTAAGCCCTGATCCAAGAATTCAACACATAAAATTTGGGCGCTAAGCTAGAGCGACCTGCGTTGGATTTTCTAGAGCATGCCAGCCACAGGTGCAAAGCATGTGAAGCACAGGCAGTGTGAAATTGAAGATAAGGAGCAGCAGCTATTCTGCCGCAACCCGCGCTGGACATGCTCAAGCAATCCAGATGTAGGCCAGGCACATCTGGAATGCAGAAGCCTCAATCCTAGGCAGAAAAAATGTAGGTAAAATACTTGGACCTATGTTGGATATGCTGCGGCAATCCAGACATAAGTCAGTCGCATATTGGAAGCAGGGCAAACTGTTGCATTCTGTCCCAATCTACGTTGAAACTGCTTAAGCAGTCCAGCCACTGACTTGACCTAGTCAGCCTAAAATTACTTTAAACACTAATAAAAGCACCAAAATAGTCAATACGTAAGCTTTTCTCATTACAACTCTATTCTAACAGTTCTTTTCTCTCACACTCAATATTCTCTCCTTCTTTACCAACAATTGAACTAACAAGAAGTGACATAATTCTTTTGGACTTGTGCTTCAATTTTTCTCCTCTTAAATCAAGAAAGCTATGTTCTTTCATGGTTTAACTTTTAAATTCTCTTAAGGGTATTGGTCATTCTTGTTTCCATTGGAGGTTTTGTATATCCTATGAACTTGTATTGTGAAATGTGAAGAATGTGAGATAATTTAGAGCCCAAATGATTAAGTGTTGTAATGAATTAATCCCATGGGCTCTAATGATGAATTTACCTTGCATCTATCAAACAAACATTCTTTTCTTATCTTTAATTTTCTTTCTTAACATACAAAATTCCAAAGACATGTTTTACCTTTTATGTTTTGGTTTTGTTTTTTTTCTTTCTCATATGTATGTCTCAAAGGAATAACTTGCCATGAGAATATAGAGAGGATAATACCCCAGATAATGGCAATGCAAAAGCTACCTCCTCAAGGAGAAAAACACCAGTCTCCAAAGATTGTCTGAAAGTCCCGAATGTCCAAGCTACCATTGATCGTACACGGGAGGTTGGAATGGAAATGGATCAAATTCGGTTTAGTGTGGATGGTGTGAAGGATTTATATGATGATTGGGTAACTACTTGAGGATTCAATACCGAGAATGTCTTTATTATGAATGGAGTTGACACCCACTTCCCCGAAATTATTGTTGAGGTTAAAGAACGGGTATGGGAACTCTTCACGGATATGACTCCTTCCACTCACCCACTATTCTACTTCCCGAAAATTGTTTGGGAATTCTATGCTTCCTACGTTGTTCGACACAGTAAACAAAAATATAAAATTCCAATTATCGAACAACCATGTCTCGAGAGTGTAATAGCTTGAGGAGTGGAAGTCCCTTTCACGGACTCAGAGATCAATGTGCTCTATTTTTCTTGTGACTTAAATTCTGTGGTGAAGTGCAAAAAGATGATATTTCAAGGACGTCAAAGCTTTCCATTGCTTTCTAGGGTGATTGATAAGGGCCTTCCTCCATGGTCTAATGGTGTAGGTCAAATCAAGAGGAGAGATCTTTTGGTTCAATCTAAACATTGGCTTGGTTTTGTGGGTAACTATCTACTCCCATCAAGAAATGACCAATATGTCATGATTGATAGGGCTATTATTGTTGGATGCATCATGGATAAAATTTCTATCAATTTGGGAGAGTTGATAGCGGAGATGATGAATTTAAGGTCAAACAAATCAGGCATTTTATTGCCTTTTCCGACACTCATATCTATTCTTTGCCATAAGTTCAAAGCCCTACTACTCTCTAAAATTGATAGACGGATTATATGCACTGGATTCATTGACATCACACATTGCAAGGATGAGGATAACCCTATGGGCATAAAGAGGAAAACTTTGGTTTTGGTAGACTCGGTTGCGGAAGGGTTTTCAAACTCAGAGGGAATGGAGATCCCTCCAGATTCTACACTTGATGATGAGAATCATCATGATTCCACCGATACTCCTCCATTATCAAGCACTGCACCACCACCTCATCCTATACAATCATCATGGTCTTCTACGGTAATGTTTGCCAAGGTTGCTTCTATGACTTTACCAAATAATGCTACTCTTACTCGATTGGTAGCGGATATTCCTCAATTTATTTATGCTGCTATACGACCTCTATGTGCTCGCATGGCAAAGTTATAGCAGAGAGTGTCCACACTTAAGGTGAGGGGAGATTGTGAGGGGGTGGCATCTATGAGGGTAGACCTTGATAGTTTACGGGCAGAGTTTTACTCTGGACATCCCTCCTTCATTTTTGATGAGATGAAGATTGCTTTTTCATCGGAGATTTTTATCCCAGTCGTTCCATTTGATGATTTATTCACAGAGTGTCATGAGGACATTGATGATGAGGCTGAGGTTGATCTTATATAGGGGATACCCGAGGTCCGATAGGTTAAGCTTGCCTTGCAATTATCCACAGAAGATGAGCATGAATGGATGGTTGGGGCTAGTTCTAGCTCTCGATATGATGATGAGTCACTCTTCCTAGCAGACTTGATGAGAGGATCCTAGTCTGATGAGGTTCCTATGGAGATAGTGCAATCATTTACTGATAGGGATTGGAGCGCCTAGCGCACCACAGGGAGTCTCTACCCTCCTCTACTCACTTTTACTTTCACATTAGGGACAATGTAATGTATTTAGTAGGGGTGGGGCACTTTTATGATTTGATTGATGGTCGGTACCTACTATTTCAATTTATGGCAATTGGTTGGACAGATTGGATGGACATACTCTATGTTATAACTTTGATGTTTGTGTGTACACGCTAAATTTTTGTCATGTTTATTTACTTTATCCCATGTGGGGCTTCTTTTGTTTTTTTCTATTATTACTATTGACATTACTTTGGATGAGCCCTTGTCATGCATTTTGATAATAATGTCAAATATTGTATTTTTGTTGTTGCATTTATGTTATGTGCTTAATATAAATGTGGTATCTGATTGTGCACATTGCTAATGTCACCTTTGTATATACGTGTCTAATAAATTCCAAGGGTTTTCTTTGAAACTCAATTCTTTCCTAAGGACTAAAATTTCATTTTCTCTTTCTTTTGATCTTTTATTTTTATTGTAGTTTATATTCTTTGTCGAACTGGATGATAATTCACCCATGAGGGATGACGAGGTGACATCCTTAGGTGAAGTATCTAGTCATTTTGGTTAACTAGGAAGAAGCAAAAGTTCGAAAATACTTTCAAAATGTCATTGGCAATAAATGGAATGATTTTAAGGAAAAACCAAAAATATAGTTTTCTTTTCGAAAAAGATCAAGGTTGTTTTTGAGCTTTCTTTAGAATAAGACCAGTAAACTTAATTTTTGGCTCCCTCTTTACAAGGATGAGTCTTTGAGTCGGAGTAACTTATGAAGCTCAAATTGCTCAAATTGGTTAGGAGACTAACTTTTTTCCCTATGAGTATGATGCCATCTGTGGTGAGATTTTTGAATAATTTGTGTACATATGTGTAGTCTAAAACTTGCCCCGAGTGTACTCAAAGCAAAATTCTAGGCAAGCTTGGTTTGGAGGATGACCCGAGGCCCTTTTTGACCCATCACATAGCCAAATTCCCACCTTAAAATTGTTCCTTATTTAACCCATTTGAGCCTTTTGTCCATCTTTCTTTCTTATTGTAATGATAACCATGCCAAAACACCTAAACCCTTTTGAAAATCTCTCTTTTGTCACTTAACCTCCTTTGATGCGTTGCATGATTATAAATAACGGATTATAGGCAAAAGCCTATGTTTTGGGGGTTTGTAATTGGGAGAATGTGATCAAAGAAAAGACAAAAAAGATGTATGTAATGTAAACATACATAGGGTGCCAGGCTTAAAGATATAGGGTAATGTGAATAGTATTCGTACCAATCTAATTTTCTAGGAATGTGGTAGAAATCATCAGGGTAAGTGTAGAGCTGGCAGTGATGTGTGTTTTGGGTATGGTAAGCCAGGACACAGGCTTTGGTAATATCAAATAGTCACTTAGAGGGGAAGAGATTTGTGCCAGCGGGGCTAGTCTAATCAGTCATCGGCTCTAGTAGGTTGCTCAACTCAACAGGGCACCACTTCCAGTGCCACTAGTGGTTAGCGTCATAATAGACTATATACACTCCATTCCCAATAGGATCAATAAAGTTCTCCTAATATGGTTATGGGTACGTTACAGGTTCTTCATCTTTATGTATATGTTTTAGTAGACCCCAAAACTTCACTTCCTTTTTGTAACCCCTTGTATAGCTATTAAATTCAAAGTCAGTCCCAAAACTTTAGTAGAGCCCTTCTCAGTGTCTAGTACCACAGACTTAGAATGATGACTTGAAGCTAAGGGGGAGATGATAGAACAAGTAACCAAGTTAGGCTCGAGATGATGCCCAACCCATTCTTATCTCAGTACAAATTTTTGTACTTTAGTCCCCATAATATATATACTCATGCCTTTTATGTCATCCCCATGATCATAGATTATACTCGTGCACTTTTCATAGAATTGTGTACGCTTCCAATTCTTATTATAAGGAGTTCTAGTTTCCTCAGCAGTACAAACCATGTTCCATGAATCCAAGAACTCTAAACTCGGGTCATGCAGCTCCTGACTCATGTACTCATGATTTACAGTATGTTCTATTTTAGTGCTCATGTTATACTCTTAATGATCGGTGAAATTTAGATTTATGTCATGTATGTCCTGAGTTTAGACCTCTTTAATGAATTCATGTCGTGGATACTCTATTTCTCAGTCCTTAGATAAGTGTTAAAGTTAGGCATAGTATCCATTCATGTTTTAGGCGTTCATGTTCTAACCTTTCAATGACCCTTATGAAATAAGGGTGGTGATGAGTAATTTGTTCAGATGTGAGAAAGTAAAAGTTTCATGTTAAGGAAAGATTGTTGTATGCTTGTTTTAGCTAAGGCTGTAAGTGTGAAGTAAGATTGAGGCCAAGGTTTTGATATATGTCATGGTTAGTTAAAATTTTGTGTGTGTTTTCTTAGGTATTGCATTGAAGTTGTTAATGATAGAGGTTTGGATGATATGAGAATGATGTTTGTATGGGTGCTTGTTTAGAAGTACATAAGTGGTTATGATGATATGCTTGAATGTCATATTTATATATATGTGGATGAACTTATTACACATTAGTGAATGGTCGGTAAGAGGTTGAATATATTTGTTAAAAAGGTAATAAGAGTTATTCATGAGATGAGAAGTTATGAGAATGTAGGGTGTGATTAATTCATGATTCAGACTAGTATTATAGTGTTACATGTACTTTTGTAGATTCAAGTAGGCTTAAACATAGTGAGAGAATTTAGTTTAGCTCAGATTTCTGTTGGTACAGTTATCGGTGCTCATGAGAATATCTTCAGTAGCCTCAGGTGAAGTGTGGTATTGATGTGGAAGGTATAATTGAGGGAGTATTAGAGGAGTATGTCTAAGCTTGAAAGGGGTTTGCGTAGCCTAACAATCACCTAAGGCTACTGGAATGGGTGTGTGATTGGCTAGGCATATCCCAACCAAGGGCTGGGCGATTATCCATGTGTTGCCCATCCCAGGGCTAGGCGATTGGTAAGGTATCACCCACCTTGGCTTAGGTTATTGACTGTACATCACGTAGGTCATTGCCCAGTGCCAAAAACACACTGTTTTGACTAAAACCAAGAGTGTTGAAGTCATTTCACACCCCTAAACCATCCCTAATTACTTCAAAATATTCTGATGATGTATTAAACATATTAACCCCTCTCTCTTAACCCTAAGTAATCAGTAAGCAATTCAAAAACCCTCATCTATTCCCAAGAACAAGATTCAAGCCCTTTTCACAAAAAATCAAGGAATTCAAGTTATGTGTGATGTTCATCCATGGGCCCTTGTTCACCCATGGAGTCCAAGAATCTATTTTTATATTTTAACTTATGAATTTACATGTTTACAATGAGTTATATTCATGAAGCTTTTATGAGTTTCGATTATACATGATGTTTACAAGGGTTGTTCGTTGAAAGTAGCCCTTACATGTTTGAAGCATGAAGTTTCCATGTTAAATCCCTAATTCATGGTTTTGTATTGTAACTATGGTATTTTCAAATGCTTTACCCCTTTCCCATGTTTAAGATCATGACCCCACATGTTTGATGAAATGTCTAAATGACTTAGATTTTGAACAATGATCCTTTATTATTGTTTTAAAGCTTCATATGTCCTTATTGATAATTCTATTCAGTGCTGGGGGTTATTAATACCCAAAACTCAATTGTTTTACATAGTTTCAATATTTATAGAATGGTTTTAGATAAACCATGAGCATCATTATTCAGTCGATTATTAAGATAATTTGTTTGTTCAGTTAAACTTAGTTCAATCCATAACCAGTGGCAGTTCAGTTGGGAGTAGGATTAAGCACAGAGCGAATGCAGGACAGCGGCTTCCCCGTCAGCTAGGCAAAGTTATTAGTAGCAGTCCATGTATTCTAGAACTACATAGACAGCGTAGGATATGAGGCATCACCCGTTAGTATAGGGTTGACTTTCTCTGAGTAGTCACCCGTCAGTTTAGGCTTTGCTTCCTCCTAGGGGTCACCCGTCAATTTAGTCTTGACACACTGGTCCTTCAATATACTAGATTAGTAGATCCATACAGCCAACATTAGTACTCATGGCACGGTACAGACACCCTTCTAAATGGGGTCACGGGTTGGACCCCGATTAGTTCATATTGGAGCATATCAGTTAGATAATACCTCCCACAGTCTCTATTCAGTATTCATTACAGAGTTCAGTTTCAGGTTTGCTTGATCATAGCATACAGTTATCAGTTATTCAATTACTAGTTTTCAATATTTTAGTTTTCCAAATTATTTCAGAATCTTGTTATGTGCTTGGTCATGCATTCTCATAATTTATAGCTTTCATGCATTTACATTTAGTTATCTCATGCAATTCAGTTAGTCTTTATTTCATACATATAAACCCATGTATATCAGCCATACCTCATCTCGCATACCAGTACATTCAAAGTACTGATCGCATACATTTTTTTTGTGCTTTGATGTGTTATATCATAGGTTCGGACACTCCATTTCCTAACCATGTCTAAACATTTCAGCCTATCAGAAATAGTAGTTGTGGTGAGCCCTCATCTATCAAGGACATGGGTTATTTATTTTAGTTGTCTCAGTAATTCAACTTTTCTTTTCAGTTAGACGGTTGGACTTAGTTGTGGCCTATCCCATCAACTCTTTTTTAGTTAGTTTTAGAGTCTTTCAGACAGTCAGTTAGATCATCAGTTTTTGGACAGTTGTTTTTAGACTGATGATTCAGTAATGTTCTTATTATTTAAAGCCTTATGGCATATTTAGTATTCCACACATGTGTATTTTATTATTATTCAGTAATGTTCTTAGTATTTAAAACCTTATGGAGTATTTAGTATTCCGCACATGTGTATTTTGTTATTATTCAGTGCTCACAGCAAGTACCAATTCATGGGTTAGCTTGTGGTATTTTACGATCATAAGCACCGTTGTCGCGACTTGGGGGTAGTCTCAGGTCATGACAGATCAGGTCACTTAAGTGATCAAAGTGTTGCTTACACGACCATCACCGAGTATAAGACCCCAAAATTTATCTTTTTGAAATTTTTGGAGCTAGGAAGCTCCAATTTTGATGATTTTGATGCGTTTTTCTCATAGAATAATTGTCTATCTATTTTGAACTCTATTTTCCCTATTTCCCAAGAACCTTTATTTCTTTTTTGGTGATTTTTACCCAAGTTGAGAATCAAAACTCCAATTTCACTATTTTGGGGGCTTGGGAGCTCGGATTTAAGTGATTTCAAGGGAGTTTTTGAGATTTCTTCCCTAGGTAAGTTTATAATCTTATAATTATCATTTATCCCTAGATTTAATATTCAAAATAATTTTAAAATATTTATTTCAACATAGATTTTGGGGGGGTTTTGTCGGTAAAACTTGATAATTGTTTTTCCTTAATTTGAACCTCATTTTTAACTTGTTTTTGCATGAATTTTCAGTTGTAGACTACTATAAATATAGGTAATGTATTTCAAAAATAAAATTATGATTTTACCCTTTTGTCTTTAAACCCATTTTCGAGGTTCATTTTTAAACTCGTCTTGGATATAGCAATATGGGTCTAGTTTTACTCCTAAAATGTGTAAATTACTACTTTGATTGCATAACGGAATTTAGAGATCATGAAGTGAACATAGATCATTTATGGTCGATTAAAGGATTTTGGTCTGGCATCGAGGTAGGCTTCTGTCCACTTTTCTTTATGAGATAGTGTATTTTATATGTTACATGTTAGATAGGATTGTTAGGATGTAATATTGGGTATAACACTATGACTTAGCCTAATTTATGGGTTTGAGGGCTAGAAGGATAATTTAATCATAAGGTGAAATACTTATCATGCTTCTAGGATCCTATTACCCTAGGTTGCTATCATATTATGTATAGTTATGACTAATGAACCATTAGTATGATGTTTAATATGATAATTGGTGGGTTATGATGGTTCTCTCGAATTAGATGTTATGGTTATGCAATATATATTTTTGGGCACAAAGCTGTAATTATGATATTGGTTGTATTTTGGAAAGAGTTTTATCCTGGTAAAGGACGTGGTTGTAGTTTATAGATATCTAGATGCTTATAGTCATATCCTTTGGATACTGTTGATGGCATGTACAGATTTTGTACATTCATGTTCACTTAATGGTATGATTCCAGCTAATAATATGGTTTTATTATTGTTATCCTAAAAAGAAATTTATTCCAACTTGTTACTTTGAACGAACTTTCATAATAGGGATCATAACACTTTTATGGATGATGTTTGACCAAGATAGATTTTGATCCACGATTTACTACTACTATCGACTTTGGTAGAGACAGACTTTGACCCATTCCACACTTTTATGATGATTGTGATAATATGAGTTTCGTTTTGAGTCTTCCAATTCATGATAATATTGATAATGTGAATTTTGATTTGAGTCCAGTAATTTATAATAGTATTGATAATATGAGTTCCATTTTGAGTCTGATAATTGATGATAATATTGATATATGAGTTCCGATTTAAGTCCGACAATTTATGATAGTATTGATAATATGAGTTTTGGTTCGATTCTAGCAATTGATAATAATATGAGTTCCAATTCGTGTTTGGAAAAAAATGATAACAGTGATAATATGAGTTCTAGTTCGAGTCGGCAATTGATGATTAGCTATGATATTATGAACTTTCTTTTCATTCATTCTTCCATGTGCATTTCCTATCACCATTATAGTCCTATATCTATAATCATTATGAGGGGTGGCATAGGTATAGGTGTTGCTTGTGGTGTGTTATGTATTGATAGGACCTTCTATGCCTATGTCGGCGTGGTGTATAAAAGGTTTGATTAGGTATTTTTATTTGGACTAGCCAGTTATTGTATTGTGTTATTATAATGGTTAGTTCGTGACAGAATAAATTATTAGACTGTATTAGGATTTGAGGTATGTTTCGTATTCCTTTCTTTTATAGTTATTTTATTATGAATGATTATCTCATGTTTAAATGTATGGATTAAAGATCCAGATTATGTTAGCACTAGTTCCTACAATGATTTGGAGGCCTTGATTTGCTAGTATGACTACTTAGGTGGTACCTTGGGTTAGCCTTGTTTATGTACATACATTTATATATGTAGTTACAGTATTATCGTATATCTCTTCCTTCATTCATTCATATTGTATATTTATTCCTTAGCCTTGTATTCATATGCATATATATATATATATATATATATATATATATATATATATATATTCCTCTTCTGTTCTTTATTCTTATATTGGTAAGTGATATATATTATAGTTCTTAGATTCCTAAGTATGGATAGAATAGGATAAGTTCATCCTTATTGTCTCCTTAGCTTTACTATGTAGTATCTAATATATTTGGGTATTCTTGCTTGCATTTTATATATATTTTCATTATCTTTGGAGCTCAGTCAACAGTTTCCTACTGAGTATCATATGTTTGGTACTCATACTACACTTCTGTAGCCTGCAGATCATAGTATGAGTTATCGCTATTATTGTGTGCATCATGTAGAGCATCTATGATTTAGATACATAGGGTGAGCTCCTAGCATTCGAAGTATTACTCTTCTCTATCTTATGTATTAGACTGGTCTTTATGTTGTATTAAGAGATGAGTTATATCAGTATATTCTCTTGGTACTTCATTATGTATCCTTATTATGTTAGAAGCTCTTGTACTGATTCCACAAGGTTTTGGAAATATCTTGTGTATTTTAGCCTTTGTACTATATTTATTCCGTATTCTTCCATCATTTCTCTTAGTAGTCTATTACTATTAGTTTCGAACTATGAGTTGGCTTGCCTACTGGTGGATTATAGTAGGCACCATCATGACTTGAAATTAGGGCATGACAATTGGTTATTATTATCTCCCACAATCGAGAGCTCATAATACATAGTTTATGGTTTGACTTCAGATACTTACATGATGTCATTTTAAGTCATTCAGCTTATCATACAGTACATGTTTATTAGTTGGGCTTGTATTAGTTTACTATGTTACATACATCATATTTAGCCTATATCAGCTATTTCCTATCTTACATACTCAATGCATTCAAAAAACTGATCACATACTTTTGTTTGTGCTATAATGTCTCATAATATAGGTTCTGACGTTTAACATCTTGATCGCGTATAGTACAAACTCCTATTACATCAGCAATAATACTTTGGTGAGTCCTTATCATTTGAGGACTAGTATTAGTATTGCATTTTATTTCATTTTAGTGTTAGGTAGTTAGAGTTAACTAAGGGTTTCTCCCAGCAACTTATAGTATTAGAGGATTTCAAACATGCAGTTAGATGTTCAACTTTTTTTGTTTTAAACCCAGACATTATCATTGATTGATCTAAATTTCATCATTATGTTTAGCTTTCACATAGTGTTTTACATCAGTCATTTCAGTATTCATAGTGTTATATCAAGCCATGGGTTAGCTTAGGGTCACTTGTGACTTTAAGCACTATATTACAACTAGAGGGTAGTCTCAAGTTGTGAAAAATTTTGTATCATAGCATCGGGTTTAAAATGTCCTAAGGTGTTTGAGAGTCACATAAAATAGAGTCTTGTTCATGGGTGTGAAGCGTGCTACACTTATGAGTGAGAGGCTATGAAATATTTTAGGAAAATTTTTAGTTCTTTCATGCAATAGAGTATGAAATATGTTAAAACCTTCTTCTAAACCATTGTCTACACATTTACAGATTATGTCATTTGAAAGAACTATTGGAAGGAGGAACAAGAATGGCAACGGTATTAGGAATTAGTAAGCACCACCACCAGCTCCAGAAAACCCTCTAAAACAAGTCTCCTATCTCAAATACAGGGTTTCTTTCACAGTGTTAACCCAGTCCATGGACACCTGGAATAACCAGTAGCCTGTTACACCAGCCAACCCAATAGTGAATGTCGCAACAGCCATAGTCTGAGGCTTAACTTGGATATATCCTCCAATATTTTTTGGGTCTAACTCTAAAGAGGATCTAGGAGTTCCTAGATAGTACTTAGAAATTTACTAAAATCATGGTGTCACTCTAATTGAAAGTGTTGGATTTTTTGCTTATTAGTTGCAAGGAGTGGCTCACACTTGGTACAAGAAATAGAAAGATGGTAGAGGTGAAGTGATAAATCTCAACTTACACATCACATTGTGCAAGGTGGTCGTCATCAATATATTTACCCAACTTTGGAGTCGGGGTTGAATCCATAGGCAACAATGTGAGTGGCGATTAAACTAGTTTGAAACTAAAGCTACAAGTTAAATTCAAACAAACGATACGAAAAGATAAAACGGGGGTTTTTGATGATCAGTAAATAATTATTGGTCATTTTAGTTTCAGTGTTTGTAATCAAGAGTTTATGGCAAAC
>NC_061118.1:144113709-144130422 GCF_002878395.1 Capsicum annuum
GTAGGAACAACAGATTGTCTTTATCAAAGTTATGCCTAAATGTCTCTTGACCTACTTAAGCATTTAATTACCTAATCCTCTCAGACTTAGGGAATTTATATTCACAGACCAAACTTCACCTCAGGTTAATTAACCTTGTTACAACATCAATTATTAAACGGAATGTTGGTAGCTTCCAAGTCCGTGTCAATAATTCACTTTCTACTATAGTTGATTTCTTATCTCAACCAAATCAAAGCAGGTGCTATCTATCGTTTGAAACCAATAGACAATAATTAAAACCTCAAAATTATCAAGGAGTCCTATTCACTTTAAAATCTTGAATACTTAGCAACTTACCAAGACCTAACCCATAGATTCCATAATTCGGGTTAAAGGAATTTAGCCACTCATAATATAATAATCGATACAACAAGTTGAATTCATAATTTGAAAGATGAACTTAAAGTAAGATGAATAGCAATGAATGTTTCTCATATTAGATCAAAGTAGAAAACCCAAAATATTAATCATAATCTCTTCAAAGTTAATTGTTTTGTTTAAGCGAAGAAACTAGAGAGAAAATAACAAAATATGTGCGTTCCAAAATAGGTTCAGAATGTGGAGTACCAGCCGATATGTTTTTCCTCCCAATATGTTTAGCCTCCTTTTATAATTAGAAAACCCTAATATATGCTTTGAATACTTCATCCTAATTATGGAAACAAAATCATAGATTTTAGTAATTTCTTGGACAGGTGATGATATTTTGTGATGCCTTATCAGGAGTCTGATGACTTATCAAAGATGTTGTCAGCTCCTCTTCACTTTTGAAATTTGCTGCCTTAGTCTGACGATGAAGTGTGATGGCTTATCAGATCTTTAATAACTTATCATAGATGTCGTCGATAATTTACTTCAGCTCTCATGTTCTGCCTTAGGCTAACGATGATTTTGATGGCCTATCACAACTCTAACGGCTTATCAGATGTCATCGTCACTTCTTCCAGCTGAATCACATTCTTTATTTAAGTCTGACGATGAAGCTGATAACTTATCATAGTGCTGACGACTTATCAGGAATGTCATCAGCCACACTTCTCTTCTATTTGCTTCAGATTTCAAATCTTTTACTTTTATCATTGTTGGTTCTCTTGCATCTTGACTTCCACTGCAAAATCAAAGATAAAACAATCAAAATTGACAAAAGGTTCTTAAGACTTAACAATTATTCTCAGTTAAAAGCCTCAAATATGTTAGCATCTGCTCACATATCTTTAAGATATAAGATCGGTAGAGTGAGATGAGTTTGTTGTTGCATTTCTGGACAAGTTCTTCCCACTTAAGCTAAGGGAGGCAAAAATTCAGAAATTCATAAACTTGAAGCAAGGCAGAGGTGGTAATTGTTCTTAGTTTTGCCTAAAATCTTCAACTCTATCCTCATCTTCTATTAGTGCTCTAATGCCTAAGTTCAAGCAAGACAATTAGAGATATAACAACAGGCTCTAAGTTCATAGTAGTATGAATAATGTTTATACTAACTTGGTTTGCAAAAAAATATAGTAACAACCAAAAGGGTAAGTGTATGGTTAGTATTGATATTTTTAATTTGGTGCTATAAAGCCAGACCACAATTAAGGGAATTTCTAGTGCTTCATAGAGAGGCAGGGATGCTCATTAGCAAAGTTAGTTTAACTCTTTAGTAGCTGTAACAAGGTGACTCAAAATAGGTTCTATGACCTTTAGACTCGATAGGATTAGGATGATTCTCCTAATGTGGTCACCGGTACATTACAAGTCATTCATATTCATTATGCAATATTAGATTCAGAGCCACACCTTTCATTGTGACTCTCTATATAAAAGTAGACTTTAGTGTTAGTCTCAAATCCTTTTAAAACCTTTATTAGTCTCAACTCAAGTTGATAATTAAGCCATATCCAAATGGTTATATAGAAATTACCCTGTCACAGTTTTCCAAAAAGTCATCTCCATAAATCTTGTAGAGTTAGTCATGAGACTTTAATATTATTCTGGTATAAAATGGCTCTAGTCTTGCTATGCCTTAATGGATTATGGAAATAGATTATTCTAGTTTTAATTCCAAAATAAGCAGACTTAAAGTGGAAGGGTAATACCTCAGGCCTATAGGTCAGTTTGTCTCTTACGTAAGACTAGAAAAATAATTTTTAAAGGGTGGATCTATCATCATGCTTGTGTTAATAATTGAAATTCTGAAACTCTATTGTGTTAGTTTCTGTGGTAAATGAATTTTAAGAAGTGTTTCCTAAATATCTGTTCTGAGTTACTCCCAAGAGGGAAATTGACTTTGGAATAGATCTCCTTCCGGATACCCAACCTATTTCAGTTCTACCCCACAAAATGCTTCTTTCAAGCTTATGGAGTTAAAGGTTCAGTTGAAAGATCCCTTGAACAAGGATTTTTTTAGACCCAACATCTCTCTATGAGGTGCTCTAGTTCTTTTCGTACACAATAAAGATGATTCTCTCAGAATATTCATGGACTACCATCAGTTGAACAAAGTCTAAGACAGTAATAAGTTTCCAATTCCTAAGATTAATGACTTATTCAACCAAATTCAAGCTGCCAAGTGCTTTTCTAACATAGACCTCAAATTATGATATCATCAACTCAGAATCAATGAACGTGATATTCCGAATAGCCTTCAAAACTCGATATGGTTATGTTAAAGTTGTTGTTATGTATTTTTTATTAACGAGTGCTCTTGTAGCTCTTATGGAATTTATAAATAGGGTGTTCAAGAAGTGCTTGGACATGTTTGTGACAATCTTTATAGATGATCTTCTTATTTGTTCTTTGAGTAGGGATGAACTTGCAGACTATTTGAGTATTATCGTGTAGACTCTCAAAGATTGTAAGTTTAGCAAGTGTGAATTCTTGTTGAAATTAGTAGCCTTCCTTGGTTATATCATTTTTGGTGAAGGCATTTGGGTTGATCCTCAAAAGACCAAAGCAATGGGAACTGGCCTAGACCTATCTCTCCATCAGATATCAAGAGTTTCTTATTTAGTTGGTTACTATAAATAGTTTGCTAAAGGGTTTTCCTCTATTATTTCTCCAATGTCCAAATTGACTCAGAATAAAATCAAATAATAGTGGTTCAATTCATCGAGAACATTTTTAAAGAATTGAAGACTCGACTCACCACCACTCTAGTTTTGACTCTACCAGAGGGTTTAAATAGTTTTGTAATTTATTGTGATGCTTCTAGAGTTGATCTTGATTATGTGTTGATGCATCATGGAAAAGCTATAGCTTATGCCTCTAGACATATCAAGTCTCATGAGAAAAACTACCGAACTCATGATCTTAAGTTGGTAGCAGTTGTTTTTCCTTAAAGATTTGGAGACATTACCTCTATCAGGTTCATATTGATATGTTCATTAATCACAAGAGCCTTTAGTATGTGTTTAGTCATAAAGATCAAAATCTTTGTCAGAGAAGATGGCTAGATTTGTTGAAGAATTTTTATAGGAGTGTCTAATACCATTTGGGTAAACCAAATATTGCGTTTGACTCTCTTAGTAGGTTGTTTATGAGACGTGTTGTTTATGAGAAGAAAGAGTTAGTTTATGAAGTTCACTGGCTTGCGAGATTGGGTGGTGGTCAATTTAGTCGAGAGCAATATATTGATTTAAAATGGTTCAGAATAATCTTTGTTAGCCAAGGTGAAAGAAAAGAAAAATAGTGATCCTATTTTTTAAGGTTGGAAGAAGTGGTCCAGAGTCAGAGGGTTGAGGTTTTCTCCCAGGGGAGAGATAGTGTTCTTCATTATTAGGGGACACCATATGTTTTAAATGTAGATGACTTAAGACAGTGGATCTAATAGAAGAACACAAGTCTTGGCATTCTATTCACCCAGGAGCCACTAAGATGTGCTATGATTTTTGGGAAATCTATTGGTGGAATGGCATGAAGAAGGATATCACAAAATTTATTTCTACATGTCCAAATTGTCACCAGGTTAAGGTTGAGCACCAAAGACCTAGCGGTACACGTCAATATATAAACATTCCTACTTAGAAGTGGAAAATAGTGAATATGGACTTCATCACAGGGTTGTCTTGCACTAATCAAGAACATAATTCTATTTGGGTTATAGTGGATCGAAAGAATAATTCAGCCCATTTTCATCCATTTAACATTTCAAATTTAGTCAAGGACTCTGCTAGACTCTATCTTATGGAGTTGGTGAAATTGCATGGACTCCTTTTGAGTATCATCTCAGATAGAGGTGCTCAATTTACCTCTCAATTTTGGAAGACTTTTCAAAAGGGTATTGGTATCCAAATTTATATTAGTACAACTTTATACCCATAGACAGATGGTCCGGAAAAAAAGACCATTCAGACCTTAAAAGACATGTTGACAATGTGTGCGATCGATTTTAAAGGTATTTGGGATGATCATTTTGCATTGATAGAAGTTGCTTATAATAACATATGTCATTCTAGAATTTAGATGGCCTCATTTGAAGCACTTTATAGTAGGATATATAGATCTTAAATTGGTTGGTTTAAAGGTTGTGAAGCTATATTTATAGTTCCTGATTTAGTGCATGTCGCAATGGAGAAAGTTCAACTGATTAGAGAAAGGATGAACACAGCTCAGGGTCATTAGAAATTCTATGAAATGCAAGAAGAACGGAACTTGAGTTTGTTATTTGTGATCTTGTCTACTTGAAGGTTTACCCCATGAAAGGGGTAAAGAGATTTCATAATAAACAAAAGCTCAATCCTCACTATTTTAGTCCTTATAAGATTATAGGTCATTTTGTCAATGTAGCCTACGAGTTAGAATTTCCTACAGACTTAGCATCGGTGTATCTAGTTTTTCATGTATACTTGTTAAAGAAATGCATTGGTGATCCTACATTGGTTGTTCCCTTAGAGACTATGGGTGTGAAAGATAGTCTCTCTTATGAAGAGGTCCCAATTGAGATCCTTGACCATCGGGTTTGTAAGTTGTGTAATAAGAAGGTCATTTTGGTAAAGGTTCTTTAGAAAAATCAGACAATTAAGGGAGCTACTTTGGGCGCATAAGAATATATGATGACCATATACCCCCTATCTTTTCTCTTCAAAATCATTTCAGCTTGAGGTAAATAGTTTCTCCTTAATTAATTCTTTCATCGTAAAGGGTCTTTGGCAAAGTCAGTTAGTTGAGGAAGCTACTTAGGAAGCAAAGAATGTATGATGACCATAAACCCCCATATTTTCCCTTTAAACTCAGTTACAGCTTGAGGTAATAGTTTCTCCTTAATTAATTCTTTCAGTTTCATGTCACCCAGTTATTCTCATGTCATAACATGCATTTATGATTTTAGTTAAATCAATGTTTTGGTCATAGACTCGTCATCATGTTACGATTTATCACTTACAAAATTAGTGTTGAAATTGCATCTCTTTCCATAACATTTTTACTTAGTTTTTATTTAGGGATGAATGGCCATAAGGGGGAGATATTGTAACACCCAAAAAAATCTAGGCTGAGATTAGAACCATGCTTCAAGTACATGTAAAATAAAACATCATGTCTTGTGGTGTGATAAGTGATTTAGACATTTATTAAGGCTACAAGTAACTCCTAGCTCAAGGACAAGTTGCAACGCCCCTTTTCGATTGCTTTCTTGTGAAGAATCTCCCTATAGTCAACTTAAAGTAAGAATAACTCCTAGATTCTACATTATTTTTTAGATTGTACAATCGTACAATGCTCTCATCTGATTGAAACAGTCCCAAACATCTAAAATTTGATAGTCTTACCTTCCAACCATGAGAGGGAACCATGATCATGGTTAGAAACCACTATCTTCGGTACAATTGTGAATTCTAAAGTTGATCCGTCTTGGACTTCCAACCTATGAACCAAGGTATAATCATAAGTGGGTACCATGATCATACCAACACTCATATAGTGAAGTTTATAGAGCCCAAATACATCCTCTAAACCATGAGTACCCCCCACGATTGTAGGTGGGTACCATGATATTGGAAAGTCTGTACGACTCAATTCTGTAGACTTTTAGTTACATTTTATGGGGGAATTTGCAGTATTTTCCCACTCTTTTAACATCAAAACTTTTTCATTTAATCCATCCTAAAGCTGAGTATTAATATTAATAATACCCTAATTCCTCATTACTCAGAAATACTCAACAATTAGAATCATAGAGAAATAAAGAGGCGATTTCTAGCAATTAGTGTTAAGCTTCATCAAACTTCAAATTTCAATGATTTCTTTAGGGTTTTCATCTCCAGTTATGTGGGATTTCATCAATGGGTCTACTTTCACCCATTGATTCCCCAAGTTAACTCAATTTCTCTAATTAATTCCTTTCTCAGAGCTTACAACTCATGAATGTTATGGATTCCTTGATATTCTAGTTCCTTGATATTATTGAGTTATAAATCCATGTTTCAACATGATTTTCATTACTATTACATGTTTAAAATTATAAATCCTAATTATATTCCATTTGGTCGGGAATTTAGGCTAAAAATGGACTAATCAAGAATGACATACGATCCTCTCCTAACCAACTATCCTAAAACCTAGGCAAGACTAACTGGGTAAGTTTAGATCACACACACATACTAGTGAACTAAGTAAGTATCTGACACGCACATAACATAGGATCACACCATCAACCAGTGCCTATCTAGTTCATGCATTGCTAAGCTACAGTTATTATTTCTAAAATACTAATGTGATGACAATATCCATAGTGGTCACAATTCAAAATAGATAAAATACAAGGTCTAAAGTAATTTTTTCAAGAGAGATACCATTAAGACATCAAATAAAAATATCCAACTTGACTACACAAAGGTTTTCATATAATTCTCCTAATCAAACACAAGAAACATATAACAAGATATAAAATAAAATGCTAAACATATAAGTTCTACTATGATAGCACAGTAGGTGAAAAGAAGCACGACAATAAGAAGCCTTGGGTGGTGGACTACTCCTACCCCCAACTGTAAAACTATGTAGTGTACTCATTACATAACTAAAGCAAATGTAAAACAAGGGGTAAAAACATACATATGGTAGCCTAGGCATCGGATGCAAACTCATCTTCTATAAGGATCTCATAAACTACCTCGAGCTCCAATCTGGTAGCATCGGTGATGACCATTGCACTCAAGTATGATGGTGGTGATGGTGGTGGTAGTGGTTGCTGATTGGGTGATTCTCCCAAATTTTTTTCCTCACAAAAAATTTGTTTAACACGATACTCTATCCGAGATGCCTTAGTCTCCCTTTGTATGCCTCCTGCTTAGAGAAATATACTCCCTATGCCTTAGTCTCCCTTTGTATGCCTTAGTCTCCCTTTGTATGCCTTAGTCTCCCTTACTCTGAGCTGATGATAACCAGATCTGAGGTCTATCTTAGAGAAATAACTGGCACCCTGAACTTGGTCGAACAAGTCATAAATCCTGGGGAGTAGATATTTATTTTTGATTGTGACTTTGTTTAACTGATGGTAGTCGATGCATATTCTGAGGGAACTATCTTTATTACACACAAAAAGACTGGAGCACCCCATGGGGAAACATTGGGCCTGATGAATCCCTTATTTAAGAGGTCTTTCAACTATTCTTTCAACTCCCTAAGCTTAGTTAGAGCCATTTTGTAGGGCAGAATAGAGATAGAATGGGTATCTAGAATGAGGTCTATTTTGAAGTCAATTTCCCTTTCGGGAGGAACTCCGAGAAGATCTTCAGGGAACACATCTGGAAATTCCCTTACTACTAAAACTGACTCGAGACTTGGAGTTTCAGATCAAGAGTCTTTGACTCAGACAAGATAGTACATGCTCCCTTTAGATATTATTTTTCTTTCCTTATGATATGACATAATTTGACCCCTAAGCACTAATGTATTACCCTTCCATTCAATAACTAGTTTGATAGAAAACTAAAATTGAACGACTCTATTTTTGTAATCAACTGAGGTATAACATGATTGGAGCTAATCCATATCAAGAATGATGTTAAAATCAGTTATCTCTAACTCTACAAGGTCAATTGAGGTGACTTTTTTGAGATATTGTGATCGGAAAATTGTTGTATACCAGCCTAGCTATAATAAAGACACCTACTGAGGTAGACACTGATAAGGGTTCTACTAAATATTCAGGACTAACACCAAAATTAATAGCTATATAGGGGGTTATAAAAGAAAGTGAAGACCCGGGATCTAACAAAGCATAAACATGGAGGTGAAATACCTGTAACATATCCATAACCATATCAAGAGAGCTTTCTTGATCATGATGGGACAAGAGTGCATACAATCTATTTTGGTTTTGACCACTGGTGGCACTGGAAGTGGCGCCATGATGAGTCGAGTGACCTTCTAGAGCTCATAACAGATTGGATTATCCCTGCTAGCGTAATTCTCTTCCCCTCTGAGAAACTACTCGACACTCCCATATATTGTGGCCTAGTTTAACACACCCAAAATATAAATCACTTCTAGCTCTACACTCACCCTGTTGATTCCTACCATAATATTGGTAAAGTGGGTTAGTGCGACCACTTTTTTCATTGCTCTGGGATTTAGAGCCTAGCGCCTTATCTTGATTATCATTTATGAACTTTGGCACTTGCTCACTAGCTAAATATGGAGATGGGGATGAAAACTTCTAATGGAACTGAGAATGATTACTACCCTCTGACCTTGGCTAAGAAAAATAAAAGCTACTTATTCGGCCCTCTTATTCTCTTTTTCTTTCTCTGTAAGATTTTGTTCTTTAATATGTTGATCATGGACCATAAGCCTAGATAATTTCATCTCTTTAATCAACATATTTGTTCTACACTCCTTGACAACACTATTAGATATACCAAAAATGTACTTACTCATTCTAGATCTATTATTAGGCACCATCGAAAGAGCATACCTCGCCAACTGAGTAAACTTGATTGAATACTCCTTCACACTCATATTTCCCTACTTCAAATTTATAAAATCTATCACCTTAGCTTTCGTCAACTCTAAAGGAAAGAACCTATCTAAAAAGGTTGTGGAAAACTTTTCCTACTCTACAGGCCCTATATCTATGCCCCTATCCCCCTTTCACTACTTATACCAGGTGTGAACTATATCTTGTAATTATTAAGCATCCAAATATACACTCTCACTCGATATGACACCCATAATATCAATTACTTTCTAAACTATATCAAGAAATTCCAGCGGATCCTCCTCAGACTTGGATCTCAAAAATAAAAAAGGGTTTATACGGGTAAAGTCTTGAATCCTAGCTACAGCTATGTTGGCAATAGGATTGTCCATTTGATTATTCTGATTTGCTACTAAGTGATCTAAGGTATTGAAGTCTTCTCTGAACTAAGTTTGGGAGACATGCTCATTCAGGGGATCTTCCTGAACAGGCAAAGGTAAAAGTTAATTTCCATGTCTTATTTCGTTATTCTTTTTGGAAGGCATTTTTTGTAATGGGATAAAGGATGGATTAGAAAGAAAGTTTAAATAGAGCTTATGATCACTCGCACGACATGAATACTGAAAGAAGAAAACTTTTCCTAAAACATCTTGTAGCCTCTTATCCATAAGCGTAGCGCACTTCACACCAATGCACCAAACTTTACTCAATGCGCCTTCCAGACTCCCTAGGATAATTTAAAACCTTAGGCTCTGATACCAAGTTTTGTCATGACTTGAGGCTACCCCCTAGTCATGATAACAGTGCTTACAGTCACAAGTGACCACAAGCTAACCAATGAGCTTATACCTGTTGTGAGCACTGAGTAAACTAATAATAACAATATGTGTAGAAAAACTGACAAATGCCATAAGGTTTTAAATACTGAAATACAACTGAATCTATAAGTCTGAAAACATATACGAAAATACTAAAATTCTACTGATAAACTGATAAATAAGCTAACTGTCTGAATGTCTAAAAAACCTCTATCTAACTGACTGTAGAGTTGATAGGATAGGCCCCAACTAACTCCAGACTTAACTAACTAAGAGAAAATGCTAGAATACTGAAATAACATTACAAGTCCTCGACATATGAGGACTCGCCACAATTATTGCTACTGATAAGCTAAATTGACTAAGCATGATCAGTAAACTGGGTGTCCAAACCTATAATATAAAACATCATAGTGCAAAAAAAGTATGTGGTCAGTACTTTCAATAGACTAGTATGTGAGATGAGGTTAGGCTATAATGCAAGGATTAACTGTGCATGAAAAACTGACAGGATGAATAGCATGAGATAACTGATGCATAAATGTGTGAAATCTATAAAATTTGAGAATACATGACCAAGCTTATAACCTGATACTGAAATAGTCTGTAAACTGAAATACTAAAATCTGGTAACTGAATAACTAATAACCTGTATGCTATGGTCAAGAAAACTTGAACTAAATACTAAATTGAGATTGTAGGAGGTATCATCTAACCTACATGTACCAATCTAAGTTAATCGGGGACCAGCCTGTGACCCAGTTAGAAGGGTGTCAATACTGTTCCACAAGTACTAACGTGGGTTGTATGGATCCACAAATCTGGTGTATTGAAGGACCAGGGTGTCAATCCTAAACTAACGGGTGACCCCTGGGAGGAATTCAAGCCTAAACTGATGGGTGTCTCGTCAGAAGAAGTTAAGCCTATACTAACGGGTGACTCTCCATATTCTACGTTGGCTAAATTATTTTAGAATACAAAGACTGCTATTAATGACTCTTCCTAACTGACGGGGACGTCCTCGTCCTGTATTCGCTTGGTGCTAAATCCTACTCTCAACTGAACTGACACTAATTACTGGACTGGACTAAGTTTAACTAAACAAACAACTGATCTTAATAGCTGACGAATAATAATGTTTATGTTTTAGCTGAAACCATTTTCTAAATACTGAAACTATGTAAACAGATAAGTTTTCGGCATTCATAACACCCAGCACTGATCAATAAGGATGTATAAAGCTTTAAAACCATAATAAAGGATTATTGTTCAAAATCTAAGTCATTTAGACATTTCATCAAACATATGTGGTGTTATAATCTTAAACATGGGAAAGGGGTAAAGCATGTGAAAATCCGATAGTTACAACACAAAACCATAAATTTGGGATTTAACGTGGAAACTTCATGCTTCAAACGTATAAGGGCTACTTCCAATGAACAACACTTGTAAACATTATGTACAATCAAAATTCATAAAAGCTTCATGAATAAAACTCATTGTAAACATGTAGAATTCATGATTTAAAATATAAAAATAGATTCTTGGACTCCATGGATGAAAAGGATCCATAGATGAACATCACACTTACCTCACTAGATTAATTCTTGAAGATTCTGTGAGGATTTCTTAAACTTGAAGCTTGAATTTCTTAGTTTCTTGAGAAAGGGATTGAATCTTGTTCTTGGGAGATGATCTTGAGAGAAAACCCTAATCTTGTTGTTGAGAGTGGACGAGGAGTTTATGTTGTTTAAATCGATTAAAATAGAGGCAAAGTAATACCCCTTGGGGGTTAAATATCATGGCTTGGGAGTTACAAAACGGTAAAAGACTAAAAAGACCTTAAACTAAACCTTACAGACAATTGTAGGTAGTCCTTAGGGTTTACCATACGACTCGTATGGTCTGGGTATGAGTTAGACTTGGCAACCTCTATTCTGGACAATGTCTGACACAGCTTGACAATGCTTAAGTATTTCGGCCATAACTTTTTGCTCTGATGTTGGATTAAGTCAAAATTGGTATCATTAGAAATATAATTAAAATACCTATTTGTTGGTGGGTCTTGATCTCAAAAATTCATAGTAAAACAAAAGTTATGATCATTTGAAAATGACTATAGTTATGTACATCCCAAGAATTTAATCGCTAAGGAAGGTTTGACTTGTTCATGAGCTAGGAACTATTTGAGGACTTAATATATGTCCAAGTATCTTATAAAGCTATCAAAACATGAGGCTTGATTCTTGGATTGTCTACTAGTCATGGTACGGGTCATATATTATGACTCATACCTTAGCATACGACTAGTATCCATGACTCGTATCTTGGACAGAAAATCAAGGAGTCTACACTAATGTCCTTATGACTTGGGTGCATATGAATCATACCCATCTATATGATTCACAGGGGTAAATTCATACCTGGAATAGAATGTCAACTCAAACACACTGTCTTGGATACGACTACAACATACGACTCATAAGAGTCTTTATGACTTTAAAGAATGAGTCGTAAACGGTCTAAAAACTGATAATTATGGGCTATTACAGTTTTTATGGCACCTAAAATGTTCACTATCTTGCGGTTATCCGGACTATTGGAAAAACACTTTTGACTAACTTAGAAAAAGAGAAGTTGGTTTTTGAAAAGAAAGTGATTTTAGGAAAAGATTTGTATAAAATAAATTTTAATGACTTAGTAGGGAATTGAACTAAGTCTAAGCAAATTAGTAACAACTAGCATGTAAAAGGGAAAGGAGGAAACTAGAAGATTTAGGCCATTAGTCCCAAATCAATAAACCTATCTTAAGCTAATTTGGATTTTTGGCCCATCATCACCAGTCCTGACTAAATATTAGGCATTGGGCCCGTAACCTGTCCTAAACTTTTGTAACCCTTTTGACCCAAAATCTGCTTCACTTGTATTAGATTACATCTTTAGCTTGAGGCTCCAAATGAATGAATGACTGAATAAATAAATAAATAAATAAATAAAATAAGACAATAATAAAAATTGAGACTTTTCAAGTTTCTTTGTGACCTCATCAATGAGTTTTGACCCATTCTCCTTTTTTGTCTATTTTCTAGCACCCGCATGGCATATAATCGACTTTTGGACTTTATATTAGAAGAGGTGGGTCTCATTGGACCATTACGACATGCAGGGGGGAAAGGATTCCATTTGGACTCCAAAGCAGATTCAAGCGAAGAAAAAGATACGCGAATTAATACGTGTTTGAAAATTTTGCACTAAATAGATAAATGATGAAATGGAAAAAATAACACTCTCAAGGGAGAAAGAAAATTAGAATTAAAGTTTAGCATCTCTAAAAGTGTAATATCATTCAATAATCATACTAGGCATGGATAGAAAATATCTAAATAATTCTATTTAGACAGAAAAGTCCAAAATTTCTCATCATTTTGACAAAACAACATGCGAAAAAATGAGTAATAAACATCTTGAATGAAAAATAAATCTAGCACTTCATCTCTCATATGAGGATTTTAAAATCCATTAAAATAATTAGCAAGTAAATGACAAGTTCTTGACTTAACCAATTACTACTTTATTAAGGCAAAACAAACATTAGTAACTATGCTTTTCGAAACAAAGAAAATAACTTTACATGCTAAAAACAAATATATCCGCCAACAATGATTTTAAACAAAGAATAAGTACGTCTTTTAAGAAAAGGTTGAAACTTTATCCGTAATAATCAAAGAAAAAGGTCAAAAAGGCAAAATAATCAATATTAACTATTCCTTTCGACATAAAAAGAATAACTTTACATGCTAAAAACAAACATTTCCGCCAACAATGAATTTAAACAAAGTATAAGTACGTCTTTTAAGCAAAGATTGAAACTTTATCCATAATAATCAAAGAAGAATGTCAAAAAGGTGAAACCATCAATATTAACTATTCTTTTCGACATAAAGAAAATAACTTTACATGCAATAAACAAACATTTTCGCTAACAATGAATTTAAACAAAGTATAAGTACGTCTTTTAAGTAAAGATTGAAACTTTATCCGTAATAATCAAAGAATAAATTCAAAAAGGCGAAAC
Source organism: Capsicum annuum (assembly GCF_002878395.1). Lineage (NCBI taxonomy): Eukaryota > Viridiplantae > Streptophyta > Magnoliopsida > Solanales > Solanaceae > Capsicum > Capsicum annuum. Next base: position 144,127,541 of record NC_061118.1, read on the forward strand.
AATCAATATTAAATATTCTTTTCAACATAAAGCAAACAACTTTACATGCTAAAGCAAACATATCAACCAATAACGAATTTAAACAAGGCATGAGTGCATATTTAAGCAAAGATCGAAATTTTATCCATAATAATCAAAGAATAATGTCAAAGAATTACTTTTAACGATTGTTATCTCATTTTTATATCATGAATATGAAAATAGCCATAATATCAATACCACAACGTCCTATGGCCTTCAAGGTCGTCTACAGCAAACAATTTCAACAAACAAAATTACAACTACAAACTACGAAAAAGAAGAAGAAGGAGATGAAGAAGCAAACGATAATAAAACTAAAAAGGAAAAGGTGTGTTTACCTTTTTAGGGAAGCAAAATAGGACGTCAAGCTTTCTTCGGAGTCTTGATCACCATCGGAAAGCAATCTTTTGAGAACCTCGATTAGACTACTGCTTGAAAATTTTTACTAAAGAAAAGAAATTTAACTATTTGCTCAAAAGTTTTTTTTCACACTTTGAGAGTTTTTCTCAAAAATTTCAACTATTTGCTCAAAAAATTTTCAATTCTTTTTGGCTTTTTTTTAACCTTTTTCCTAAAATAGTGGTAGTATTTATAGGAAAGGATGAGGATCCAATTCTATTAATCCACCAATATGGGAGAAAGTATTTAGGGGTGTTTTTGGAATTTTAAAAATTGAAGATAAAGTGAGGTGGAAGATAAGGTAGGGGAAAATTTCACAATATAGTATAATATTAAATTTCAAAATTGGGGAAAGGAAATGGTAGAGAGGGAAATTGTATAATGTAGTACAATTTTTTAGTTTCTAAATTTGAATTTGGAAAAAGGACAAGGTTGAGAGGGAATTGTACAATGTAGTATAAGTTTTGAATTTCAAAATTGAAAAAAAAGACAAGGTTAAGGGTGGAATTGTACAATGTAGTACAATTTTTGAATTTGAAAAAAGGACATGGTTGAGGGGAAATTGTACAATGTAGTACAATTTTTTAATTTCAAAATTGAAAAAAGGATAAGGTTGGGGAGGAATTGTACAATGTAGTATAATTTTGTGAATTTGAAAATATGAATTTGAAAAAAGGACAAGATTGAGGGGGAATTATATAATGTAATACAATTTTTGATTTTCAAAATTTAAATTTGGAAAAAGGACAAGGTTGAGGGGGAATTGTACAATGTAGTATAATTTTTGAATTTCAAAATTTGAATTTAATTTTGGTGGGAATAGGGTAGAAATTATGAGATTTATTGGAAATTTAGGGTTATTTAAAGTATATCCTCAATTGAAATTTAAAATTTAGCCAAATTTATTAAATTTTGACCAAATTGAAAATCAATTGGCCGATTGCATTGCAATTATGGCCAAATCTAATAGATTGGCTAAATTAAATTAAAATTCAATACGAATTAATACTTTCTTTATTCTTGAGCTTCTTGATTTAATAAAAGCAAATAAATATTTCTCCAAATAAATTAATTTTGAGAACAAATTTTATTTAAATCAAGACTTTATCCGTTTAGATTAATTTTAAAGCTTAATCAGTAAAAGTCCAATTGTGATAAAATTATTTAATTAAGTAACTAAATTTATACAATTTTGCATATGTAAATACGAAAACGTATAATCGTCAATTAGATGACAAAATTAACTCAAATAAATATTTTAGAGCACATTTATCCAGATGAAATAAATATTTTAATTTTATTGAAAATTAAAGAAACTCAGGGTTAAATTTAGTTGTGGAGGGAAAAAATTAGGTGTTAACAACTACCCCCTCTCTTTGGATAGGGTGGATGCAAGTAGGGGTGTCAAGTGGGCTGAGCCAACCCGGCCCTTGTAAGTAACCCGGCCTGGTAAGCCTTAGGGCTTTAGGGTTCCGGGTCCTGGGGCGGTTATTTTTTTAAAATGGGCTCGGCTAACCCAGCCCGGCCAAGCCCGGTCCAGGCCCGCCTGGCCGGATACCTTTTTTCTAAAAAAAAAAAAGATTTTGGGCCAAACTAAACGGCTATATAGCCGTTTTTAGGTCCAAACGGCTAGTTTGGGCCATTTATTAAAAAAAAAAAAACTTTAAAAAATATTTTTTAATCCCAAAAAAATTTTATAAATACCCTACAACTTCAATTTGTTTTTCACACAATTTTTCACTCTCTCAAATCTCATTCTCTCTCAAATCTCAATTCTCAATTCTCAAATATTCAATATATTTAATTTCTTAAAGTGTTCACTTCAATTTTTTAATTTTTCATTTACAAAGTACGAGAGGAAGTTTCTAAAGTCCCAACCTTCGGATACTTCCAAAATTTAGTATTGTCGTTCCATCTCTTACGTTTAATTTTTATTAATTGTATTAATTGTTTAATATTTAATTTTATTATATTTGTGTATTTTGAATATTTTTACTTTAATTTAATTTATATTATGGATAAATTAAGAAACCTCGCTACTAAAGGTGTTAAAAAATTTTGTCCCGGAAGCGGTAGTGGTAGTAAAAAGCTAATTACTAGCGGTAGAGGTAGTTCAAGTAGTAGATATACCCGTGTGCCTTCGCCTCCGGTACCGCTTGGTACCCCTTTTGAGGAAGAAATAGGTATAGGTGCTCACGATATGGATTATGTAGAAGCTCAGGAAAATTATGGTATAGAAGAAGAAAATAAAGTAGATGCGGTTAATTTAGATGAAGATAATGAAAATATTGCTGAGACACCCGCAGTAGGAGATGCTAATGTTAGATCTAAATCGGTTAATCTCCCTCACCGTCCTCTCAGTGCCCCAAGACCTCGTACAAAAACTAGTATTGCATGGCAATTTTTTAATGTATATCAGATATTGAGGTGCAATGCAATATTTGTCAACAAATATATAAGCA
>NC_061118.1:144133422-144149451 GCF_002878395.1 Capsicum annuum
TGTCAGTATATATTAAATGATGATGATATCCTCGACGCTGGTGTTTGTGTCTTGCATGTCAACAGATATTAAATGCTAATAATATCCTCAATACCAACGTTGTGTCTCGCATGTCAACAGATATTAAATGCTGATGATATCCTTGATGCCAGCATTTGTGTCTCGCGTGTCAATAGTTATTAAATGTTGATGATATCCTTGACGCTAGTAATTATGTCTCACGTGTCAACAAATATTAAGTGCTGATGATATCCTTGACGCCAGTGTTTGTGTCTCACGTGTCAATAAATATTAAATGCTGATGATATCCTCGACGCCAGCATTTGTGTCTCACATGTCAACAGATATTAAATGATATGGCCTTTTTGGCAATGAAAATGGTTTCACCTGAGTATGTTTGTTTGTGTTTTTGTTTTCTACATGTACCTGCACTCAATGTAAACAGTTAGTAGACACAATGCCACTCTTACTGGCAACCACAGTCAAATTTGTGAAAGTTTTAATGATAAATACTCGGCATCATAATCAGAAAGGCTTAATCCTCTATCCATCCTCTTTTCGAAGAAGTATTTAAATAGCAGACCCACCAGATATAAATAAATGGGTAAAATCCCTTTTTGGGGTCACTCAGATACCATTCTTTTTGCTTCAATGAATTTTGAGGAAGAATTTTTTCTTTTCCTCCTATTGAGTAATCCTTTTGATTATTGTATTTACTATGCCGACTCCTTTGAATGCACCTGTACTCAAACTAAATATTTAATAGAAACAAAGTCATTTATGCTAGCGACTGCTTTTATATGAAGAATTCTAAATACAATATTCATAAAGAAGATAAGGTGCCTTTGTTTGTCCTTTGTGGTCTCAAGAAATAAGATAGACAATTCAAAAGGTCCTCAATAAATGGGTATTAAATTCGTCTTTGGAGCTACCCAAAAATACCGTTCTTGAGCATTATATTCTTTGGTGTGGCTCACAACTCGCTTGGGTATTTTTTGAAAAATATTCCCATTTTTGTGTGTTAAACCCTTGATCCATAGAAAAATAATTAGTTTGAGTGAAACTACTCCGTGTTGACCTCCTTCAATCCCTAGTTTGCTCCTTGCCATCTTTCGGGTGCTTTTTCATGTTGGGGCTTCCACCCTAACTCCTCATTCCAATGGATACCTATGCAATCACGAAGTAAAAGATTTGTATAGGTCTTTAAAAATAGCCTTAATTTTAAAAACTAGTTTCAAAAACTTTTGCAAAAGATTTTAGAAAGTCTCTGCCAGTCATGTCATCTACTAGCTCAATGAACGTCTTCCTCTTGGTTCTTCCTATATCTGATATTTGATGGAGGATTGCTAGGGATTCATCATTGTTAGAGCTTTCTATCAGAAATTATTTCATAGCAAGAGATTTAATCTGCCTAGAATTTATCATGGCTGGTAATATCCAGAGCTTTCCTTTGACCTCTGGTGCTGGGGGATTTTAAATATATTCCAATATATTAGTGAAAAGTTTGAGGACCTCCTCAAAATTTATGCCCCAATTTACTACTATTTGAGATGATCTTGGCTTGAGAAGATCTGAAGTCTTTGTTAATCTTCACTCTCTTTGCTGGATGATGATCTTTTCTTTTGAATTTTTGAGATTCCTTCTCAAAAATTCTGCCCTAGTTTTCATTTCTTGGGGTAGTATGACCGAGCCTTTGGGGCGTCTAAGTATCCCATTGGAGCATAAATCAGGTTAAACATAGCTCAGGACTATGCTAAGGATATATAGAAAATCTAATGGGTAGACCGAAGCTGACATAGGCCACCTACGTATCCCTTTCTTGGGAATTCAGTTCATTACGTAGTTCATACATAAAAGGGAAGGATAAATTCTCTTAAGGGATTGACCGAAGCCGATAAAGCTGCCTACATATCCCTTTCTTGGGAATTTAAATCAAACATAGTTCGTACATAAAAGGGAAAGGGGTTCTAGGCAATTACACATCATAAAACAAATACTATCATAAAGGCGATTAAAAATAAACCAAGGAAACAAACCTAAAATATCCTTCAAACATAGTATCTCTTTACCATATCAAATTTATTGGTTTGGTCCACTCTTGACCTTCTATCTTAGATAGAATTAGATCTCCTCCGGCTAGTACCTTTCGAACTATGTATGGTCCTTGCCAATTCTGAGAGAACTTGCCTTTGTACTCTTCTTGGTGAGGGAATATGCATTTGAGAACAAATTACCCGAATTCAAATGTTTGAGTTTTACTTTCTTGTTGAGGGCACGGATTATGCTGTGTTGATACAACTGACCATAACACATGGCAACCATTCTCTTCTCATCGATCAACATGATTTGCTCATAGCAAGCGTGAACCTATTTTTCATTACTTAATCCAGCTTCTTGAATAATCCTTAAGGAAGTTATTTTAACTTCAATAGGTATTACAGCTTCACTCCTATAAATAAATAGATAAGAGTTGCCCTGGTGGAGGTTCGAACTATTGTATGATACCCTAGTAGAGAGTAGGGCAACATCTCATGCCATGATCTATCATTTTTTACCATCTTCCTCAAGATCTTTTGGATGTTCTTATTGTCAGCCTTCACGGCTCCATTCATCTACGGATGATATGCGGTTGAGTTGAGATGAACAATCTTGAATTGATCACAAAACTCATTCATTAAGTGACTATTTAAGTTATCCCCATTATCAGTAATGATCGATTCTGGCACTCTAAATCGGTAGATCAAGTTATTCCTGACAAAATCTGCAACTACCTTCTTGGTGATGGCTCTATATGAAGAAGCTTGGACCCACTTAGTACAGTAATCAATAGCAACCAAAATAAATTTATGTCCATTTGATGCTGGTGGCTCTGTTGGTCTGATAACATTCATACCCCAAGCTATGAAAGGCCAAGGTAAACTCATCGCATAAAGCTCATATGGAGGCATTCGAATCAAATCTCCGTTTATCTGGCACTTTGGGCACTTCTGCACATACTTGCTACAATCATTTTCCATAGTCATCTAGAAGCAACTAGTTCTCAATATCTTTCTAGCAAGGGCAAACCCATTCATATGGGGCCCGCAGACTCTGGCGTGTACTTTCTTTATTAATTTTGTGGCTTCCGAAGTGTCGACATATCTTAAAAATCCCAAGTCTGGAGTTCTCCTAAAAAGTATTTCCCCACTCAAAAAATTATTCTTTGCCAAACGCTAGATTTTCTTCTTCTGATTGTTGCTAGCCTCTTTAGGATAAGTTCCAGATTCTAAATACCTTTTAATATCATAGTACCATGGTTTTCCATCAGGCTACTCTTTGACATGCGTAAAATATGTGGGTTGTTCCTTCAAGATTATTTCCAAAGGATCAATGTAACTCTGATCTGGGTGCTGAATCATGGAGGATATAGTAGCCAAATCATTAGCAAACTCATTTTGTATACTCGGGATATGTCTAAAATCAACTTTCTTGAACCTTCTGCATAAATCCTGCACCAACTCTACATAAGGATTAATCTTGGAGTTCTTTACTGCCCATTCCCCCCGTACTTGGTGAATCAAAAAATTTGAGTCTCCAATGACTATTAATTTACAAACACCCATATCTAGTGCCTACATGAGACCTAGGATACAAGCCTCATATTTATCCATGCTATTGGTACACGCGAAATGCAACCTAGCAGTTGTTGTATAGTGTTATTCTGTTTCATACACCAAAACTGCTTCAATTCCTGAGCCTTTGAAGTTGACCGCTCCATCAAAGAACAATCTCCATCTGGGGTAGATCTTTGTAATGTCTTCTCTCACGAATAAAATCTCCTCATCTGGGAAGTAATTTCAAAGTGGCTCGTACTAATTATCAATCATGTTCTTAGCTAAATGATCCACTAAGGCTGCCCCTTGATTGTCTTTTGAGTCACATACACGATGTCAAACTCACTCAGCAACATTTTTCACTTAGCTAACTTTCCCATAGGCATGGCTTTCTGGAATATATACTTCAATGGATATATTCTAGAAAATAGATATATTATGTACGAGGATAGATAAGGCCTCAACTTTTGTACGGCCTAGGTCAAAGCACAACACGTCCTTTCTACAAGAGTGTAGTGAGCTTCATATGGCAAAAACTTTTTACTAAAGTAGTAGATAGCTTTCTCTTACCAATCTCATCATGTTTCCCAAGGACACAACCGAAAGAATTTTTTAAGACTGACAGGTAAAGTAACAACAAACTTCCTTCCCTTGGTGAAACCAAAACAAGCGGAGCGGACAGATATTCCTTGATTCTTTCAAAAGCTTTCTGACATTCTTCTGTCCATTTATTTAATGAATCTTTCTTTAACATCTTGAGAATTAGCTCACATATGACTGTTGAGTAGGCAATGAACCTGCTAATGAAGTTCAAACGACCCAGGAAACTAATAAACTCTTTATTGATCTTTGGCGGCGGTAAATCTTGAATTGTCTTAATCTAGGATATGTCTAGCTCGATACCCCTTCTGCTGACAATGAACCCTAGTAATTTCTCGGCTGGCACACCAAAAACACACTTAGCAGGATTCAACTTCAAGTTGTATTTCCTTATTCTATTGAAGAACTTTTCCAGATGGGTCAGATGATTTGAAATCTTATGGGATTTGATAATTACATCATCTACGTACACCTCAATCTCTTTATGAATCATATGATGAAAAATCATCATCATAGCCCTCATGTATGTTGTGCCCGTATTCTTAAGACCAAATGGCATTACCTTGTAATGATAAACACCCTAGGGCGTAATGAAATTTTTCCTTTTTGCATCTTCCTCAACCATTAATATTTGATGATACCTGGCAAAACAATCCACGAAAAACTGCACTCATGTTTCGCACAATTAGCGATAAGGATGTGGATGTTGGGTAGCGGAAAATTATCTTTAGGACTAACTCTATTCAAATCTCTGTAGTCAACACAAATTCGAATCTTGTCATCCTTTTTTGGCATTGGGACAATTTTGGCTAGCCATGTTGTATATTTTGTGACCTCCATAACCTTAAATTGAATTTGCTTCGTCACTTCTTTCTTGATCTTCAAACTAAAGTCTGGCTTGAATTTTCACATTTTTTGCTTAATTGGATCAAACTCGAGATTGATTGGTAACTTATGCGACACAATGTTGTGCTCAATCCCAAAATATCATCGTAGGACCAAATAAATATGTCAATGTACTCCCACAGCAAGAGAATGAGTTCTCTTTTTTGTGCTTCTGCTAAGTGAACACTAACACTTGCCTCTTTGATTTCATCATGATCGTCCAGGTTAACTATTTCAGTTTCCTCTAGGTTGGGCTTCTCTCGATTTTCAAATTCCTCTATATCTTTCACTAACCGCTCCCCATCACCTTCTTTCCAATCATCATTATTCGCCTCGCTTTGTTTATCTAGCCCTTGACATGACATGATATTGGCAGGTTTGAAATTATTGTTACTTACTACTATTCATTTTTCCATTCCTGTAACAAAGATATAGTCAAGAGAGGAATCTTTATTCACTTTGATCTAATAAAGTAGGGTCATTTTATGCCAACACGGAGTAGTTTCTTTTACCTACAAAGTAAAAGCAACTCAAAGCTGATGTGTTAGATTCTGTTAACAATAAGCAAATCAAGATGATAAGGTAGGAAGTAAACACATAAGTTGTTCCTCAACTCATGCTAATTGATCCATGAAGTAATGATGACTCAAGAATTTCAATGAACGAGATTTTGCTCAATGCTATGGATAAGTGGAATTTATCAGAAAGGTTCAATTCTTATTATTTTCAACCTTATTTCTTCTTTCAAGAAAGTAGAGGACAACAGAGTTTTTGAAGATTGGGACCGGGAAGAAAGGATGCCTAAGTATCTCATGAAGGAGAAATTAGGTCCTATATGATTCAAACCTATAATGTATTCTTTTGACTCTATAGTCAACTTTCCTAAAATGGTAGTGAGCATTTTGGAAGTTTTAAGAATAACTGCGGACTTTTTTGAGAGACTTGGGAAACTTGGAATATATTTTGTCGGACTTTTGTATAGTGGGGTATATTTCTTCCTAGAGATGCTCTATGAAAAATGGGATTGGATCAATTTGTCTTTAATATGAATCAACATAAAATGTATAAGCAGATAAACAACTATATCACACAAGCATATTGTAATAAATGCACATCCTAATTAGGTGACCCTTTTGAGCCATGGGTTGGCTTAATGTATTTGAAGGAAGTATATGTTTTTTAAAACCAATTCATTATCCCCAAAAAACCTTCATAAGTATATAAAATGCCTAAATGTTTACAAAATTTGCACAAAAGAGATACAATTTTTAGGGTAAGGGCGAATAACATGAGAAAAAGAGCAATGTCTCACACTGGGGGTAACAACTCCTAGATCGGCCTTCTCCCTCTTAGCTTTGTCCATTTCATGTCATATACGACATCTGTTAATAATGAAGTGGTTCTCGTATAACTGTTCTCTATACTCATAAGTCATTAGTCTAGGAAATCATCCAGTCATCCAAATCGATCAATCATCAACCCCTTGCCTAGCTTACTTTAATTTTTCCCTCAATTGGTGGATGATTGAGGCATCTTACATGAAATAAAGCAAAGTAAGCCTTTTCCATACTCCCAAAGGATAATAGATTGGATTAAATAACATATATTTTTTCAACACATAAATATAATTCGTCTTTAGTTGACTCGTAGCCAATAGACATAGGGTAGGTTTTCTAATGGGCCTAATACCCCCCTCGGGTATTAGGTCATCCTAGGCTCATGCCTAAATGAGGGTTTTAGTTTTGCTCTATCCTAGGTGTCTAGAGTGGGTTTGAACTAGGTTCCTAAGCAGATAACTTAAGTTTGGAAATACGAACAGCAATTGGATGCCTCATGTGCGGATAAACTATCGTTTTCCAACACTTTATTTGGAGTTTAACAATAGGGGTCGGGATATCCATGAAACCCCAAAGAATTTATACATTTCAAATAGGAAGCATGCCATGAAATGCAACAGTTCAATTTTTCACGAAATTTAAAACACATAGAAAAATAAATAGTTTAAACATCATAACAGTTAGTTAAAAGAAGTCAATTCAAATATTTGGTTAGAACCTAGTTAATAAGTCCCCAGCAGAGTCGCCATTTCTATTTTATCCCTTTTAACTCGAAGGGTTAGAAAACATTGATTTTAACTTTTTAAACTATTTTGAAACTTTAAAGAAAATTTCAAAACAATCTAAGAAATTACAGAGCCGCCACTTAATTTATTTGAAAATAAATTAAGAAAATTTTTAAGGAAAAAAGTCTAAAAATAGAAAAAAGACTTAAGCTTTTAAGAAAATCCCGGGTAAGTAGTACTATTAACATCTTAGGAGGGTTTCTAAGGCACCTAAAATATCTGCTAACTTGCAGTTATCCGGATTATTTGAAAACCACCTTCGACTATCTTTGGAAAAGAGAAGTTGAGTTTTGAAAAGAAAGTGATTTTAGGAAAAGATTTGTATAAAATAAATTTTGACGACTTAGTAGGAAATTTAACTAAGTCTGAGCAAATTAATAACAACTATCACGTAAAAGAGGAAGGGGGAAACTAGAAGACTTAGGTCATTAGGCCCAAATCAATAAACATGTCCTAAGCTAATTTGGGTTTTCGGCTCATTATCACTTGTCCTAATCTAACTATTGGGCATTAGGCCCGTAACCTGTCCTAAACTTTTTGAGCCCTTTTGGCCCAAAATCTGCTTCACTTGTATTGGATTAAAACTTCTGCTTTGAGGCCCCAAATGAATTAATAAATAAATAATTAAATAAATAAATAAAAATAAGATAATAATAAAAATCAAGACTTTTCAAGTCTTTCAGTGACCTTATCAATGAGTTTTGACCCATTCTCCTTCTTCGTCTATTTTCTAGTACCCGCACATCATATAATCGACTTTTGGACTTAATATTTAAAATGATGGGTCTCATTGGCCCACTACGACATGCAAGGGGAAAAGGAGTCCATTTGGACTCCAAAGCGGATTCATGCGAAAAAAAAAGATACGGGAATTAATACGTGTTCAAAAATTTTGCACTTAATAGATAATGATGAAATGGAAAATATAGAACTCTCAAAGGAGTAAGAAAACTAGAATAAAAGTTTAGCATCTCTAAAAGTGGAATATCATTCAATAATCATACTATTCATGAATCAAAAATTTCTAAATAATACTGTTTAGCCACAAAAATCCAAACTTTCTCATCATTTTGACAAAACAACATGCAAAAAAAAGGAATAAACATCCTAAATGGAAAATAAAGCTAGCATTTCATCTCGCATATGAGGATTTTGAAATCCATTAAAATAATTAGCAAGAAAATGAAAAGTTCTTGACTTAATCAATTACTACTTTATTAAGGCAAAACAAACAATAGTAAGTATTCTTTTCGACATAAAGAAAACAACTTTACATGCTAAAACAAATATATCCGCCAACAATCAATGTAATCAAAGCATAAGTACGTCCTTTAAGAAAAAGTTGAAATACTATCCATAATCAAAGAAAAAAGTCAAAAAGGCAAAACAATCAATATTAACTATTCTTTCCGATATAAAGAATACAACCTTACATGTTAAAAACAAACATTTCCACCAATAATGAATTTAAACAAAGTATAATTATGTCTTTTAAGCAAAGATTGAAAGTTTATCCATAATTATCCAAGAAGAAAAGAAAAAAGGTGAAACAATCAATATTAACTATTCTTTTTGACATAAAGAAAACAACTTTACATGCCAAAAATAAACATTTCTGCCGACAATGAATTTAAACAAATAATAAGAACGTCTTTTAAGCACAGATTGAAACTTTATCCATTATAATCCAATAATAAATTCAAAAAGGTAAAACAATCAATATTAACAATTCTTTTCAAAATAAAGCAAACAACTTTACATGTTAAAAACAAACATATCCACCAACAACGAATTTAAACAAGGCATAAGTACGTCTTTAAAGTAAAGATCAAAACTATCCATATTAACAAAGAATAAAGCCTAAGAAACACGTTCAACTATTGCTAGCTTATTTTTATACCATGAACATGAAAATAGAAATAATATCAATACCATAATATCCTATGTCCTTCAAGGCCGTCTACTGCAAACAATCTGAGCAAACAAAATTACAACTACGAACTACGAAGATGAAGAAGGAAACGAGAATAAAACTAAAAAGGGAAAGGTGTGTTTACCTTCTTTGGGGATGCAAAATGGGACTTCAAACTTTATTTGGAGTCTTGATCACCACCAGAAAGCAATCTTTTGAGAACCCCGATTAGACTACCGCTTGAAAATTTTTATTAAAAAAAGAAATTTAATTATTTGCTCAAAAAAAAATTTCACTCTTTTAGACTTTTTTCTCAAAAATTTCAACTATTTTCTCAAAAGATTTTCAATTCTTTTTGGCTTTTTTTTTTGTCTTTTTACCAAAATAGTGATAGTATTTATTGGTAAGGATGGGGATCCAATTCTATTAATCCACAATGTGGGAGAAAGTATTTAGGGGTATTTTTGGAATTTTAAAAATTAAAGATAAGGTGAGGTGGAAGATAAGGTGAGGGGAATTGTACAATATAGTACAGTTTTTGAACTACAAAATTGAAAAAAGGACAAGGTTGAGGGGAGAATTGTACAATGTAGTAAAAAAAATTAATTTCAAAATTTGAATTTGGAAAAAGGACATGGTTGAGGGGGACTTGTACAATTTAGTATAATTTTTGAATTTCAAAATTGAAAAAAGGACTAGGTTGAGGGGGAATTGTATAATGTATTACAATTTTTGAATTTCAAAATTTGAATTTGGAGTAAGGACAAGGTTGTGGGGGAATTGTACAATGTAGTACAATTTTAGAATTTTAAAATTTGAAAAGGATAGGGGAAATTGTACAGTGTAGTATAATTTTTGAGTTTCAAAATTTGAATTTGAAAAAATGACAAGGTTGAGGGGAAATTATACAATGTAGTACATTTTTTAAATTTCAAAATTAGAAAAAGGACAAGGTTAAGGGGAAATGTGCAATGTAGTACAATATTTAAATTTAAAAATTTGAATTTGGAAAAAGGACAAGGTTGAAGGGGAATGAATGTAGTGAATTTTCAAATTTCAAAATTTGAGTTTTGGAATTTGAATTTGATTTTGGTGGGAATTGGGTAGAAATTATGAGAGTTTTTATGAATTTAGGGTAATTGAAAATATAACCCCAATTGAAATTTAAAATTTAGCTAAATTTATTTAATTATGACCAAATTGAAAATCAATTGGTCGATTGCATTTCAATTATGGTCAATTTGATTTCAATTATGGCCAAATCTAATAGATTGGCTAAATTAAATTAAAATTCAATACGAATTAATACTTTCTTTAATCCTGAGCTTCTTGATTTAATAAAATCAAATAAATATTTCTCCAAATAAATTAATTTTGAGAAAAAAATTTATTCAAATCAAGACTTTATCCGTTTAGATTAATTTTCTAGCTTAATTAGTAAAAGTTCAATTTTGATAAAAAATATTCATTTAAGTAACAAAATTTATACAATTTCGCATATGTATATACAAAAACGTATAATCGTCAATCAAATGACAAAATTAAATCCAAATAAATATTTTAGAGCGCATTTATCCAGATGAAATAAATATTTTAATTTTATTAAAAATTGAAGAAATCCAGAGTTAAATTTAGTCGTAGAGGGAAAAAATTAGGTGTCAGCACAAACAATTTCCTAAAAGGGTGAAGGGAAGACTTCTTTATCAAGTTTTACCAGCCACTCAATCGGCCTCAACCCTTTTTTAAGTGATGTAACTAGCAACCCATCTCAATAGCTCTAAATATCTCTAAATATTTCATTTTAGTCTTATTTATCACTTTCTCCATGCAATGATCAAACACTATTATTTTTATTGGGGCCTCATGCCTAGTTCCAAATAAGATGCATCAAATCATATGTTCGGAGATACCTACCTACACACCTTGTCAAGTGTACTATCCACAAAGGTTGGTCTCTATCATTTGACTTCAGTGGTGTTTTATTATCTACTAATACAACATACGAGGTATAAAACGCATCAAATAACTTTGAGCTATAGCTCCCTGGTATCTTCCCCATCTAACAAAACTTGTATCATCTAAATATGACCTAAAACTTTAGAACCCCAGCCAAGTCAGTTGTCTCAGTACAAGGTTCCTTGTAAATAGTGTGCTTTTCTAAACCCCTGTCAATTGGAGCTTTATCCTTGTCATAAGTTTGCTTCATGTATGGGACATGCTACCTCCTATTCTCTTGAACTATAATTAATCAGGCCCTTTATACAACCATAAGTTATGTCGGTGTATCAATTAAACATTAGACCTTAGTACAAAACATAGAGATTGCACCATTAGGCTCCTTATTATTACAAAATCAAAGGATCCCTATCCCTCTTCAAATTTGGAAGAGGTACCGATCTCATTTGTAGTAGCTGTAATACCCCATGGTTAGAAATCTTTATGCATCATACAACTCATTTCTTTGAGTCGTACATACAAATATGGGTCTTATGTTGTAGTCGTATTTAAGACAGTGTGGCATGGTGGATATTCTATTGTAGGTATGACTCGACCCTTAGAGTCGTAACATAACCATACAATTCATATGAAGATTAGTCATGAGTTCATCAGTGTAAGCTCTCTAAGATTCTGTCCAAGTTATGATTAGGGGGTTACAAATCAAACTGTGATGTTACTAGTCGTAGGTTTTGACTCGTATGATGACCAGTGTATACCATATTTATTCTTCCAAGCTTACGAGTGATGAGGCTTACTCATACCTTCACCATATGAGTCGTATGGTGAACTCGTGAAGACTGGCGACCAAATTTTGTAATGTTGAGTTAAAGGGATTTTTGGTCTTTTTCCCTCTTATAACTCCAACCCATGACCTATATCCCGCTAAGAGGAGTTATTTTACTCTATATTACAATAAATTAACAATATTATCTCTTCTTCCACCATCAAGATTAGGGTTCCTCACACAAATTCATTTTTCAAGTCCCAAGGTTCAAACTCTCTTCACAAGTCAAGAAATTTCAGGTATGTGGGGTTTATGAACAAGGGTAATATTTAATCCTTGTGCCCAAAAAGAATTATTTTAAGATTCAATTTACTTGTTTTAAATTAGGGTTCATGCCCAAAAAACCGTATTCTTGAAGTACGACACTACTCTGTGATTGACAGCTTTAAGTGCAACAAGGTTTATACCTATTCATGTTTTTACTTGTGAAGATTTATATTGTTATTTGAATTTCATTATTCTGACTGGGATATTATGAAATGATTTCAAGGTGATTATTGAGCATAATATTTTTTTATGAATTTCTATGAAATCAAGCATGAATTCCATGTCCTAAGTGCAAGGACTGAGTTTATGAGAAGTTTATGCTTTTAAGTTCCAGTGATATGTTTTATAGCATGATTTAAAAAAAGCTTGATTATTTGATCTAAGATAAGATATGAAATCCACGAATGTTCCTTCTTATTAATATTTAATTAAAAAGAAGCATAAATGGTTTTTAGTCTATAAACCCTTATGCTATTTTAAGGTGGATTTCTTAAAGTATGAGCGTATCCTAAATTCCTGGAAACTACGAACCACCATAGGTTAAGCTTTTTCCCAATATGGATAAAGTTCAGTGATTACATAAGTAAGGTTCTATTCTGATGGCAAGGATAGGACATCTTTTCCCAATGTAGGTAAGAAGTTGGAGTCCATGGTGGCTCACATAGTTTATGTCAGTTAGAAGAACCTCCCATAAGAAAGGACAAGAGTAAAGACTTTAGAAAATAAGTGTTATGGATCACTAATTTTATTCGCATGCTTTATTACTCACGTTTTATGATCTTACAGTCTTTTATTTTATTCAAGCTCAAGGTGAATCATTTACGCTTAGCATGCATCATTTGAAAGTTTACTTATATATATTCAGTTATTGTTTTACTTATGAATTCACCCCCATATACTCAGTACATTCCAAAGATACTGACCCACATATATGTCTATATGTTACATTGTCTTATAATGTAGATTTTGGTGCTCGTTTTTAGCAGCATGATTGACTGCGGTTATCATTACCTACATCCCAACTTATGGTGAGTCGTCATAGTCCGAGGACCCAGCTTATCAGACTTCTGTTTAGTGATACAAGTATTTTAGCTATTTGATTTCCATTTATGTTCGGGTCATCTGTGGTCTGTCCCAGCGACTCTCTAGCCAGTAGTAGAGGCTTGTCAGACTGTCTATGTTTTGATCAAAGAGTTTGTTAATATATCCAAGTTAAAGACTTTCATTAAGTTATGAAATTGTTTAACTTCAGTTTCTATATATGTTAGATCACTTCTCATGTGAGTTTCAAGCTAAATAGATATCATGGATTAGCTTAGGGCTATTCATAGTCTTGAGCACTGTGTGACCTCCAGGGGGTACTTCTGGGGTATTACAGTAGCCTAGGGTAGAACCTGTGCCTGAGGTTTGGCATGTGATGCAGCTTGCTCTTTTGTCCTTTTCCTTGTATTGCAAGGGACAAGTACGATGCCATATTTCTCGATCTAATATTCCTTCTCAAACCTATCTTCTCCTGTTCGAAAGGTTCATCTATGAATTTGGACTTGACTGCAAAGGTTTAGTCTTTTTATTTGATGGTGTAGCTGCATCTCCTTATTTTGGGTTCCCTTTGTAGGCATTGTAACTATGGAGAAATGTGTTAGTACATAGAACAAGTAGATGAAAGACATAATAACAATATTTCACTTTTGATGTTTATGAAAGGGATCCACGATCCATAGACTAGATCTAAGATTCGTGGAATACTCTTGTGAAATGTCGAGGTAGAATTCAAGTTTTAGGAATTTGTATCCTGATTTCCACAGTTGGAATTTATGAATCTTCATGATTCGTACATTACCCTCGTGGATTCCACCCTTTACTCATAGCAATTTTAAGCAACACCTTTGAAATTCCTCAATATTATCACACAATAAGTTCTCAATTTAGACATGACTACTCAAATACCTTCACTCACATGGATTTTAAAGCTGTTAATCACTAAGAATCAACCTTAGAATGGGTTCAAACCAAAATTTAAACAATAATGAAACAAAGGCTTCATACTTTTGAAGAAATTGTGAAAATTGAGCAAGCAAAAATAGTATTTACACAAAGATTCTTAATCGCCAATATATAGTCAAAAGTTTTCAAATTTCTTAGATTTGGAATCCATTCATTTGAAAGTGTATTGAGGAGTTTTAGTGAAAAAAGGTGAAAAAGTGGAAATTTTGTACGAAAGAGGGAATATTGGGACTGGTGAGGGTTAAAACTTATTGGATAGGGTTGTAATAAATTTTATTTGGGTTACAGTTGGTGGATTGGGTTAGTGGGGTGGTGTAGGTTGTGATAAGAAGAGTAATTAAATAAAAAAACTTACCTGGGGTTTACTACTCCTTTCCAAGACTCATTGAATGTTCCACGACTCATGAATTGGTTTTAGGGACCTTAGTCGTCTATTTGTATACTAATTTATAACCCATGGACACTACTCATGTGTCAAGCAGCCTAGCTTTGAAGAGTGGACTAATGAGTCGTAGGTCAGTTCATGATTCATGGACTTTTTGTGAGTCCTTACTTTATAAATGAATTTCAGTCCTTTTCCTAGCTCTATTTTTTCCTACACGCTTTAATAAATGTCATCCCAATACTAATAAATCTAAGTAATAAGAAAATAAAAACAAAATCCTTGGGTTTCCTCCTAAGCAGTGCTTGAATTAACATCGCGGGGAGATGTAGCAGCTTGGTTACTCAGACTTCACTAAACTAACCTATTGGGTGCTTTCCATACAGTGCCTGATTAATATCACAATACAACTTATTTGTTCTTGGTTACTCAGACTTCACCAAGAACTAAATCACATATCATCTTGACTTCATCTACATCACTGAGCTAATATTTTTCACACCATATGAGATTACAAATAGACCCCATAAAATCAACACCAAATAAATCAAATAATTTAAGTTCTAGTATTGGGGCCATTAGGATCTCTTGCCTTCATGAGATATTTCCTTGTCTTTGGCATTAGCTAGAAGATTTAGCTTTATGGAAGGTGGGACAATAGTACCCACATTGCAAAATATTATAAGCAGTTCATGCACTATTATGATGACCCCCAACTAGTGAAGAATCATATGCCTCTATAATACTGATCATCTCTATCTTAGGGACATATAGACAAGCCAGTACATCTTCACAAATCTAGAAAAAGTATGGTTTCTCCCAGAAAAACATACACATATCATGCATGAACTTCTTTTACTACTAAAATGGTAGATCCTCAGGCACCACATCACTCATTAAATAATTAGCAAAGTCTACTAACCATGGAATCAAGTTTTGTGATGCGGTCAGTACTTGCTCATCTAGAAATGTGTCATAAATATTGAGCTCATCTTTCAACCTTCGTATAGCCTCTTCTTCAATTTATGACAAGTGGTCAGCCACTTGAATTTCGGTCTCCTTTTGATCCTTGACCTCAACATCAAATTCTTGTAATAAAGCACCTAATGAATCCACTTTGGTTTTGCATCCTTCTTTGTCATAAGGAACCTAAGAGCTAAGTGATCGATATGTATAAACATTTTTATGAAAAGCAAATAAGATCAAAATTTCTCAAACACAAACACCACAACAAACACCTTTTATTCAGACATATAATAGTTTTATCAAGTAGGGTTAAGTTCATTTCTAGCATAATAGATGGGATGTAAAATTTTCTCTCACGTTTGGCCTAAAACTTCTCCTAGTGCCACTCCACTAGAATCACACATAACTTTAAATAGCATGGACCAATTAAGAGATACAATAATAGGTGTTGAAAATAACTTCTATTTCAGTCACTAAAATGTAACGCCCCAATTTTCTGAATCAGAATGCTACACG
>NC_061118.1:144152451-144256526 GCF_002878395.1 Capsicum annuum
ACTTTAGCCCCTGTTTTGACTTTGCCTGATGGTGTTGATGGTTTTGTAGTGTACTGTGATGCTTCGAAAGTTGGGTTGGGTTGCGTATTGATGCATAAGGGTAAGGTGATAGCTTATGCTTCTAGACAGTTGAAACCCCATGAGAAAAATTACCCCACCCATGACCTTGAGTTGGCTACTACTGTGTTTGCTTTGAAAATCTAGAGACACTATTTGTATGGTGTCCATGTTGATGTTTTCACTGATCATAAGATTCTGCAGTATGTGTTTACCCCCAGAGAATTGAATCTTAGGCAGAGACGATGGTTATAATTGTTAAAGGACTATGATATGAGTGTGTTGTACCATCCGAGCAAGGCCCATGTTATGGCGGATGCCCTAAGTAAAGTGTCCAGGGGTAGAGTTTTGTATGTGATAGAAGGTAAGAAAGAGTTGGCTCGTGATATACATCGTTTGACTAGATTGGGGGTTAGGTTTTTTGACTCTGCTTAAGGTAGTATAGGGGTTCAGAGTAGTTCCGAATCCTCCTTGGTTTTGGAAGTGAAGGAAAAACAATACTTAGATGCTAGTTTGGTCAGACTGAAGGAGTCATTCAAGGACCAAAAAGTAGAGGTTTTCTTCCAAAGGGGAGATGGTGTGTTGAGATTGCAGGGTAGATTGTGTGTCCCGAATGTTGATGATCTGAGACAGAGGATTATGGCTGACACGCACGGGGTACGAAATTCTATTTATCCTGGTGCCATCAAGATGTACCGAGACTTGCGGGAAATCTATTGGTGGAGCGGCATGAAGAAATATATAGCAGCATTTGTAGCTAAGTGTGCAACATGCCAACAGGTTAAGGTTGAACACCAAAGACCTGGTGGTATGATGCAAGAGTTTAGTATTCCCACCTAGAAGTGAGAAGAGTGGACTTCGTGATTGGTTTACCTCCTTCCCAATGCCATCATGATTCCATTTGGGTTGTGGTTGATAGGTTGACTAAGTATGCTCATTTCTTGCCTGTTCATACTTTATATACTGCTGAGGATTACGCTAGATTGTATATCCGAGAGCTAGTCAGACTGCATGGACTTCCCTTATCTATAATTTTGAATAGGGGTACTCAGTTCACTTCGCAATTTTGGAAAGCTTTTCAGAAGGGTCTTGGTACCCAAGTGCTTTTGAGTTCTTCTTTTCATCCGCAGACCAATGGTCAGGCTGAGCGGACCATCCAGACCTTAGAGGATATATTAAGAGCTTGTGCACTTGACTTTAAGGGAAGTTGGGATGATCATTTACCGTTGATAGAGTTTTCTTACAATAACAGTTTCCACTCTAGTATTGGCATGGCTCCGTTTGAAGCCTTATATAGGAGGAAGTGTAGATCACCCATAGGTTGGTTCAAGGTGGGTGAAGTGGCTGTGAGTGGTCCTGATTCGGTATTTGAGGCTATGGAAAAAGTTAAGTTGATTATGAAAAGGTTGAAAACCGTGCAGAGTCGTCAGAAGTCATATACGGATGTTAGAAGGAGAGACCTTGAGTTTGAAGTTGGTGACCTAGTATATCTGAAAATTTCACCCATGAGGGGGGTGAAGAGATTTGAAAAGAAGGGAAAGCTTAGTCCCCATTATGTTGGTCCTTACAAAATTCTTAGCCATGTTCGTAAGGTAGCTTATGAGGTCGAGTTTCCTTCCGAGTTGTCCTCTGTTCATCCACTATTCCATGTCTCCGTGCTTAGAAAGAATATTAGCGATGTTGTGGTAGTGGATTCCTCTGTGAGTGCTGACATTTAAGAAAATCTTTCTTTTGATGAGATTCCTGTTGAGATTCTTGACTTCAGTGTCCGAAGACTAAGGAACAAAGAAGTTCCCTTGGTCAAGGTGTTATGGCGAAATTAATCTGTTGAGGGTGCAACTTGGGAAGCTGGGGCGGATATGCGATCCAAGTACCCGCACCTATTTTCCGCAAACTCTGAGCAAGTCAAAGGTACCGTTCTTTCCTAAATCATGCACTTTTGATAAAAGTTGCAGTAGTTCAGCTGTCATTTATTATGTGTTCAGCTGTAGTTTCTTGAATTTATGCATTCTATGTTGCATTCGGAGAGAGAAACGACGTGGTGATGAGTCTAACGAATGGTTTCAGCTGTATTCTCTAGTCCCTATCTAATCTTGACATGTCTAGCATCATTCGAGGAGAAATGTTTCCAAGGGGGGATGATGTAATACCCCGGGAAATTTTTCATTGAAATTTTGTGCGTAAACGTGTTGGGTTCTATCTTCTAGAATGAATTATAAATTTTTCATGTGGAATGTCTTAGATTATGACCCACCATTGCGTAGAGTATTGAATAAGCTTTCCAACGATATGTGGATCATCCGAAACGTACACCCGAGCGATGAGTTATGAACATTCCAATCGAACCATGAATAGTAGTGAACAGTAAAACATGCAGGAAAAAAAGTACTGAGGTCTGGCGTATTTTTGCTCCATAAAATGTGCAGGAAAAAAAGTACTGAGGCCTAGTGTATTTTTGGTCCAACTTTAAATGATCATAAATTCTTGTACATAATGATCTGGGTGATCTACTATATATCAATGGAAATATCTGCGAGTCCTCTTTCCAATGAAATTGGTTTTATCCAATTTGTCTATCGGAGCAAAACGTTATGGTCGATCTATTTCAGCCTACCAAAAGTAAATTTTTGGGTCAACTTCAAACGATCATAAATCCTCGTACACAATGATCTGGGTGAGATACTATATATCAACGGAAAGATATGAGAGTTCTCTTTTTAATGAAATTGGTTTCATCCAATTTGGATATCGGAGTAAAACGTTATGGTTGATATACTTCAGACTATCAAAATAGTCCACCAAAGGACAGATTCAAGAATTATTTGATTTTTAGGGGCGTTTTGGTTATTCCCCCTCACCCAAAATCCGTCCAAACCCTATATTAAAGCCTATTAGAAGCATTATATGTTATATTTCATCAAACTTCCTCAAAAATAAAACCGTAAGCTCCAACATCCAACTTCAAGAACCTCCAAAGTTCACCATTAATTCTATAAATTTATTCAAGATTCCAAGTTCCTAGTTCAAGAACTCCAAGAACCATCATTAAAAGGCATGATTAATATCTCAAAAATGAGTATCGGTCTAAATTTCATCATTCAAGGTATGTGGGGTTTTTCAACAAGAACTCTCTTTCGTTCTTGTGCCCAAAAGTAATTTTCTTTATAAAGGCATGATTTTTATTTGATTTTTACGAATTTGAAGCATGAACCCATATCTTATGATGATTATTATGAAATCTTGATATTTATGATTTTGAAAGATGAATTTACATGTGTGGAGATATAAAGCATGAATCTTGAATGATATTTATCATGATTTTGATATTTGGGTCATGAATCCCTATTGAAAATTGTGATTTTTTGAGAAAGTGTGTGTTATAAGCACGTTGATGTTGAATATTTGAGATATTTTGATATCTGAAATTCTTTTATTCTTGAATGATGATTACTCTGTTGATATTTGAGGGTTATTTATGGGAACCCCATTGATTTGTGTTGAACTGAATGAAAATAGCTCAAAGGGTTAGCTGGGGCTACTCGTAGCCTCAAGCACCGTGTGACGCTCCGGGGTCCGTTTTCCGGGGTGTTACAAGGTATCATATTTCATATAGTTAATCAACATCTTAAACATTGTAGGGAATGCATGGATATATTTCATGTACATATTGTATATATCCATTATCTTGTATGCTTCATACTACCACAATAACAACACATGAAAAGCATGGAATTCATATTAAAGTATATAGCTAACATGAACTTGTCATTTAGACATCATAGATCCATACAAACATGAATATCTAGCATTCTAAGCATTTAATCAAACACCTTGCATGCATTCTTTATGGCATAGGTGGGTTTCATACTTGCACCATATTAAACCACCTAAAGTTCATGGTTTTCAATTAACAAACATATATATTCTATGAAAACACCTTTAGACATCACATTGAAACTTAAACAACAAACGTCAACATGTACATACTCATATCACCCCAAAAAGTTTATAAAATAATATTTAAAACATGGTTCTTGAGCTCTATGAATGGATTGGATCCATTGATAAACACTACGCATACCGTAGTGATTGAATCTTGAAAGAGATTTAATGTTTTGGAAGGTTCTTGAAGAATTCCTTAGGCTTGCTCTTGAGGAGATGATATTGCGAGAAAACCCAAATCTTGTGGTTGAGAGTGTTAGAAAGGGTTTTTACTGAAGAAAAAATGGGGAAAATTATGCCTCTTTAGGGTTATAAGTCGTGGAAGGTGAATGAAAAGACCAAAATACCCTTATGAAATAAATTCCCAGTTGCTGAAAATCATAGCTAATGACATTTGTGACAAGGCATCAAAAGTGTGGTAAGCCATCAAAAGTATCATCACACAGGATCTGGAATTGATGGTTTCTGCCTAAGTCTGACGACCTTCGTGGTAGGGCATCACAAATGTGGTAAGCTACCACGAATGTCGTCACACAGGAGCTGGATTCTGCCAAAGGCTGACGACCTTTGTGGTAAGGAATCACAAATATGGTAAGCTACCACGAATGTTGTCACACAGGAGCTGGATTCTGCCTAAGGCTGACGACCTTCGTGATAGGTTGTCACAAATGTGGAAAGCTTTCACGAATGTCGTCACACAGTTTCCAGCCTGACATGACGGAGTAAAATAGGAATAACTCCTTGATCCGATATTAGATTTAGGTTAAATTGATATCGTTGGAAAGATAATTCAATTATCTATTTGTTGATAGGTCATGAGCTCAAAAATTCCAACTATAATGAGAGATATGATCATTTGAAGTTGACTATACCAATATCCTTCTCAAGAATTCAATCAGTAAGGAATGTTTTGATTCGTCTGATAGCTAGGAGTTATTTGAAGTCTTAATATACATCTAACCTACTCATAAAACTATAAAAGAACCATGATGTACTATGCATGATCTTGGTACATGGCTCTAATCTTGGTTTGGATTTTTTGGGGTATTACATAAAATGCCTTAAGGTATTATCAAAAAAGTACTTCACCTCCTTCTCCAATAACTTAGACAAATGATGTGCAATTTTAGAGAAGTCCTTAATGAATCTACGATACAACCCAGTATGCCCTAAAAAATCTTCAATTTCCTTTAACAAAAATTGGTAGAGGCAATTTTTCAATCACCTTAATGTTTTCCTTGTTGACCTCATTTCTTTTCTTTGAAATCTTGTAACCAAGAACTATTTCTTTTTTTATCATGAAATGGCACCTTTCTCAATCTAGCGCCAAGTTACAATCTTTACACCTCCTTAAGACACTAGCCAAATGGGTCAAACAATCTTTGAATGAGTCACCAACAATAGAGAAGTCATCCATAAATACCTCAATAGTGTCCTCCACTATGTCAAAAAAATGGATATTATGTAACATTGAAAGGTCATCAGTGTATTACACAAACCACAAGGCATTCTCTTGAATGCAGATGTCCCATATGGACAGGTAAAATTGGTCTTCTCTTAGTCTTAGGGGCAATTGAAATCTAATTGTCACTTAAGCTTCCATTAAGAAAATAATATGCCATTCTCTACCACAAAGATAGTCTAACATCTAAGTTATGAAAGGCATCAAAAAATGATCTTTTTTGGTCCATACATTCATCCTCCTATAATCTATGCATACTCTCCAACAAGTGACAGACCTAATAGGAATAAGCTCATTCTTCTTGTTTGGAACCATAATAATTCTATCCTTTTTAGTACACATTGAATAGGGCTCACCCATACACTATCAGCAATAGGATAAACCACCCCAATATCCAACCACTTGATAACTTTCTTCTTAACTACCTCTTATATAGGTGGATTCAGTCTTTATTTAAGCTTAACACTAGGAACATAATCTGGCTCAAGTTGGATTTTATGTGTGCAAATTACAGGCAGATCCTAATGATATCTGTAATGGACCATCCTCAATGGCTCTATTGAACCTCTACAACAAAAGACACTAGAACCTAAACCTTCCACTTAACCAAATCAGGTTGAATAATCACTGGAAAAATGTTGTTGGATCCCAAGAAATACCTAACGAAGATATAATATAAGAACCTTGATCTTTAAAATAGGGAGCTCCTCAATAGAAGGTTTATCCAGTGAGGTAAATCTATTCTTATAGTCAAAAACTAACTTCTTTGGTGTAAGACTGTAGGAACCCAACATAATAAGTGCGTTCACAATCTCATCGTACCCACTAATGTCATCTCCCTTGAAATTAATAACTACCGCTATAAGTGCTTTGACTCTAAGCTTTTCCTCAATAGGAGCTACTAATACATCCTCATCGACTGTACCAATAACATAGATCAAGTGCATGTATCTTGGATGCTTTATAGACTAACATACATTAAATATCACTTGCTCATGATTTAACCAAAACCTTATTTATCCAGTCTCCATACCAACCAATGCTCGTCCAATTACAAGGAATGATCTTCCTAGGATAATGAGAACCTCAAAATTAATCTCACACTCAAGGGTGACAAAATTAGCTGGAAAATGAAGGATTCACCCTTCACCAAAACATCACATAAGATCCCCACAAGCTTTTTCATAGTGCGATCCATAATAAAAAGTCTCATCAATGTTGATTTAGGAGATCCCAACCTCGACTATTTATATACTACTAGTAGCATCAAACTAATTCTAGCACCTAAGTCACACAAAGCTTTTGCAAATTGAAATACCCAATAGTACATGGAATCGTGAAAGCTCCAGTATCTTTCTTCTTCTCAACTAGAGATCGGGAAGATATTACACTAAAATGGTGCATATTATCAAATATCTCAAAACTTAAAGTCCTATTTTGCTGAAGATATTACACCTAAATGTGCTATTCATAAAACATCATCATTCAGGTGTTTAGCGCATCGCGGAGGATCCCAATTTTCCATTCATCAATTTCCAGTGAGACTCTGTGATCGTGGCGTGTCGCGGAGTAAGACAATTTCCCAATTGGCAATTTTCAGTGAGCCACCGCAATTGTGGCGTGTCGTGGTGGCCTATAAAATCGGGCATCAGTTATATTTTTACGCCATCTCATTAAGGGTAAAAATGGTACTTCTCCAACTCCTTATCATCTCTAACACGAGGTTTAATCCTAAGAACACCAAACAAATTTTATCTTTATCAAAATCTTACAAGAAACTCCATTAGGGTTTCAGACTAAAAATCCTCATAGCTCAAGATTTAACCGTGGGTTTTAGAGGATAATAGGAGATTTGGAATCCTCACATCGTAGGCTCCAAGAAGCATCCATTTACTTTATGAAATAGAGGTTCGTGGGGTTGTCCTAAATTTCATGGGCATGATTTTTGAAAAGAATTTACACAAGACCTTACTATCTATACGTATACATATGTTTTTACAAGTGGGGTTTTGTTTTAATATCAATAACATATTTTGTGATATGGTTTTAAAAGAAATATTGAAATATTATGGGGTTGTTGGTTTGCATATATTTCAATTGTTGAATTATGAACATGTGATCTGAATTTCAAAAAGGTGTGATGTATATGAATTGTGAATTCTTTAAATCCCCCATGATAATGTTTTATACCCCACACTATACTTGTGTTAAACCATCGAGAGCATGAGTTTTTGTAATTGACATAATATTACTCATAAATGATAAAGTTTCTTAAAACTATTACATGTTGAGAACCATGGTGCATGTGTTTGATGTGTGTGAAAGTTTTATATATGTGTATGTTGTAAATGGCATGAAAAGTTGGTGAATTGATGTGGTACTGTGACTTGCAAGTCAATGGTATGACGATACCATATAAATGTATGTCATGACAGAGTTAGAGTTTAATTTAAGAGAGTTAGATGGTTACCCTAAGAAAGTATAATTTGAAAGACTCTATGATAGAAACCGTGATTTGCCGATACGGGATTATGGTACCATGCTTTGTGATCTTGTGTACCTTGATTCATGTCATCCCAAATTGGGACTATGGTTAGGTGCCTTGCTTTGTGATCTTTTGCACTACCATGACATATTGACTTGATTAGGGATTTTGGCACACTACTGTGTGATTTTGTGTGTCCCCCTTATAGATACTCCAATCCTTGCGGCAAATTTAGATTGGGGGTTTGACCGCTGATTCAAGGGCGGATTCCATATAGCCCATGGAATTATAGATTGTAGGGTGTACCATCTAGCTAAAAAGTAAGACAGAGTGAGTCATGGTTTCAAAAAACTATTTCAAAGTCTTTAAAATGCCATGTGATTTCTTACTATATGATATATTTATGAACTATTTTAAATTGCTCTCATATATGTTGATTATAAATGACTATTTTGGATTAGCTCTGTGTACCAGTACATTTGTATTGACCCCCTCTCCCTCCAACCTCTCAGATTCTAAGGCACGGTCTAGGGGTCAAGATAAGCAGTAGATAATTTAGACAGCAAAAGAGATTGTGCAGTGGTGAGCCTTCTATATTTCGGAAGGTCTAATGTCTTACAGATATTTATCATTCTACAGTTTTGGTCTACTAGGGGCCTTTTCCCAGACTTCAGATAGTATTGTTTGAGATTTAGTAGAGATTTCGCAGACTGAGTCAGATGTTATTTAGATATTGTTGGAGTTTTCCTTCATTGTTAAACTAATTTCAGAGTATGACCATATTTCCATATTTGATTTATCATTTTGCATTTTTCTTTTATTATATGAATGTTGTGCATAATTACTAGATAGGGTGGGACATCCTGGCCTTCATGGGTTGGATGTCCATCACAGCTAGGCCCTAGTTCGGGTCGTGACATTTTTCTCTTCGTTGTGCTTCTTTATTCTTTGGGTAAATGGAGAAAGAGGTCGTGGAAGGGATTCAATACTAGTAGAACCTTTTTTTAGCCCTCATTTTCAGTAACTAAAGGTGGATTTTCAAATGTTTTATCATCATTATTTATATTTTTAGATTCGGCTACTTTCTCATTATCAATAGACATCTGCTCAACCTTGTTCTCAACAGGAATAGGTGGATCAGCTGCCATTCTACTACTCTTATTTATGATCGCCAAGCAATGACAATTATTTTTGGATTTTGAATATTATTGCTTGGAAGTGTACCTTACTGATGTTGATTTACTGCAGTTGAAAGCTAACCAAACTACTGCTCAAGCAGCTTTATAGCAGTAGTATGTGACTCAACTTTTTGATTCATCCCTAAAATATCAAATTTAATTTTGTTGAGGCATTCATTAGTCTTCTCTACCTCTTTGAATAATTTAGAAAGAATGTCTTCTAATTGCGAATTGTTTGAATCAGCATCACGGCCCCAGATGAGACATAGAGGCCACTTCTATCCCTATGGTTATCATTTTTCTTTCAATCACCATCTCTACCCGTAATCTTATCTCTAAACCTAGACATGGTGTAGTTATTATCCTTCTAGTAGTTCAAACCTTGGTTCCCAACTGGAGCACCAATTATCTTAGTTAGACCCTTTACCTTTGGCTCAAAAACCCACCACTTGATCATCTAGGTACTTAGACTCCTCCGCATAATTAGATTCATCATGTCTAGGTGCCTTACCTTATTAACCCACTAGATTTACCTTTTCAGCACCAGCTACTACAAACTATTTTATGAAAAATCTAAACTGAGCTAGCTATTGGCAACTGCATCATATGTCACTCATTATTATATCGATGCACCAATTATATAAGTTTCTGTAGGTATGTCTGACTCTCAAGTATTCCAACCCTAATTCATTTTAGTGATCCTATCAAAAATCTCAAAAGCCTATCCCAAAATTAAGCTCATAAATGCTCCTTCGGTGACAGGTTCTGCTGCAACCTTGTTGTATTGACCCTCTTGGTCATTTACTCAATTTGTGTTCTTTTTTTTCCATTCAAGCTATCCAAAAGCTGCTATAGGTCATTTCTATCTTATCAAAACTGTTAGCTCGATGATCGCACAGTTTGCTTGGATTTTAGGCTCATTTTTATATTTTAGAGCTTTCGTTGTTTATAGTTTAGTGTCGAACCAAAACTCCTTGTAGATGACTTCATATGAGAATTTTCACAGCACTATCAGCTCTAAAACATCAATTTTATTCTAGGGAGACCCTTAGTTTAGGTCCAGAGGCTTTCAGACTTGTTTTGGGCTATTGAGTGGATTATATGAAAAATGGAACTATAGGTGTGGGTCCTACATTTTTCCAAAATAATCTTGGATAAAGTTTTCGATAATTTCATTGGATCTGTAATATGGTTTACACTTAAATTTCACTATTGTATCATGTTCATAGGGTTCTGTATGAGTTCCGAGAGTCAAAAGTAAGTCTTTGACTTTGCTGGAGCAGATGTGTTCGCGAACACGAATTTGACCATTTGACCTCTAATCACGATAGCAATATTTTTTGCCTCTTATCAGGTCATGGTAGTGACCAAAAGCTCGCGATCACGACCATCGCGGAGTATAAAATCCCAAGTTCGTATTTTTGACATTTTAGGACCTAGGAAGATTTGATTTTGATGATTTTTATGTGTTTTTCTCATATAATCTTTGTCTATTAGTTTAGAACTCTATTTTATCTATTTTCCAAGAACTTCTATTTTATTTTTCATGATTTTCACCCAAGTTGAGAATCAAAAACCCTATTTTCACCATTTTTGGAACTTGAGAGCTCACATTTAGGCGATGTGAGCGATTCCAAAGGATTTTTCAAGATTTCCTCCATGAGTAAGTTTTCTAATCTTATAATTATCATTTTTACTCAATTTTATCATCAAAAAAACTTCAAATTCTTTTTTTCAAAATGAATTTTTAGAGTTTTTGCCGGTAAAGTTTTAAAATGGTCTTTCTTTAATTTGAACATTATTTTTAACTCATTTTTGCTTGGGTTTTAATATATAGACTCCTATGAGTATGGGGAACATATTTCAAAAATAAAATTATTATTTTATCCCTATAATTTTTTAACTCATTTTTAAGATCCGCTTTTAGACCCATCTTAAATATAGCAATATGGGTCTCATTTTACTCCTAACGACATGTAGATTACTATTTTGATAGCATGATGGTATTTTGAAATCGTGAAGTAAATATGAAGGATTTAGGCGTGACTCAAGGATTTGCGATTCAACATTGATGTAAGCTTCTGTCTACTCTTTTTCATGAGATGGTGTATTTTATATATTACATATGAAATGAGAATGTTAAGATTGATTATGGTTAGAATACTGTGACTTAGACTAAATTATGAATTTTGAGATTAGATGAGTGTTTTGGCACATAAGGTGAAATGCTTATTATGCTTCTAGGATCTTATTACCCTAGGTTGCTAGCACATTAGGTAAAGTTGACACTAATATGCCTTTAGTATGATGTATGATGTGATACTTGGTGGATTGTGAAGGTTTATCCCAGTTTATGATGTTATGGTTGTGTAATACATATATATTATTGGGTCCAAGGTAGTGTTATAATATTAGTTGGACTCCGAAAAGTGGTAATCCTTGTAAATGATGTGGCCATAGTTTATAGGCATGTTGATGCTTATGATTTCATTGTGTGAATATTGGTGATGGCATGCATTGTTTCAATACATTCATGATCACTAAAATGGTAAATGGTACGATTTCAACTAAAGTATGATTTTACTACTGTTTTTCTATAAAGGGATTAAATCCCGCTTTTCACCTTCAAAACGGATTTATTCATAAGGGTAATCATACCATCTTAATGAATGATTATGAGCCTTTGAAACTAAAAATGATGATTTAGATATTTGACTGAGATAGATTCCGATCCATGATTTTGTTATTACTATTTACCCCGATCGAGAGATATTCCGATTCTTTCTACATTTTTATGATAATTTTTTTACCGAATCTTACCTTGGGCAACAGATTATGAATTCACACTCATTTAACCATGATTCAAAGTCTGTGCATTTATTATACATACATATATATATATATATATATATATATATCTGGATTGAGTTCGAAGGATGATTATGCTATTGATGATATATACCCGGATTGAGTCTGGAGGATGATTATGCTATTAATGATATATAATCAAATTGAGTCCGGAGGATGATTATGATGATATACATTACTTCTTGGCAAGGTTAGAGGATGATTATGATGATGTACTTATATGTATATTTATCAATTTAAGTTCATCTATTTCTTATGATATTTTGATTGGTAATGGTATTGTATATTATATTATGGCATTCATTCTTACATGCACATTTCCTATCACAAGTATGTCCCTATATCTATCAGCCCTATGGGGGTTTCATAAGTATGGGTGATGAGTATGTTTTGTGGTGTGTTGTATGTTAATTGAATCTTCTGAACCTTGAGGGTGGGGGTTTGTGAAAGGCTCAGTTATGTGTTGTTTGTCCAGACTAGTCAGTTACTCGCATTATCGTTGCTATTGTTATTATTATTATTATGATCATTGTTATGTCTAGTTTGTGGCAGCTTTGTTAACGATCCAGTGTTGAGATTTGAGGTATAATTTTGGCTCTTTTATTTTACGATTATATTATTATGAATGATTATCTCAAGATTAGACGTATGGATTAGAAACTTTAAGTATACTAGCACTGGTTCATGCTATGATTATGAGGTCATAAGATGCTAGCCTGATAATTTAAGTTGTACCTTGAACTGACCTTGTTTTTATAAACATATAACTATTTATATGTAGAATGGTATTACCGTATATCTCTTTTTTTATTCATTTATTCAGATTGTATAATCATTCCTTGGCCCTGTGTATTGTTATATATCCTTCTTTTGCCATTTATTCGTATATCGGCTGGTGATATACTGTATAGTATTGAGATTCCTAAGTATGACTGGAATAGGATAGCTTATCCTTAGTACTTTCTTAGCCTTATTATGTTAGTTTCTTGGATATGAGTAGGATAGTTTACTCTTACTATCTTACTATCTTTATTATGTGGTTGTTGGACATCTAGGTGTAGACTCTATTTCTGTGTACATATTGTATATATTTGCATTATCTTTGTATCTTAGTCGGCAGTCACCTACTGAGTACCACATGTTTAGTACTCAAACTATACTTCTGCAGCCTGCAGATCATAGTACAGGTTATCACTAGTGTTGTATGTTTCATCCGGAGAACCCATGCTTCGGATACATATAGTGATCTCCTGACATTTGGAGTATTACTTTTTCCCCCTTATGTACTAGACTAGTCTCTATGTTGTATCTAGAGATGAGTTGTATCTGTGTAATTCCCTTGGTACTTTATTTTATATTCTTATTATGCTAGAAGCACTTGTAGTGATTTCACCAGATTTTGGGATTATCTATGTATGATGGTCTTTTGTTACATCTATTCCATATTCTCTCCTTCATTCTCTTAGTAGTCTGTTACTAGTAGTTTCGAACTATGAGGTTGGCTTGCCTACCGGTGGGTTATAGTAGGCGCCATCATGACCTGAGAAATTGGATCATGACACTTGTTATTAGCATTCAAACATTTGTAGAAGATCAAGTAGATTGTAACTCAAAATTTTGTGATTTTGGACATTTTACAGCTTTTTCTTAAACCTTAACCAAGTCTTGTACAACACCTCTAAATATAGTTACCTAAAGTTATAGATCTCATTGTTCAAATGCAATATTCTGGATGGTATGAAAAATCTATCCAAGAAATTAGTCTTTAACTCCTATCAATTTGTAATTGATATACATGGTAACTCAGTCAACCATAATGTAGCTACACCCATGACAAAGAAAGAAAATAATCGCAGTATAATAGCATCTTGGCTTATTCTAGGTAGATTGTAGGAATTAAAAATACCTATGAAGTTCATCAAACAAAACTTTGCATCAACAATAATGGGGCCTATAAATACTCCTTTCAGGTTTAACAACTATATCATAGCATTGTAATGTCAAGCTTAGCTCCTAACGATAGTGACGGGGAACAATATCTCTTTTATTACCTGCATCATCTAAACCTTCATCCTTATCAGCATCATCAAACTGAGGTACATAATATTCGAGAGGTTGTTTCCCCCTATTCTTTCTCTATCTATATTATTTCTTAAGTGGGGCCAAACGAGCGACTTCTGTTTGTCTATCCATTTTTTCCCTAGTTACCTACCTAGAAACCTCTTGTCTTGCATTTTCTTTAGCAACCAGTCAAGCAGTGGTTTGCTCCATAGTCTCTTGAAGTCCTAGGTTCTACACCCTTGGTTCAGAACTCCCAGGCCATGAACTCCTTCATTAACCATTCTTGTTGTAGCTTTGAGTGTCCTATAAATCTTAAGATCAAGTAGAATTAGGAGATTGCCTTGATTTTGAGTGTTGGTCATGCATCCCTATGCGTCATAGAAACAAAAGGAAAAGTGAATCTCAGAAATAGAAACCAACTGCCAAACAAACACAATCCATCAACTCTATAATTGTAGTCCTCAACAACAACATCAAAATTTGATGTTTCCTTATAAAAGCCCAATTTTTCAAGTTCTAAATCACTCAAAAGATAGCCCATGAAGTTAGTTTTCCAATGCCGCAAGTCTCACCTCGATATGACATTGTGGAAAGAAGTCATAAGAAACCCTAGAAAAAACCCCTAAGAAATGAACCGTGATGAAAATCAGTACATTGTGCTCACGCCGCGAAAACCACCAGATCCAATCTCGGTAGGAACCATCCAAGTTATGGAAAGACCTATTTCTTCACCTACTTTCAAAAGTGTTCTCTTGGAAAAACAACCAGATCTCAACAACTCTTATCATGAAGAAGAGCAAATGCTAGACGAGCCTGAGATACAAGACGGTGATACGATAAACCTGTCGGATCAAGACAAAGAAATAATCTATCAACCATGAAAATTTGCAGTAATTGTTAAATTAATGGGGAAAAGAGTTTCATACCAGTTTCTAAGATCAAAAATTACATAAATGTGGAAACCCTTCGAGAATCTGGCACTCATCAATTTGGGTCTTGATTTTTACATAGCAAAGTTCAAAGAAGAAGCAAACTGGGTCAGAGCCCACCACGATGGAACTTAGTTCATAGTGGGAGGTTTCCTATTAGTCACCCGGTGGGAACCAAATTTTGCACTCAGAATTCATAGATCCGGCATACAGCGATCTGGATACACCTACCTCAGTTACTCACTGAATTCTATGACAAGCAAATCTTGGAACGTATTGGTCGGAGTCTGGGTAAGCTCTTAAAAATTTATTCATGTACATCAACAACCCTAAGGGGTAGCTATGCTCAAATCTGCATCCAGGTACCCCTTGGCCGGCTAGTCAAGAAATTAGTTAAAATTGGTAATCACAGCCAGGAGGTGGAATACGAAGGACTAGGAATTTTTGTACCAGTTATAGAAACCTGGGTCACATACTAAGTAATTGTACCCAGACCCCAGCGCCCCAACAACCATAAGAATCAGGTTTCTCAGATGCAATAGCATCCCAAGTCCCCCCACAATGCAATATGTGGAAGGTGGTGACCTTCTCAAAGAGAAAATCGAGAAGAAGTTCCATAGGAAACACACAAGCCTCTGTACCTACCCAAGTAAAATCTTTTGACGCAAGAACAGGTAAGTTTGTCAACTATACTACCACCCCCACTAGTAATAATAGTAGGACTGAGAAGAGGAAAACCTAGAGTAACTACGATGGCAAAGGGGTCAAAACTACCTCAGCAACCTCGGAAGATAAATATGCTTCTTCAATGCAGCAGATGGCCTCCCAAAATCCCAAAAACAAAGTGACTGGGGCCCCACAAAAGCCCCTCCACTTCACCCAGAAGGAGACTTTGTCAACTACTGGGAAAGATCCCATCACCACTTCAACTCACAACATCCCTAACTCAAGGGATTTTCAGAGTGTTACTGTAGCTGATATGACCATGAAATTCATATCCAAAAACTCAACCTCTAACATTAATGCTCAATTCTCCAAAGATTTAGGCTATTCTCATAGCACTTTGGCCAAAGACAAGACCTTGAAGGTCTCATCAATTAACTCCACTACCACCACTTATTTATGAAAAATGATAATCCTCAACCACCCCACATTGCTACTACCATCCGTAACAATGGAATTCCCCAACCACCAGACAACAACCCCAAAAACACCTATCTTTTTAGTGACAAGCCTACCTCCACCGGACCACATTCCCAACTCCTAGCTGGAAATACTGCTACAGGATTTGCCTCTCACTTTAAATGCCAACATAGGGTATCAACCAATGGTCATGCTGCTCTAGGACCCTCAGTACCTACCCAATATAGTGAGGAGGCAATCGACCACTCTGTCCACCAGTTAGGGAACCAATAATGGTTACAAACACTACTTCAATCTCAGCTAATAAAGAGCTTAGTGCACCTCTCCACTCAAGAACAAAACCTCCTTCTAAATAATTTATTCCAGAGTCTTTCTTTCTTTCCAACCTAACCCTCCAATGCATCTATTCTGAGCCCATTCTTTATTTTCTATAACCTGATGGTTCAATTCCTCCATCAATAGCTACCTCCTCAACTAATGATGGTTGAAGAAGACCTAGAAGAGGGAGAAAACTCAAACTTGGAAGCACTAACTCAGTGCAACAAAGAGTTAGAGGACATTCTGGAAAGCCTTGGGGACCAAAATTCGGAATCCTTTCTCTTGGAGTACACATTCCAGAAAAATCTCAAAGATCCATTAAGAGAAGCCATTATTGTAGTTTGTCCCTGGACTCTGAGGAAATGCTTCATCAATCTGAGGAACAAAATGGAAAATAGTCCCCCAGCTGTCCAGTTAACCAATACTACTCCCAACTCTGGGAAGGGGAAATCCCTAAGCTTTCCCACATAATAGACCCACATGAATCCCATGATTATTTTCATTATTTGGAGTGTAAGGGGGGAAACAGTGCCACCTTTAGAAGATAATGCACCACTCTTGTGAACCTCCATAAACCCCCAATGTTGGTCCTCTTAAAGACAAAAATGGCTGAGCATAAAAGCATCATTCTTGAACTAGGCTTTGATAACTATATCCAGTCTCCTGCTGTGGGTAGATCTGGAGAGATAGTCATCATGTGGAGGGACAATATTCTTAAGCTTGAAGATATTTCCATCTCTCAACAATCTATCCATGCAGCAGTCAAGGTACTTTTTTTTTATTCTTGGCTTTTTTCAGCCATCTATGCCAATACTGACTTCAACACCAGAACTACCCTTTGGGATAACTTGATCAATATATCCCATACCCACCATTCTGAGTGATTTATGGGAGGAGACTTTAATTAAGTCCTAAAGGCTAAAGAGAAATATAGTGGTAAAGTTATTAATAATAGAAGAGAAAACCTCTTTCGGGATTGCCTTAATAAGTGTGGGATGATATATTTTAGGGTACAAAGATAGAAAAAACACTTGGACTAATAAAAGGTATAGGAATAGGCAGCTCCTAGTCCTCAAAAGGCTAGACAGGTGCCTTGATAATGACTAGTGGATCAAAAAGTACCCTGACACTAGTATTACCCATTTACCCTGCACCCATTCTGACCACTATCCCTTATTGGTCAACCTCTCTAGACATAACAAGACTTTTCCAGAAAGACCTTTCAAGATGGAGCCCATGTGGTGCAGGAATTCCACGTTTGAGAATATGGTCCTTTCTTCTTTTGGGCCTCCTAATACCATCCTCAGGGCAATAGTGATCTCTAAGAAAATTCCACCAACTAAAATAGACTCCAATTTGGTAACATTTTTTATAATTTGAGGAAAATTCTAGCCAGAATTGAGGGTATCCAAAACTCTTCTCACTACCTTTATAACACCTTTTTGCAGAACCTTGAAATTGAGATCCTCATTGATTTTATAATATTTTAAGATGTTAGTAAGAATTCTAGAAGACTAAGTCGAGGATCAACTGGTTAACCTAGGGTAACTCCAACACTAAGTTTTTCCATACCTCTACTCTTAGTAGAAGGAGGAGGAACATAATACTTTTCCTAAAAGATGATTTTGGTACTTGGATTACTAACCACACCTAAATTAGAAACCACATTACCAGTTTTTTCAGAGATCTCTATACTACTGACCATCTTTCTTCCCCCAGTAATCTTCACTCTTACCCTAACCATCCTTGTTTCCCCCTTCTGGAGAACTCAGACATCACTGTGCTGAGCTCTTCCCTCAGGGACTCTGAAATAAGCCTGGCCATCAAATCTTTCAAACCTCTCAAAGAACTGACACTTGATGGCATAAACCCTCTCTTTTACTAGAAGTACTGGCATATTATGGATGAAAAGGTCACTTCCTTCTGCAAAGAAACCTTCCAAAGAAGTAGAATGGACCCTTCCGTGAATGAAACCTTCTTATGCCTTATCCCTAAATGTGCAAATTCTTGTCGAATTAAAAACTTTAAACCCATTAGTCTTTGTAATACTCTGTACAAAGTGGTAACAAAAATAATTATTAATAGGATCAAACCCTTCCTCCCCAAAATTATTGGTCCTATCCAAGCCAGCTTCCTTACTAACAGAAGGGTTTCTGACAATGCCATCATTATCCAAGAATTCATTACTCATTTTAAAAAAATGAAAGGCAAACAAGGGAATATGATCCTTTAGATTGAATTTGAAAAAGCTTTTAATAGGCTTGAATGGTCTTTCATTAAGGACACCCTCTTGTACTTTAAATTCCCTGCTTATATCACCAACCTGATAATGTCTTGGGTTTTTTCTTGTTCTATCTTCATCCTCATCAATGGCTCTAGAACCTCTAAGTTCAATTCTTCGAGAGGTATTAGGCAAGGAGATCCTATGTCCCCCTACTTCTTTATTCTTTTCATGGAAAGACTCTTCATAGACATAACCACCAAAACAAATGACTGAATCTAGAAGCCTATCAGTATCTCCACTCTGAGTCTAAAAATTTCCCACTTGTTCGTTGCAGATGATCTGACTCTATTCTCTAAGGCTAGCCCGGAGGAATATCAACATATCCAAGTCCAAACTCAACAGTTAGACTTGGATGAAATGATCCAAGTCCAAAGTCTTTTCTCTTTAAACTGAAATAATGTCACTTTCTCCCTCTGTTCCAGTATCCTTGACATCAACAGTTGTAAGAACTTTGGTAAGTATCTGGGCTACCCCATCTTTAGCAAGAGGCCTGTAAATAGTGATTTTCAATTCATTATCGATAACATGCAAGCAAGAATAACTGGTTGGAAATCAAAAATAATTAACATGGTCGGTAGAATTGCCCTTGCAAAATCCACTCTCAATAGTAAACCTTTTCATGTCATACAGTATATAAAACTCCCTCATAAAGTCACCTCCTCCATAAAAAAAATCCAAAGAAACTTTATTTGGGAAAACACTATTGATAAGAACAAAATTCACCTTTCAAATTGGGAGAAAATCACTGGCCCCAAGGAGGGTCGTCTTGACATCCAGAAAGCCGAGCTTAGGAATAAAGCTATGCATGCTAGTCTTTCCTAGAGAATGTAAAATAATACCCAATCTACCTAGGAAAAAGTGTTGTACTATAAGTACTGCAATCCCCACCCTTCTCAACTCAATAAAAGAATCACCTCTAGGACTTGGAGTTGTATTAAAGAAGGTTGGAAGAACTGTAGCACCCACCATGGATTGTCTATAAAGGTAGTAGAGTTATATTTTTTGGAGATAGATAGATCCCAAATCATACCTCTATTAGAAGTCTCATTGTAGGCCCCCTGAATAAGGGAGAAGAACAACAACAACAAACCCAATATATTCCCACAAAGTGGGGTCTGGAAGGGTAAAATATACACAGTCCATACCACTACCTCCAAAGAAATAGAGAAGTTATTTTCGATAGACCCTAAAAATAAGGGAGAGAAACAACTTAGAATAAATTCCATCCACAACAATGGAGTATGGGATCACGAAAACCTCTCTCTTACTCTCCCCCATCCCCTTCTTAACATTATTAAGAGTAGTTACATTCCTCAGTTTAGAAGTACTGAGGAAAAGCTTATTTGGGATGCCTCTCCTGATGGTAACCTCTCATTTAGCAGTGTCTACCAGTCACTTGATGCTAAAAAAAAGGACCCTAGTGTCAATAATGGTTTTCTTTGGGTGTGTAGGTTTCACACACCTAACAAAATAAAAGCCTTTCTTTGGCTCCTCCTTCACAAGATACTGCCCATTGGTAGTTACCTCCACCATATTTTCCTGAATGTCTCTCCCTGGTATAAAAATGCCAAAACAATCAGAGAAGACTCAACCCACATTTTCTTTGCTTTTCCTAAGGCTACCACTTTATAAAATAAGCTTATTCTCCAGAGCTCATCTATTGCTACTTGGGATCATAATAACATCATTGCTAATAATTGGACTAATACCTGGAAAGATCTTAAAGGAAAAGACTCCAACTGCTTGTGCTCTTGGGAAACCATTCTACCCTTCTGCCTTTGGAATATTTGTCTAGCTAGAAATGAATACATCTTTAAGGACAAGGAAGCAGATATCCCTGTACAGCACACTATAGCTTTTCCCATGGACCATGTTCTACTTGCAGATACAAAAGGAACCCACCCTAACCCCTCGATGACCATCCAACTTAAATAGGAACCTCCTAGCCAGAACACTTATAATCTCAATATTGATGCAAGTGTAAATGCCCAACCTATTAGAGGTAGAATAGGTGGTGTCTTTCAGAATCACAAGGGAGAGTGGATTATCGGTTATACAAAAAATCTCCCCCATATTACTGTTTCCCAGGCTGAACTTCTAGCAATCCTTGAAGGCTTAAGAATGGCCACCGCTAGGAATCTAACTCCACTGGAGATTAACTGTGACTCGAGAACTGCATTGAACATGATCAGTACTAATAACTCTGTCTGCTGTAATGTAATCCTTGAGTGCAGGTACTTATTGCAGATGTTGGCAGCACCAGCCATAAAGCATACCTACCGGGAGCAAAATAGAGTTGTTGATGCACTAGTTAAAATAGGAAATGGTGATCTAATTAGTAGTCAAATGCTGATTTTGAGGGATCTTCCGTTGTATGTAGTTGCTCCCTTGGCAGAAGACAGTGCGGGAAACACCTTCATCAGGACTATTAAAAATTGTAATATGAACTCTTCGAGCTTTGCACACGCATAAACTATATTAAGGGCTCCTTTTAAACCTAATGTTCCTACCTCATTTGTAGAACTTTGATTCTATATATATGAATAAAATCTCATTAACCAAAAACAACATGAATAAGGCTATCAAATTCAGAATGTACCATCAAAATCTTAAATTTAAAACATTTTAGTTTTGCATCAACATAATATGCAAATCATTTTTGGTATTTAATTCAACACAAGAATTAAGTTTGTCCGCATATATGCTCAACATAATAACATGGTTTAATTAATTATATTTCAGTATGTTAGGGGAAAAATAATTCTAGAATTTTCATAAGCATCATGGTCATAAATAACATTTCAAATAGAAATACTTGCACAAGTTTGTTCCCATATCACCAGAAAATTAAGTGGGTGTCACGACCCAAACTAAGGCCTCGCCATAAAGGACATCCAGAACCATGAAGGCTCCGGCATCCTACTCTAACTGGTAATCATGCACAACATTCACATAATAAAAGAAGATGTGGAAATATAATATGATACGAAAACATGGTCATACTCTGGATTTAGTTTAACAATAAGGAATGGAATCCGAAATCAACTAAACAACATCTGGAACAGTCTGCAAAATCTCTACTATATGAAAATCTGACAACTATCTGAAAACTGGAACAAGGGCCCCAGTAGACCAAAATAATGGAATAACATAATCTAAAATAACATGCCTTCTGGAACAAAGAAGGCTCACCACCACATAGATCATTTCTCTCTGGAATACTCTACCGATTAGCTGGACCTTTAGACTGAATCTCTGAACCTGAGAGGTAGGGGGTCAATACAGATGTACTGGAATGCAGAGAAAATCCAAAATAGTCATTTATATTCAACATATATGAGAACAATTTAAAGCAGTTCATAAACATACCATATAGTAAGAAATCATATGGGCATTTTTGAAACTCTGAAAAATTATCTGAACTCTTGACACTCTTTGTTTTACTTTTGTGCTAGGTGGTGTACCCTACAACTCTAAAATTCCATGGGCTATATGGAATCCGCCATTGACTCAGCGGGAAAGCCCCCAACCCAAGTATGCCGCAAGGGTTGGAGTCTCTGACTCTGCTACGCCACACAGTCGTCGCTAGCTAAAAAATAATATACCCGGATCGGCAAATCATGGTTTTAGGCTAAGAGTTAATTGAACTCAAACCTTCTTTGGGTAACCACCTAACCCTCTTTAATCCCACTTTTAACTCTTTAAAACATACATTCTCTGAAATTAAACTCTGAAAACATACTCTGTTATGGCATACATACTTATGGTATCACCATACCATTGACTTGCAAGTCACATCTCTGAGCCATTAATAAAATCTTATAATATCTGTTTTTAATACATAAGTTTTGGACCACCATATAAATAAATCAATTCAAAGAAACTCTTTATCAACCTCATGTAAACGCGTGCAAGGAACTCTCTTTGTCAAGCATTTCAATAATACAAGGTGGTTATGTCAAATTTCTCAATCACATGCAACTCTTTCTCATTTAAAACAAGAGTGTAATTATATCAAGAAGCTCCCTCTCATCATCTATATATCATGCTCAAACACTAAGGTATTGAGAAAACTAGTTTCAAAACCATAAATCATGCATTTCAAATCATTCACAATAAGATCATAAACTTGAATTTATCACAAGAGAGGGACTTCATAATCTGGGCTCTCAAACAAATCTAAAATTTCAATTTCATACATATACATATACTTGTAAATCAATTTAAGGGGATGAGGCCTAAAGGCCAAAACAACAATATCAATAACATGCATAAAGCATAATAAAATCATGGATTTCAAACCCCTTTAACAAATTTATGTTTGATAATCTTTAAATCATAATTGAGTGTTTTCAACAAGCCCATATATTTTAGGATAAATCCCATGTACCTCAATTTAGGAATTTGATGAATGATTCTTGAAGCCTACGATTTGGGGATTCTAAATCTTCAATCAATCTTGAAAACCCATGGTTAAATCTTGAGTAATTTGGATTTTTAGTTTAAAACCTAGAGAATGTTCTTGAGTAATTTGGATGATTGTGACTGTATTCTGGTGTCTTTGGGATTAAATCCCGTGTTTAGGAAGATAAAGGGGTGGAAAATACCTAATATACCCTTAATGAGATGGAATAAAAAAAAATATAACTGGGAGCCCGATTTCATGGGACACCGCGATGCGCCACAATCGTGGTGGCTCACTTGAAATTGACGAATGGGATTCTTAAGGTCACCACGATGTAGAGCCATCGCGTTGTCCCATTGGTTGGGACTTGAAACTTCAGGACGGCGAGCCACAATCACGCTATGCTATAGAAATTTGACAATTTCTAAATAGGCCCCCTCCACGACGCACCAATCGCCAAAATGATGGTGTTTTATGGCTAGAACTTAAATTAGCCATAACTTCTTGCCCAGGTATCAGATTTGGGTGAATCTTATATCAATGGAAAGATCATTCAATTTTCCATATGATTAAAAGTCAAAATTAGGGAAATTATATATGATTTAAACTTTACTCACTTTGAAAGTCAAAAATGAGACTAAGTTTCTTTGACAAAATTCTAGCCATTTATCTCTAAGAGCATATTACCACGAGCTAACGCATGGACGATTTTTGTGGGGTGTTACATTATCCCCTCCTTGGGATCATTTATCCCCGAATGATGATGCGGAATACAGACAAACATGATCTAAAGTATGCTAAGGCCATAAAAGAATTAGACAAGGATTGTACCTTCCATTTTGTCATCCACCAGATCAAATAAGTCTGGGTATCTATCTCTCATGTCACTTTTTGATTCCCAAGTTGCTTCCTTAACTTTTTGATTTCTCCACAACACCTTAACTGACACTATATCTTTGCTCCTCAACTTCTGAACTTGGCGATCTAAGATTGCAAAAGGTTCCTCTTCATATGCTAATGAGTCTGTCACTTTGATCTCCACTACAGACAATACTAGGGAATGGTCTCCAATACATTTCTTTAGCATAGATATGTGAAATACCGGATGAACAAAGCCCAAACTTGCAGGCAACTCTAACTCATAAGCAACTCCCCCTATCCTTCTCAAAATCTGGTATGGCCATATATAGAAAGGACTCAGCTTACCTCTCTTTCCAAAATGCATGACTCCCTTCATAGGAGAAACTTTAAGAAATACCCAATCACCAACCTCAAACTCTAAGTCTGTTCTCCTAACATCGGCGTAGGACTTCTGTCGACTCTAGGCTGTCTTAAGTCGTTCTCTAATAATTTCCATGTCCTTCGTTGCCTGATGAACAAGATAGGCCCAAACAACTGAGTCTCACCCACTTCATACCACCCTATTGGTGACCTACATCTTCTTCCATACAATGACTCAAAAGGAGCCATCTTAATACTGGCATGGTAGCTGTTATTATATGCAACCTCTATCAATGACAAGTGATCCACCCAAATCCTCTTGAAGTCAATTATGCAGGCCCTTAACATATCCTCAAGAGTATGAATAGTGCGCTCAACTTGCCCATCAGTGTGAGGGTGGAATACAGTACTTAGGTTCACTTGGGTACCTAAACCCTTCTGAAAAGATCTCCAAAACTATGAAGAGAATTTCGTACCTCGGTCAGATATGATAGATATAGGTTCTCCATGCAAATGGACTATCTCCTCAATATACAGCTTAGCATAGTCATCTCCCAAATAGTTAGTTCTGATGGGCAGAAAGTGGGTTGACTTGGTCAGTCAAACAACAATCCCAAATTGAATCATACTGGCTTCGGGACCTCGAAAGTCCCGTAATGAAGTCCATATTGATCATCTCCCATTTCCATAAAGGCAAGGCTATCTTTTGGGAAGTACCACCTGGCCTCATATGCTCTACTTTTACTTATTGATAATTCAAACACTTGGCAACAAAATTAGCCACATCACGCTTCATATTATTCCACCAGTAAATAGCTTTTAGATCATGATACATCTTAGTAGAGCCGGGGTGAACAACATACCTCAAAGTGTAAGTTCATCAAGGATCCTCTTTCATAACCCATCTACATCTGGCACACATAGTCTGCCCTGATATCTCAAAACTCCATCACCACCAATTTTAAAAGACAGCACCTTCTGTTGACCCACATATTTCTTGATCTGCATCAAGATGGGATCTTCAACCTGCTTTTCTTTAACTTCAGCACAAAGGGAAGATTTATCTACCACATGAACAACCACTCCCCCATCTTTGGAATCCAAGAGTCACACTCCTAGATTTATAAGTCGATGAATATCCTTCACTATCTCCCTCTTTCCCTTTTCAGCATGCAAAAGACTTCCCATAGATAACCTATTGAGAGCGTCGGCTACCATATTTTCCTTGCCCGGATGGTAGTGCAGGCTCATGTCATAATCCTTTAAAAGTTCCAACTAATGCCATTGCCTGAGGTGTGAGAAAACATACTGAAAACTATTGTGGTCAGTAAATATATCAACATATATCCCATAGAGATAATGCCACCAGATTTTAAGCGCAACAACCACAGCCGCTAACTCCAAGTCATGAGTGGGGTAATTTCACTCATACACTTTTAACTGTCTAGACGCATAAGCCACCAATTTACCATGCTGCATAAGTACACACCCAAGTCCTACACAGGATGCATCACAGTACACAACAAACCCTTTCGTACCTTTCGAAAGAGTCAAAATAGGAGCAGTTGTCAACTTATCTTTTAACTTCTCAAAACTATTCTCACAGGAGTCAGACCACACGAACTTCACCTTTT
This sequence comes from Capsicum annuum, assembly GCF_002878395.1. Lineage (NCBI taxonomy): Eukaryota > Viridiplantae > Streptophyta > Magnoliopsida > Solanales > Solanaceae > Capsicum > Capsicum annuum. The sequence goes on from NC_061118.1 coordinate 144,178,439, forward strand.
TCTGAGTCAACTTAGTAAATGGTATAGCTATGGAAGAAAAATCTCTACAAATCTTCTGTAATACCCTGCCAAACCTAAGAAGCTCCAAATACCGGTTGGAGTCGTGGGTCTGGGCCATTTTCTCACTGCCTTAATCTTCTGAGGATCAAACTTAATCCTGTTAATAGACACGATATGCCCTAAGAAAGCAACAGCATTAAGCTAGAATTCACACTTGGAAAATTTTGCATACAACTCATGATCATTGAGAGTTTGAAGGATGATTCGGAGGTGATTGGCATAGTCCTCCTCACTCTTGGAATAAATCAAAATATCATCAATGAAAATTATAACAAACAGATCTAGAAACTAATGGAACACCCTATTCACAAGGTCTATGAAAGCCGCAGGGGCGTTATTCAACCCAAAGGACATGACGAATAATTCACAATGACCGTATCAGGTTTGGAAAGCTGTTTTGGGAATATCTGACTCTCTAATCTTCAACTGATGGTATCCCGAATGTAGGTCTATTTTTCAAAAACAATTATCACCCTAAAGCTGGTCAAAAAGATCATCAAGTTTAAGAAGAGGATATTTATTTTTAACAGTGACCTTATTCAGCTGACGGTAATCTATACATATACGTAGGGAACCATCTTTCTTTCGTACGAAGAGTACAGGTGCACCCCAGGGAGAAACACTAGGATGGATAAAACTTTTATCTAGAATATCTGGTAGTTGCTCTTTCAACTTTTTCAACTCTGCACGAACCATTCTATATGGAGGAATAGAGATGGGACAGGTATCTGGCAACAAATCAATACCAAAATCTATCTCCCTATCAGGTGGCATTCCTGGGAGATCATCTGGAAAAAATTATGGGGACTCATTCACCACAGGGATGGACTGAAGAGAAGGGCTTTTGGAACTCAAATCTTTAACCTGAATAAGATGATACAAACAGCCCTTAAAAATGAGTTTACGGGCTCTGAGACAAGAGATGAACTTCCCTCTAGGTTCTAAAGAATATCCCTCCCATTCTATTTTTGGTTCATTTAAGAAAGAGAAAGTAACCTTTTGGGTTCTACAATTTAGTGTGGCATAGCACGAATAAAGCCAATCCATCCCTAAGATAGCATCAAAATCAACCATAGTTAAGTCTACGAGGTCTGCCGCAGTATCCCACCCACAAACAGTCATCACACAATTTATATACACCCTCCTAGCCACAACAGAGTCTCTTACTAGAGTGGAAATAAAAAAAGGTTCGGCAATTACATCAGGCTCAAACCAAAACCAACCACATAAAAGGTCACGTAAGACAGGGTTGACCCGGGATCAAGTAACACATAAATATCATGGGAAAAGATTTGCAATGTACCAGTAACTACATCCAATGAGGCCTCTGCCTCTTGGCGGTTGGTCAAGGCGTACAACCGGTTGCGTCCATTTTCGATGGCTGAAGTAGCACCCTTCTGAGGCGGTGGTAGTACAGAAAAATTAGCCTGTGACTTGGCTCCACCAATATTACCCTTTGCTGCCGGAAATTCTCTCTGGATATGGCCTGGCTGGCCACACAAATAACACACCATAGCGCTAAACTGATATCTCCCAGGATGATTCTTCCCATATTTCCCACAACGCGGGTATGTCTAAGAGGTCTTACCCTGCATCCTCGGCCCCTAACTATACTGAAAATCCTGAGTGCGCTGTCTAACCAGGGGTTTAGTCACCGGGGCACTAGCTGCAGACTGAGCATTACCCTAATTCTCCTTCTTCTGCCATTTGTTACCCCAATTCCCACTTTGTTGTTGACTGTAGCTCGGGTCTACCATTTTAGCTATCTTTTTCTGTCTATTCTTCTCTCTAGATTCAGCCATTTTTTTTCCTCAACTTGTTGCATGTGGACTGATAGTCTGGAAAAATCCATGTCCCGATTCAGTATTGCTCCCTGACATTTAAGTACTAAATCTTCTGAAAGGCTGGATATAAATTTCTTCATTCGAGCTCTCATGTTACTAGTCATTTCTAGAGAATAACGAGCTAGTTGGTTGAACCTCAGAGTGTACGCTTGGACACTCATCTTACCCTTTTTTATATTCATAAACTCTTTTTCTTTGGCCTCCTTCAGCTCGAGAGGAAAGAATCGATCAAAGAAGGCTTCCACGAACTCAGCCCAAAATGTGGGCTCAGCATACTCACTCTTTGAATCTTCCCACTCGTTATACCATTGGTTCGCTACATCCTTAAGTTGTTAAGCCGCTAACTCAACCCCCTCTACCTCATCTACATGCATCACCTTAAAGATCTTCTCCATCATGTCTACAAACTTTTGTGGATCCTCTTCTACCTTGGTACTAGTAAACTTGGGCGGGTTCATCCTCAATTGTCCCACTCTTGTATCCTCAGACGTAACAGATACAGACCTAATATCTTTTGACCGTTGAGTCTGTGTGGCTACCAACTGGGCAAGCATGTGAATGGACTATATGAATTCTGCATTAAATACCTCTCTCTCACGAGGATGAGTGTGGTTAGTCCCCGTTTGGTAAGCTCTGGGTGCCCTAAGTAGGCTGGTCTGAGTAGGTGGGACTACTGAGTAGCATCAACCTCTGGAGTCTAAGCTTTATTTCGGATCCTCATCACATGAGTGGGACGGACCTCATCTGTCTGTGCATTTTGATTAATAATACGACGAGGAGGCATGATTGTTGTTCTAAAACAAAAGAGATCATCGATTAGGGGACGACTCAGACTCTAAAGCATGAACTAAACCACAAAGAAGAGAAACATTTCTAAACACCTAGTAGCCTCCTACTTATAAGTGTGGTGCACTACACACCCATAAATAAGATTCTACCCGACGTAATTTCACAGACACCCTGAGACCATGAACAGTGCTCTGATACCAAGTTTGTCACGACCTAAACTAGGGCCTCGCCGTGAAGGACATCCCAAAACATGAAGGCCCGGGCGTCCTACTCTAATTGGTAATCATGCACAATATTCACATAATAAAAGAAGATATGGCAATATAATCTAATACAGAAACATGGTCATACTCTGGATTTAGTTTAACAATAAGGAATGGAATCCGAAATCAACTAAACAACATCTAGAACAGTCTGCAAAATCTCTACTATATAAAAATCTAACAACTATCTAAAAACTGGGACAAGGCCCCCAGTAGAAAAAAACAATAGAATAACATAATCTGAAATAACATACCTTCTGGAATAAAGAAGGCTCACCACCACACGAATCACTTCTCTCTGGAGTACTCTACTGATTAGTTGAACCCTTAGACTAAACCTGGGAAGTAGGGGCGTCAATAAGGATGTACTAGTACCCAGAGCAAAATCCAAAATAATCATTTATATTCAAAATATATGAGAGCAATTTAAAGCAGTTCATAAACATGCCATATAGTAGAAAATCACATGGGCATTTTCGAAAGACTCTAAAAAATCATCTGAACTTTGTGACACTCTTTGTTTTACTTCGGCGCTAGGTGGTGTACCCTACAACTCTTAAATTCCATGGACTATATGGAATCCGTCATTGATTCGGCGGGGAAGCCTCCAACCTAAGTATGCCACAAGGGTTGGAGTCTCTGACTCTGCTACACCACACGGTCGTCGCCAATGTAAAAATAATATACCTGGATCGTCAAATCACGATTTTAGGCAAAGAGTTACTTGAACTCAAACCTTCTTCGGGTAACCACCTAACCCTTTTTAATCCCAATTTTAACTTTTTAAAACATGCATTCTCTGAAATCAAACTCTGAAAACATACTCTGTTATGGCATACATACTTATGGTATCGTTATACCATTGACTTGCAAGTCACATCTCTAAGCCATTAATAACATCTTATAACCTTTGTTTTTAATATAAGTTTGGGACCACCATATCAATAAATCAATTCAAAGAAACTCTTTCTCAAACCTCATGTAAACACATGCAATGAACTCTCTTTGTCAAGCATTTCAATAATACAAGGTGGTTATGTCAAATTTCTCAATCACATGCAACTCTTTCTCATTTAAAACAAGGGAGTAATTATATTAAAAAGCTCCCTCTCATCATCTCTAAATTATGCTCAAACACTAAGGTATTGAGAAAACTAGTTTCAAAACCATAAATCATGCATTTCAAATCATTCACAATAAGATCATAAACTTGAATTTATCATAAGAGAGGGACTTCATAATCTGTGCTCTCAAACAAATCCTAAATTTCAATTTCATATATATACATATACTTGTAAATCAATTTAAGGGGATGAGACCTAAAGGCCAAAACAACAATATCAAAAAGATGCATAAAGCATAACAAAATCATGGATTTCAAACCTCTTTAACAAATTCATGTTTGATAATCTTTAAATCATGATTGAATGTTTTAAACAAGCCCATGTATTTTAGGATAAACTCCATGTACCTCAATTTAAGAATTTGATGAATGATTCTTGAAGCCTATGATTTGGGGATTCCAAATCTTCAATCAATATTGAAAATCCACGGTTAAATCTTGAGTTATTTGGGTTTTTAGTTTGAAATCCTAGAGAGTGTTCTTGAGTAATTTGGATGATTGTTAATGTATTCTGGTATCTTTGGGATTAAATCTCGTGTTTAGGCTAATAAGGGGTGGAAAATACCCAATATACCCTTAATGAGATGGAATAAAAAAATATAACTGGGAGCCCGATTTCATGGGCCACCGCGACGCACCACAATCGCGGTGGCTCACTAAAAATTGACAAATGGGATTCTTAAGATCACCGCGACACGGAGCCATTCTATTGTTCCACTGGTTGGGACCTGAAAATTCAGCGCGACGTGCCACAATCGCGCTATGCTACTGGAATTTGACAATTTCTAAATAGGCCCCTTCCGCGATGCGCCAATCGCCAAAATGATGGTGTTTTACGATTAAAACTTAAATTAGCCATAACTTCTTGCCCGAGTATAGAATTTGGGCGAATCTTATATGGACAGAATGCTCATTCAATTTTCCATATGATAAAAAGTCAAAATTAGGGAAATTATATATGGTTTAAACTTTACTCACTTTGGAAGTCAAAAATGAGACTAAGTTTCTTTGACACAATTCTAGTCATTTAACTCTAAGAGCATAGTACCATGAGCTAACGCATGAACGATTTTTGTGGGGTGTTACAATGGGTGATTTGTTTTTTTTTTCATAAGAAAAGTCTTTAAAGATTAATTTTTTTTCTTTTTATGTAGAGAACAAGTATATCAAATGTTTTTCTTACTTTCATGTTTATTTATCTCTCAACTTCTATTTTTATTTCTTTTTCTCTCTCTTTTTATTTTTTATTGATTTTTATTTTTTTTCCTTTTTTTCTTGTTTTAATGCATTTATCTCAACCTTTATTTTTTATTTTTTTCTATTTTTCTTCTCTTTTTTCTTTTTTCTCAAACATTATTTATTTTTCATTCATCCTTTTTCTTTTTTTCAATTCATTTGTCTCAACTTTTATTTTTCTTTTATTTTTTATTTTTATCATTTCTCGGTTTTTTTTTTCATTTATCTAAAGCTTTATTTAATTTTTTTCTTCTCATTTTTGTTTTTCTCAATTTTTATTTATTTTTGGTCCTTCTCTTTTTTTTCTTAACCTTTACTTTTTTCCTCTTTTTTTCTCAATCTTTATTTTTTCCTTTCTCTTTTATTTTTTCTCAACGTATATTATATTTTTCTAATGAACAAAAAGTTAGATAATCTGTAAAGATCTTTTTTCTCTGATGTTAAAGTAAATATTAGGGCATGTTTTGTTGTTTGAAAGTCCATTGGGATACGTCTTGCATCTAAGGCAAGAGTAATAGAACATCTCATAAATCAAGCCATAATGTGGTAATGTCAACATCAATGGTTACAAAGAAGAAGCAAGTACAGAAGAGACAAGTATGGTCATATTTTAGGAGAAGTGGATGAAAAGACAAGAAATTGAGACATCAAATGATTTTGATGTAATAAATCAAGAGAAGAATAAACTGCAGGAATAGTCCATCAATAATCACAAGAAGAAAAGGACAATGGATTGGGTGAATTAGAGCTTTGACAAATCAGAAAAAATACAGCATCAGAGGAACAAATCAGAAAAGTGGTTAATATGGAGCAAGGTCAAGTAGACAACATCAGTAGGGAGAATAAACAACAAGGAGAAGAATCAGCAGAAAAAAAAGCAAGGACAATGAGAAGCAGAAGTCTCATGATCAGCAGCAAAGGCAGGAAGAAGAGGATTCTCAGAACAAGATAAAAGAGTTAATGGTGTTAGACCATGATAAGGCTGACAAGCAAGATATAGTACTATAGGGAATTTTACCATTAGCAATTGAAGTAAGGAATCTAATGGAAATTGTGAACAAAAAGAAAGATTTGGATACTGAAGATTTGGTAGATAATATTAATAAGGATGCAGTTTAAGGAAACCTGTCTCCAAAGAAAATTCAGTCATTAAATGCAAGGCATGGAAAGCAGCATAGGAGAGGCGGAAATAAAGGTCCAAGCACAACGCAGACAAGGAGCCATATGTCAAAATCTTTATCAAAATGACTGTTTTAGTTTGGAATATCAGATCTGTTAATACAAAAAAAGCATTCACAAAATTGATAATAATGCATAAAAGATATCAATTTTGGTTCATTCGCCTTATGGAACCATTTCAGGAAAGCCATAACATTGATGATTATAAAAGAAGATTGGGAATGCAACATGCAGTTGGAAATACATCAGGTAAAATTTAGGCCTTTATGGACTCAATTATGGAGTATAATATCATTAGGAATGAAGAACAATAGCTCACTCTAAAACTAGAAAATCAGCATGCAGGAGTAGTTATGTTTGTTACACTGGTGTATGAAAAGTGTAATCAAAATGAGAGATTAGTATTATAGGAATCAATGGGAGAAATGGATAATATATACAAGAACCTTGGTTAGTAGGTGGAGATTTTAATGTGATAAGAACTGACAAGGAGAAACTTGGTGGATTGCCAGTCATAATAGATGAGACAGAGAATTTTAATCATTGTATTAACATTTCTAACCTTGAAGAAAGTGGTTTTAAGCAACGTAAATACACTTGATAGAATGGCAGGACTGATGAAGATTGCATATTCAAAAGGTTGGACAAGGTACTGTATAATAACAAGTTACATGAAGTCTTTCCTATTATGGAATTAGAGAATTTGGTAAAAAGTGGTTTAGACCATGCTCCAATATTGTTACAGTGTAATAGGTCAAGTAAACAGCTAATCAAGCCATTCAGGTTTCTCAACTTCTAGATAAAAGAAGAATTATGCATAGAGGTAATTAGAAGAACTGGAAGACTGATATAGAAGGTAATCCTTTTATTATCTTTCATCAAAAGTTGAAGAGAACTAAAGCTGTTTTGACTGAGTAGAGTAAACAAACTTTTGGAAACATATTCCAAGAGATTGCTACCTTAGAGGAGGTGATTAAAGTAAGAGAGAAACAGTTTGAAGATGAACCTACAGGAGTCAATAAAGCTAATTTGCTAAAAGCACAAGCAAAATTAGCAATGCAATTGAGAAGAGAAGGACTTCTGGAGACAGAAAGCAAAATTTGAGTGGTTCAAAGATGGAGAAAGGAACACAAGATTTTTTTTGCAGTAGTAAAAGTAAGAAGGTCAAGATTAAAAATTCAAAGAATCGAAAATGAAGAAGGCAGTTGGTTGGACAATTAGGATGAAATTGCAGGAATAGCAACTAATTTTTTCCAAAAGCAATTTGAAAAATAGGAGGATACTGAAAACTTTTCAATGTTGGATATTCTACCTAAAATAGTAATAGATGCTTAGAATGAAGATTTAAAGAAGGTCCCAACAATTGAGGAAGTAAAATTGGCAGTTATGGGGTTGAATAGAAATAGTGATGGGGGTCTAAATGGTATGACTGGCTTTTTATCAGGATACATGTACTATAATTTCAAAGGATCTACACCAAATAATTACAGTTTTTTTCTATGGATATGAGCTTCCAAGGTTTATCACATATACTAATTTTATTTTACTACCAAAAAAGTTAATAGTGAACACCTTTTCAGATATGAGACCTATCTCACTTAGTAATTTTGCGAATAAAATCTTCTCTAGAATTATTCATGAAAGGATTAAATGTATTCTACCTGACATTGTTTCTGAAGAACAAACAAGTTTTGTTCAAGGAAGAAGTATTGCTAAGAATATTTTGGTGCTTCAGGAAATAGTGTCTGAAATTAGAAAAAGAGGAAAACCTCCTAACATGGTGATGAAACTTCATATGATGAAAGAATATGACAGAGTAGAGTGGCTATTTCTTACTAAAGTGCTGAGAAGGATAGGTTTTTGTGAAGAAATCATTGATGCGGTTTTTATATTATTAACAAATAATTGGTATTCTATATTGCTAAATAGACAACCTAAAGGTTTTTCAAAATCCTCTAGGGGTCTAAAGCAAGGGGATCCTCTTTCACCTACTTTGTTCATCATTGCAGCTAAGGTATTATCAAAAAGAATTACTATTCAGGAAAGAATTCAAACTTTTTAGCATGCCTAAAGGTAGTCCAAAAATCAATCATCTTGCATTTGCAAATGATATGATATACTTTGTAAGGATGAATTGGGTACATTTTAGTTGCTCACAGCAACATTGGAGAAGTATGAATTGGTTTCTGCTCAAAAGATAAACAAGGAGAAAAGTGCTTAGTATATACACGGAAGTGTGTCCAATGGTGCAGTGGTAATGGGAGAAATAGAAACTGGGATCTTGAGATAGGATTTCCCTTTCAATTATTTAGGATGTCCTATTTTCTACATGAGAAAGAAGAAGGTGTACTATCATCAGAGTATGAACAGAATTAGCAATAAGCTGCAAGCATGAAAAGGGAAACTTCTTTCTTTTGGAGGTAGAGCAGTCTTAATTAAACATGTATTGTCAAGCATTCCTGTACATTGTCTCTCAGTTATGAATCCTCCTAAGAATGTTATAAATACTATTTAGAAGATATTTGCTAAGTTCTTTTGGAGTAGTACTATGGGGGGTAGAGGAAGACATTGGATAGCATAGTCCACTATGTGTTTACCTGGAGAAGAAGGAGGTTTGGGGTTTCGATTGCTGCATGATGTTTCCACAACCCTTTTTTATAAATTATGGTGGAATTTTAGAACTAAGAATTCCATCTGGAGTGAATATATCCAAAATAAATATTGCAGAAGATATCATCCTAAGAAAGTAATGTGGAAAGTAGGGAGAGGATCTCAAGTCTAGAAAAAGATGTTGCAAGTTAGAGATCTCACTGGTCATCTTATAATATGGAAGATTAGAGGAGGTGATGCATATATCTGGTATGAAAATTAGAGTGTAGTAGGATATATCTACTCTCTTATGCAAGACAACAAAGAATCGGATGATAGATATCAATGTGTTAAGGACTTGATAAGGAATAGGCATTGGAAAGAAGAATTGATGAAGAAGCTATTTCCAGAAGAGATAGTGGATCATATAATGCACAAAGTAAGACCCCCAAGGAAACCATCACCAAAAAGCTAAAGCAATATGGAATGTTGAAGAAATAGGAAATTTCACCGTGAAATCAGCCTGGCAATATGTGAGACATAGAGAAGAGACTAATGAATTTTATAAGCAATTATGGATTAAAGGGCTGCTTTTTAAGATTGTGTTTTTTATGTGGAGAATGTGGAAGGGGAAGATTTCAGTGGATGATACTATAAGAATATAAAGAGTACAAGGCCCTTCCAAATGCTGGTGTTGCCAGAATCCAGCACAAAAGACTATGTATCATGTGTTATTAAGATCTTATTCTGCTAACCGGACTTGGTCCTATTTCTCTTCTTTTGTAGGAATTAACATTCAAGGATTGGGCTTAAGAGATACAATATGTGCATGGTGGGGTGCACATGTGAAACAGAGGGAGAAGGTATACTTCAGAGCAATACCAGGAATCATATTTTGGGAACTATAAAAGAGGAGGAATGCTTTGAAATATGAAGGAAAAGAGGTAACAGTACAGAGGTTGATCTTCAATGTTACAAGGCAAATAAGGGTGCTATTGAAAGTTGGAAAGCCAATTCTGAAATTCTCTTTTGAATGGCCAAAAATTCTACAATAGTTCAAACAATTGAAGCCTAACATTAAAATAACAACAGTGCTATGGGAATTTCCAGAGACAGGATGGGTTAAATATAACACAAATGGAGCATCAAAAGGGAATCTAGGGAGCAGTTCTTGGGCATTCTATTTGAGAGATTTACATGGTGATTTAATACATGCAGAAGGAACAATAATAGAGGATCCCAATAACATGGAAGCAGAGGCTATGGTAATACTACATGCAATTATTCATTGCATTCAATCACAACAGGACAAGGTGATCATTCAGACTGATTCTTTAGCCTTGCAAAAGATTTTAAGTAAGGAATGGGAGAGTCCATAGAATATAACAAACAAAGTCATTCAAATATGGCGATTACTTTCAGCTAAGCAACTACAAATACAACATATACCCAGAGAAGGCAATCAACTAGCTGACTATTTTGCTAACTTAGCATTGGAACAGGAGTAATTCAAATTTACATCTTTACATTAGTTACCAAGTGCGGGCAGGAATATAATTAATAGTGGTAAGCAGCAATGTCCATATGTAAGGTTATCACTATAAAAGGGGTAAAGGGACTGTAATGGCTAAAGCAAGTTAATTTATATACATTATATTTACAATATGAGAAGGTTAACAAAAAATTGAAATTGCTACTTAGCCTAACTACATTAGCCAACAAAAATGGACTCTTAGCAGATTGAGGGGTCATAAGGTCAGCTCTTAACTGCAAGTGACTGAGATACTTGTTACTCTCCAAATATATGTGGGTCCAAGCATCCCAGAATCTCCATCCCATCCATATCTATAGATCAAGAAGAACAAGGTTGCTAAATACAAGGTACAAATCTATCAGCAAGCTCAACAGAGGAGTCAACTTACTTAGAAAGGGGAACAAGACTTAATGGACAAGACTCGTCATTTCAGCACCAAAAACCACAGCACGCACCCATGCACTGGAGAACTCATTTGAGATATTAGCAAGGAAATCATCAAATCAGGTCTAAAGCATAAAGTTTAGCAACAGACATTAAAACGAAGGAAGACACTTACTCATACAAGTTGGAAGAAGTATCAATGAACCACAACCAAGGCATGTCGTTAAGCACCCACAACTGAAGCAGAACAAATTGATGATTCTCAAAGACAAACATGATGAAAGAGGCGGAGAAGAGTGAAGCTTAAAACTAAGCTCAAATTTGGAACCCCTACTCACTGTATATGTTATTTATTTTGGGTCGGGTTAGTTATTAAACCGGTCTAATGCTTTTATTTTTTTAGCTGCTTTTTGTTGTTGGAATATTTGGATGGGTTGTTCCATCATTGTGTGGATTTTAATTTCATTGATCAATAAAATTACAAATTAAACCAAAAAAGTTGTTTAAAAATCTCTGAGTTAAGTCTTACTTCGAAGGCAAGAGTTATATAGTATCTCATAAATTAAGACATAATAAAATAATGTTAATTCTTGTCCATGGGGAGTAACTTATTTTTTGGGGAGTTTCTTGGGCTAAGTCTTCTCTTAGAAGCAAGTCTAATAGAGCATCTCGTAAAACATAATGTGGTAGTGTCAACTCTTGCACTATTAGAACATGCACAACGAAAGCAATTAATAAAAATCAATTTAATATCTTACATAACATCTAGACAACAAAATCAAAAACGAGAATTAAAAAAATGCTTACTTGTTGAAGCTTTCACATAATTTGTTTAACACATTATTTGCCTTGCCTGCCAGGCCTACAATCTTCTACCAAAGTCGAATTAATCTTTTCCAATCAACACTTGAGTGGTAAGTGATTATTTTTTCAAAAAAATAATAAATTTCAATCAAAACTCTGTCCTTATTTATTCTCAATTTCTATTGAAGAAGGAAAGAGAAAGAGGTAAAACATTTTTTCCGTTATTACAACTTTAATGCAAAAAATATTTTTGCCTTTATTATAGCTTTAATACCAAAAACGTTTTAGCCTTAATACATCTATAATGCCAAAAACTGATTTTTAATTTACTCTTTATTTCTTATTAACAAAAGACCTTTAAATAAAATAATATTACTTCTTTTATAAAAATTTTTTTCTTTTTTAAAATTGATTAGTTAATCAGGCATGGTAGGGACAGTATATTTATTATTTGAGACTTTCAATTATGATATTAATTTCGTAATGAATGAATTATCATATCATAAAAAATTATAAATTATTTCACTAAAACTCTGTAATTGCACTCCTCGATTTAATTTTAAAATATACTATTATATCTTATTTAACTCCCCATGTTAAGATTACGGATACTAATCGATTAAATCAAATTTTATAAAAACTTAATTCATTGACTAACTTAATCCTTTATTAATACGCTCAACTTACTTCACATGACCGATATAAAATCCACTTGCAGGGTTTTAACGTGAGAACTTAAAAGCAACCATAAAGGATTGTCTTCTATCTCAAGCTCGAGACACAGTCCTATCAACTAATTATTAGTTCACTAAGTGATTTGTCATCATCCAATCTATTAGGAATATATTGAATCATAAAAGAGTCTTACTTTTTAATAGATTAAAATAATTAATCAAATTATATAGATGATAATAATTATATCAAGATTAAGAGTATAAGTATATGTAATGGACTAGAGAATTTGTTTATTAATATTTAGAACATAAACAAACATCTTTAATTGACCCGCTCAATACATACAAGATGTACTAGCACAAGAAGTTATAACATTGCCACTCCCATAATTAAGATCAAATTCTATTTAGTCTTGCGCTACAATCATCAAGATGTTTGTCCAACCTCATCTTTGATTGTAAATATTAATTTATCACTTATAAGAATCGACAATTTTGATCTTTTGTGCATGAGTTAAAATACTCCATACACAAAATTGTCTATTATATGAGTGAAGGACATGCATATTAACACAACAATCTATTTAAATATAGATTTTATTAAATTAAAAATAAAATAAATTGTCTTGAATGAAAATGCAATACTATAACATAAACCACATGGTTAATAGTATACCCTAATATGCTCATGGGGTGTAACTTGTTGTTTGAAATCCCTTGAAATAAGTCATGCCTATAAGCCAAGAATTAGAGAACATCTCACAAATCAAGACACAAAGTGGTGGTATCAATTTTTGTCAATGGGGCGTAACTTGTTGTTTGAAATTCTGTGGGCTAAGTCTTGTCACTAAGGCAAGAGTTATAGAACACCTCATTAATCATGACACAACGTGGTAGTGTCAATTTTTGCCCATGAGGCGTAACTTGTTGTTTGAAAGTCATTGGGCTAAGTTTTGTCTCTAAGACAAGAGTTATAGAACATCTCATAACTAAAAACAAAATATGTTAGTGTCAACTCTTGCCCATGAGGCGTAGCTTGTTGTTTGATAGTCCTTGGGTTAAGTTTTGCATCTAAGATAAGATTCATAGAACATCTCATAAATCAAGACATAAAGGATAGTGTCAATTCTTGCCCATAGAGCGTAACTTATTGTTTAGAAGGAATCAAAGAAGAGAAAATATATTAAAAAAAAAAAGAGTTAAGTGCAAAGAAAAAAAATAAATAAAAAACATTAAAAAAGAAAATAAAAATAAAAAAGAGAAAAAAATAGAAGTTGAAAGGATAAAAGGAAAAAACTATTTAAAAAATAAAGATTGAGGAAAAAGAAAAAAATAAAAGAAAAAAAGGTTGAGAACAAGAAAAGAAAAAAGAAAAAATTAAATAAAAAGAAAATAAAGAGGAGAAAAAAATAAACGTTGAGAGAAAGGAAAAAAGTAAAGGTTAAGAAAAACCTAAAACGAAAAAAGAAATGAAAGAAAAGAAAAAATAAAAATTGGAGTAAAATAAAAAGAGAAAAAAATAAAAGTTAAAAGATAAATAAAGATGGAGAGTTGTCTTTAAAAATATTTGAGGTATATAGGTAGGGGTGGGCATTTGGCTTTTCGGTTCGGGTTCGATTCTTCTATTTCGGATTTTTCAATTTTCGGTTATGAAAATAGGTGCACCGAAAACCAAGTAGAATTAGTACGGTTCGGTTTGGGTTTATATCGATTTAATAATTTTAATTTTTCAATTTTGGGCCTATTTAATGGGCTAAATTATATTTCTGAATTGGATTATTTTTTAATATTTTTAATTCTTTTCAATTTTCCTGTTTAATAATTTCTAAGTGGACTAACCAGTAAACATAAGAAAACTGGTGCTGAAGTAATGTCAATGTCCAATGATGATAAGAAATAAGTCTTCGGCGTTGTCTTCAGGATGCCTCCGTAAGTTTATGTTATCATATTATAGATTTATTATGTGTTACTTATCTGTGTAACTCATTCCTGAATGGTTTCATATTTATGTAATGCCCCAAGAAGCTATCTCGAGACATCACATGGTGCTCAAGGCCACACGTGGCCTCAAGCTAACCCTTTAAGCCTGTCATCACTTTCAGAACTCATTATAGCGCAAATCATGCTAAGATAAAGAGGAATAACCATGTCATGAACATACTAAAATACAAAGTAATAGTGTCTTGTACAAACAACATACTGAAATCTTTATACACGCTGGTACACTAGTCTGGCAAAGCCTCTACTACATAGGACTAAGGAGCCATTGGGACAAATCCCCAATGACTCGTACTGAACTGAAAGTAAACAACCATCTATTAACAAGACAAAATCGAAGACACAGATCCTCGAACCATGAGGACTCACCAACCGCAGAAATGTAGATGAAGGTACTCAAAGATCACTGTCGCTGTTGAGACTGAGCACCTGAACGTATATTATGAGGAAATATAGAATACAAAAGAGTATGGGAGTCAGTACTTGGGAATGTACTGAGTATGTGGGGGTGGATGCAATATTTTAAATAATATCATAAATGTACAAGAAAATCATGCATGCTTACAATAATAACTCTCTTCGCTTGAATTATCTAAAACATCATTTCCATAAGTCATCAGTAATAACATATGCTTCATAAATCTCATAAATTATTTAACTAAACTCAAACTCTTTGACTCATGAATTAGAGTGACTCGGTAACTCATGGTACTTAGATTATTATGGACGAGGGAGTTTCTTATAGCCGACATTACTACACCATGTGAGCCGCATGGAGTCCAACATTTTGTCCTCTTAAGGAGAGAACCCCACATTAGCAGGGGTGTCGTACTCTTGCCAGGGAGTACAACCTCAATCTTGTTATCACAATCCCATACTCAGCATCTGGCCCACAATTATCAACATCAGTCCGATGGTGGCACGTAATTTTGGAAAAATACCACATTTCTCGCTCGGTGCTAAATACTCCTCCCAGACTCAGCTCAAAACGCGTTAGGAAATCCACCTTAATCAATATCAACTCATGGGTCTATTTTAAATACTAAAACATAAATATATATCTCATCTGTAAATCATAAACATCTTGTGGATTCCTAACCCGACTCAACTCAACACAATCTTTCTCAACATCAAGTACATTTGCTTTTCGAATCATTTCCAAAAATCAAAAGCTTTAAGGAAACATCATAGGACTCATTCTTGACTTTCAATATCAAATATCGATATATATTCAATAGTCAAATTTCTCATGGAAAAGCATAACTTATGACACTTGTCTTAAATCGCTTAGACATTATCAATACATAATGACAATATACAACTCATGGAATAAATTCTCAATTTAAGAAACATGATGGTGAAATAATCATAAATATCAAACCTATTGAACTCAAATCTCATAAATCATAAATAAAGAAATTTGGGTGTAAACCCACTTGCAAAATCATGTAAATCAATAATAGAAAGTAAATCTTTAGGGACAAGAACGAAAGGAGTGTTCATGTTCAAACCCCACATACCTTGGATTATAATTTTGGAGATGTAGAAACTTGTTTGGAACTTCCTCCTTACACTTTTGAGCTAAGATCCTTGAATTTCTTGGAAGGAGTTTTGATTTTTGGGTTGAGAGAAAAACCTAGTTTTCTAGAAAATTCTTGGAGAAATTGGAGAGAAATAGGAGAAAATGATCTTCTCTTTACTACTTAGATGCATATATAAGGCAACAAGGAGGGGAAATAACCAAAATGCCCTTTTGAAAAAGCTGAAATTCGCTAATCGGGGCTTGTTACGATCGATCTGACGGTTCGTCAACTCTTCTGATGGTCCACCAGATCGTCCGTCACTCGAGTGCCAAAACTGGAACGTTATGCCTTGACATGATGGTCGAAGTGACGGTCCATCAGGAAACTAACGGTCCACCAAGTCCTCTATCACTTGAGTGCCAAATCTGGGCCATTCTGCCTCGACGTGATGGTCGAAGTGACGGTCCATCAGGAAATTGATGATCCACCAAGTCTTCCATCACTTGAGTACCAAATCTGTGCCATTCTGCCTCGACGTAACAGTCGAAGTGATGGTTCGTCAGGAAACTGATGGACCACCAAGTCGTCCGTCACTCAAAGGCCAGAAACGAGACATTCTGTCTCGACCTGATGGACCCCTTGATGGTCCGTTAACTTTTTAACGGTCCACCATCTTGGCCATCACATGGTGACCAGGAAGAGGGGTCACTGCCTTGACTTGATGGGACACTTGACGGTCCACCAAGGACCTGACGGTCCGCCAGGTCGACCGTCAGATCTGGGAGATCCGATATCGCTGAGTAAAATGGCTATAACTCCCTCGTCCGAAGTCAGAATTCAATGAAATTGGTATCGATGGAAAGCTTATTCAATGCTTTACATGACAAAAAGTAGAAATTAGAGAAATACAACATGATTTAAACATCAATCACTTTGGAAGTCATATATATCCACTTAAAAGATGGATTTAGGCTTAAAAAATGATCGGGGTATTACAATATCTCCTCCTTGGACACAGTCATCCTCGAATGTTGCCAAATAGGACAAGAACAAGAGAAAATGAGAATGCCCAGCTGGAACGACTCACATTAAAGGGCTCACTATACTCTCAACTTTTGAGTACTTCACCAAATACACGAATCATAGAAGGAATAACCATATAGCTGGATACATTAGATTAGGAGGAAACTAAATTAAGGAAATAGTACCTTCAGCTTGATTCAAACTCCTGGAGAAAAGATGAGGGTAACTGGCTCGCATATCTGCTTCTGCTTCCCAAGTGGCACCCTCTACTGATTGATTTTGCCATAGACCTTTAATCAAGGGAACTTCTTTGTTCCTTAGTCTACGGACTTGATAATCTAGAATTTCAACTGGGATTTCATCATACAAAAGGCTATTCTGCACATCACAACTTTCCAACAGATCAACAATAACAGAGTCTCCAATGTGCTTCTTGAGTATAGAAACATAAAACACAAGATGGACAGCTGACAATTCTGCAGGCAACTCAACCTCATAAGCTGCTTTCCCAACACGATTCAAAACTCTATAAGGGACAACATATCTGGGACTCAGCTTTCTTTTCTTTTCAAATCTTTTCACCCCTTTCATGGGTGAAATTTTCAAATACACCAAATTATCGACTTCAAACTCAAGAGATCTTCTTCTCACATCTGCATACAACTTTTAACGACTCTAGGCTGTCTTTAACCTCTCTCGAATTAACTTAACTTTCTCCATAGCCTCAAATACAGCATCAGGTCCAATCACAGCAGCTTTACCCACTTCGAACCAACCTATGGGCGATCTACATCTTCTCCCGTACAAAGCTTCAAATGGAGCCAGTCCAATGCTAGCATGAAAGCTATTTTTGTAAGAAAATTCAATCAACGGCAAATGTTCATCCCAACTTCCTTTGAAATCAAGAACACACATCCTCAATATATCCTTCAAAGTTTGGATAGTCCTCTCAGCCTGACCATCTGTCTGCGGATGAAAAGCGGAGCTAAGATAAACTTGGGTGCCAAGACCCTTCTGAAAGGCTCTCCAAAATTGAGAAGTAAACTGAGTACCTCTATCGAAGATGATAGACAATGGAACTCCATGCAACCTGACTAACTCTCGAATATACAGTTTAGCATAGTCTTCCACGATGAAAGATATATGTACTGGTAGAAAATATGTTGACTTAGTCAACCTGTCTACAACGACCCAAATAGAATTATGATGACGATGACAAAAAGGTAAACCGGTCACGAAATCCATGTTCACCACTTCCCACTTCTAAGATGGAATGCTAAATTCTTGCATCACCCCATCGGGTCTCTGGTGCTCTATATTTACCTGCTGGCAAGTTGTACACTTCTCTACGAACTTTGCTATATCCTTCTTCATACCATTCCACCAATAAATTTTTCGCAAATTGTGGTACATCTTGGTAGCACTGGGATGAATTAAATACTGTGCGCCATGCGCCTCAGCCATAATTCTCTGCCTCAGATCATCAATATCAAGCACACACAATCTATTCTGAAATCTCAATACACCATCTCCCCCTTGGGAGAAAACCTCCATCTTTTGATCTTTAACTGATTCTTTAAGTTCGACCAAATGAGAATCCGTATCCTGCTTCTCCTTCACTTCCGAAACTAGGGAAGATTCAGAACTACTTTGGACCCAAACATTACCCTCAGCTGAGTCAAGCAATCTAATACCTAAGCTAGCTAAACGATGCATTTCATGGGCTAAGTCCCTCTTATCTTCCTCAACATGTGCTACACTACCCATGGACGACCTACTAAGGGCATCTGCCACTACATTGGCCTTGCCCGTGTGATACAACACACTTATATCATATCCTTCAGTAATTCTAACCATCGCCTCTGCCGAAGATTCAACTCTCTCTGAGTGAACATATACTATAAACTCTTGTGATCTGTAAAGACATCAACATGAACACCATACAAATAGTGTCTCTAGATTTTCAAAGCAAAACTCAGTATAGCTAATCAAGTTCATGGGTCGGATAATTCTTTTCATGAGGTTTTAACTGCCTGGAGGCATAGGCTATAACCTTACCCTTCTGCATCAACACGCAACCCAAACTAATTCTAGAAGCATCACAATATACACAAAATCATCTACATCATTAGGCAGGGTCATCACAAGGGCTGAAGTGAGTCGAGTCTTGAACTCCTGAAAACTCTTCTCGCAAGAATCTGACCACTGGAATTTAACCTTTTTTTAGGTCAACCGAGTCAAAGGAGCAGCAATGAAAGAGAAATCTTTGACAAAACAATGGTAGTAGCCAGCTAGACCCAAGAAACTCCTTATATCAGACGGGGAAATAGGTCTAGGCCAATTCTTCACAGCTTCTACCTTTTGAGGATCAACTCGAATACCATCAGAAGAAACAATATGACCCAAAAAAGCAACTGACCTTAGCCAAAATTCACACTTGCTAAATTTGGCAAACAACTGTTGATCCCTAAGGGTCTGTAAGACAATTCAAAGAAGATCTGCATGGTTGTTTTCACTCTGGGAATATACAAGGATATCATCTATAAACACAATAATGAAAATATCTAGGTACGGTCTAAACACCTGATTCATGAGGTCCATAAAATCTGCCGGGGCATTCGTTAGCTCGAAGGCCATGACCAAGAATTCAAAATGACCATAAAAAGTACGGAAAGCCGCCTTTGGAATATCACACTCTCTGACTTTAAGTTGGTGATAGTCGGATCTCAAATCTATTTTTGAGAAGTAGCTGGCACCTTGCAGCTGATCAAATAGGTCATCAATTCTAGGAAGAGGGTACTAGTTCTTGACTGTGACCTTGTTAAGCTGACGATAGTCAATACACATGCGCAATGAACCATCTTTCTGTCACACAAATAGAATGGGTGCACGCCAGGGAGACACACTAGGCCTTATAAAACCCTTATCAAGAAGATCTTTGAGTTTCTCTTTTAACTCCTTAAGTTCTGCAGGGGCCATACGATATAGAGGAATAAAAATAGATTGTGAATCAGGGAGATGATCAATTTCGAACTCTATCTCTCTATTGGGAGGTACCCCTAGGAGATCTTTTGGGAAAACATCAGGAAACTCATTGACAACACTAATAGATTGAATAGTCGGAGTCTCAGACTTAGTGTCCTTAACTCGAACTAAATGATAGATACAACCCTTGGATATCAATTTCCTTGCTTTAAGATAGGATATGAAATGACTTTTAGGAGATACGAAATTTCTGAACCACTCAAAGACTGGTTCATTGGGAAACTGAAACTTGACTACATGGGTACGACAGTCTATAGACATATAACAAGAGTGAAGACAATCCATACCCAAAGTAATGTCAAAATTAACCATGTCTAGCTTAATCAAATCTGCAAGCATAACTTTGTGAAGGATAGTGATAGGACACTTCTTGTACACTTGCTTAGCAACAACAGATTCAACCACTAGTGTAGAGACTATAAAAGGCTCGAGAATATTTTCAGCACTGATTTCAAAATTCACAGCCACCAACCGAGTCATATAAGAAAGACTTAAACCAGGGTCCTGTAACACATACACATCAAAATGAAATACACAGAGCACACCAGTAATAATATCTGGTAAATCCTCCTGCTCCTGGCAGGGTGGTATAGCATAAAAGTGATTCTAGCTCTGACCACCTGCAGTACTAGACGAGGCACCCTAAAGGGAAGTGGGATGAATTACAGGGGCTGGAGCACTAACAGGCTGACTTTGGAGATGAACATCGCGACTCCCTTGTATAGCATAAGGGCAATCCCTGAACTTGTGGCCCAACTTACCGCAACCAAAACAACCACTCTGACCGACTAAGAACTCACCGAGATGGTCCTTACCGTACTTCGAACATGGGGAGAACGAGGTCTGTTACTCACACTATCTTGGGACCTAGACATAGTAGGCCTACTACCCTGCTCCAGCCTAATTCTAAATGCAGGAGTACTGGCTGATGAAGGCGCTGGAACAAAAGAACAGTTCTGGAACTGAGGGCAGATCCCTCCAAAAAATCTAGTCTGACTATACCCTTGTTGCTCTGATCTAATTCTCTTACTCCCTCTCACTCTCTCTCTCTCTCCATCACTTTATCTGCTTCAATCTGCTGAGCATGAATCATTACTCTTGAAATGTCCATATCCCTATTAAGCATAGCGGATCTATACTCTTTCACAATATAACCAGATATATCAGCCAAGAACTTACTCATACTAGTTCTAGAATCAGTCATCTTACTGGGAGCATACTTAGATAACTGGTTAAACTTATGGAAATACTCCTTAACTATCATGGGACCCTATCTCAAGTTCATAAATTCTTCTAATTTTGCTTCTCTCAGCTCTGGGGGAAGGAATCTATCTAAAGAGGCATCTTGGAATAATTACCAAGTCACAGAAGTACCATTCTCCCTCTACTCTTCCTCCATATCTCCACCCAATCATAAGCAACATCATTTATTTGATAGGCATCCAATTCAACACTCTACTCCTCAGTCATGTGCATAATCTGAGTGATCTTTCTCACTTCATATAAATATATTTACGGGTCTTCACCTACTTTCAACCCAATGAACTCAGGTGGATTCATTTGCATAAAGTCACGAACTCGGGCTGCAGCAGAATTATTCCCTTACAGAGGTGGAATAGTAGTGTGGGTGTTGGCTTGGGTGTTGGCGGTGATTGTCTGGGCTAGCGCTTGGAAAGCTACCCGAAATTCGGCATGGGAAACTATCTTACCTAAAGGATCAATGGGTTGAGGTCGTTCATTATTTCTGTGAGCTCTACGAGGAGGCATTTTCTATCATAAGAGAGCATGAACTAACAGCAGAGAGAAACAGTCATAGGAATGATAGACTCTAGAAAGAAAGAAACAATTTTTCCTAACATATCCCGAGCCTCTTGCTTATAGATGTAGCGTACTACACACTGATGATCAAGACTCTATGTGACGCGGCTTGTCAGACTCCCTAGGACTCTTCAAACCTGAAGCTCTGATACCAAGCTTGTAACACCCCAAGAACCTATTCCGAGATGTCAAATGGTGCTCAAGGCCACACGTGGACTCAAGCTAACCCTCTAAGCCTGTCATCACATTCAGAACTCATTATAGTGCAAATCATGCTAAGATAAAGAGGAATAACCATGTCATGAACATACTGAAATACGAAGTAATACTGCCCTGTACAAACAAAATACTGAAATGTTTGTACATGCTGGTACATTAGTCTGACAAAGCCTCTACTACATAGGACTGAGGAGCCATTGGGACAGATCCCCAAATGACTCGTACTGAACTGAAAGTTAACAACCATCTATTAATAAGACAAAATTGGAGACATAGGTCCTCAAACCATGAGGCCTCACCAACCGCATAAATATAGATGAAGGTACTCAAAGATTACTGTTGCTGCTGAGACTGAGCACCTGAACGTATATCATGAGGAAATATAGAATACAAAAGAGTATGGGAGTCAGTACTTAGGAATGTACTGAGTATGTGGGGGTGAATGCAACATTTTAAATAATATCATAATTGTATAAGAAAATCATGAATGCTAATAATAATAACTCTCTTCACTTGAATTATCTAAAACATCATTTTTGTAAGTCATCAGTAATAACATATGCTTCATAAATCTCATAAATCATTTAACTCAACTCAATCTCTTTTGACTCATTACTTAGAGTGACTCAGTAACTCATGGTACTTCGATCATTATGGATGTGGGAGTTTCTTATAACCGACATAAATACACCATATGAGCTACATGGAGTCCAATATTTTGCTCTCCTAAGAAGAGAACCCCACATTGGCGGGGTGTCGTACTCTTCCCAGGGAGTACAACCTCAATCTCGTCATCACAATCCCATACTCGGCCTCTGGCCTACAATTATCGACATCAATCCTACGGTGGCATGTAGTTTTGGAGAAATACCATATTTCCCGCTCGGTGCTAAATACTCCTCCCAGACTCAGCTCAAAACGCGTTAGGAAATCCACATTAATCAATATCAACTCATGGGTCTATTTTAAATACCAAAACATAAATATATATCTCATCTGTAAATCATAAACATCTTATGGACTCCTAACCCGACTCAACTCAACACAATCTTTCTCAACATCAAGCACATTTGCTTTTTGAATCATTTTCAAATATCAAAAGCTTCAAGGAAACATCATAGGACTCATTCTTGACTTTAAATATCAAATATTGATATATATTTAATAGTCAAATTTCTCATGGAAAGGCATAACTCATGACACTTGTCTTAAATCGCTTAGAAATCATCAATACATAATGACAATATACAACTCATGGAATAAATTCTCAATTTAAGAAACATAATGGTGAAATAATCATAAATATCAAACTTATTCAACTCAAATATCATAAATCATAAATAAAGAAATTTGAGTGTAAACCCACTTGCAAAATCATGTAAATCAATAATAGAAAGTAAATCTTTAGGGACAAGAACGAAAGGAGTGTTCTTGTTCAAGCCCCACATACCTTGAATTATAATTTTGGAGATGTAGAAACTTGTTTGAAACTTCTTCCTTACACTTTTGAGCTAAGATCCTTGAATTTCTTGGAAGGAGTTTTGATTTTTGGGTTGAGAGAAAACCTTAGTTTTCTAGAAAATTCTTGGAGAAATTGGAGAGAAATAGGATAAAATGATCTTCTTTTTACTACTATGATGTATATATAAGGCAACAAGGAGCGAAAATGACCAAAATGCCCTTTTAAAAAAGCTTAAATTTGCTGATCAAGACCTTTGAAGGTCGATCTGACGGTCCGTCAAGTCTCCTGATGATCCACCAGATCGTCCGTCAATTGAGTGCCAAAACTGGAACGTTCTGCCTCGACATGACTGTCAAAGTGATGGTCCATCAGGAAAATGATGGTCCACCAAGTCGTCCGTCACTCGAGTGCCAAATCTGGGCCATTCTACTTCGACGTGACGATCGAAGTGATGGTCCGCTAGGAAACTGATGGTCCACCAAGTCATCCATCACTCAAGTGCCAAATCTGGGCCATTCTGTCTGGACGTGATGGTCGAAGTAATGGTCCGTCAAGAAACTGATGGACCACCAAGTCGTCCATCACTCGAGGGCCAGAAATGAGATATTCTGTGTCGACCTGACGGACCCCTTGACGGTCTGTCAACTTTTTTACGATCCACAATATTGGCCATCACACGGTGACCAGGAAGAGGGGTCACTGCCTTGGCTTGATGGGACACTCGACGGTTCACAAAGGACCTGACGGTCCACCAGGTCGACCGTCAGACCTAGACTATCTGATATCGCTGAGTAAAACGGCTATAACTCCCTCATCCGAAGTCGGATTTCAATGAAATTGGTAATGATGGAAATATTATTCAATGCTCTACATGAAAAAAAGTAGAAATTAGAGAAATACAACATGGTTTAAACATCAATCACTTTTAAATTCATACATATCCACTCAAAGACGGATTTAGGCATAAGAAATGATCGGGGTATTACCATTCAAGAACAATATCACATATGTTTCCTAGAAACTAGAAAGGAACAAGACAAGATAACACATCAAGAGGTTTGAAACAAACATCAGATAGGAGATTTTGGGGCTGAAGACTATTTGGACTTTGGATTTTTTTTTGCCTTTGCCCAGTTTGACGCTTTGGGCTTTAGTAATAGATAACAATTATCATACATGTTAAATATATATTACATATAATTATATATATAATAATTAAAAAAAGAGCATATTAAAAATTTTGATCTAAATCAAAAAATCAAATTACCTTAACCAAAAAATCAAAACCTGAATCGAAATATCAAATTTATGAAAAAATATAAAAACCGAACTGAAAACCAAAACCAAAAGATCGAAATAATTTGATTCGGTTCGGTATTTCAGTTTTCGGTATTTATGCCCACCCCTATATAGAGGGGCAAATATGTGTTTTTACTATGCATAAAAAAAACCTTCTGTAGGATTTTTTTGCCAAAATGCATAACTACCCCTTATCCTATCATCACATTTTCAATTACACACCTTTTCTTTAAAAGGGTCTTATTATCCCCCTAAAATTTTGGCAAAATGCATCACTATCCCCCTATCCTATCATTATTTTTTCAATTACACAGTTTTCCTTTAAGAAGGTCCTATTGCCCCACCCCCCACCCTAAAACATTTTTTTCATAATTATTTCCACCTTTTATCCTGAGCCTCTTAGCACGTAAGATCCAAAAAAAAGCTTTTAATTAGTTTGTGCTACTTTAAAATCTTAATTCTTGGCCATTTTCAACGAGCTCCGAAGTGTCACGGCCCGAACGAGGGCCTGGCCGTGACTGACATTCCGAACCATGAAGGCCTGAAACACCCTTCTCTATTTGGTAATCATGCACAATATTCATATAATAAAAGAAGATGCGGAAACATAATCTGCTATGGAAACATGCTCAATTCTGAATTCAACATAAGTATGGAAACTGTAAATCAACTACATCTAAAATAACATCCAACTCAGTCTGTGAAATCTCTACTACATGAAAATCTGACAACTGTCTGAAACTAGGACAAGGCCCCCAATAGACCAAAACTAAAATAAGTGACATAATCTGAAAAGACAGGCCTTCTGGAATAGAGAAGGCTCATCACTGCACAATCTGATCAGCTGTCTGAATTATCTATTTCTTATCTGGACCCCTAGATTGAGTCTCAGAACCTGAGGGGTAGGGAGAGGGAGGGTCAATACAGATGTACTGGTACATAGAGCATATCCAAAATAATCATTTATTATTCAACATATATGAGACCAATTTAAAATATTTAATAAGTATATCATGTAGTAAGAATTCACATGGGCATTTTAAAGACTCTGTAAAAAATCATCTCAACTTTGAGAAATCTATGTTACTTCTACGCTAGGTGGTATACCCTACAACTCTGAAAAATTCCATGGGCTATATGGAAACTGCCATTAACTCGGCAGCGAAGCCCCTAACCCAAGTGTGTCGTAAGGGTCGGAGTCTCTGAATCTATTACGCCACATGGCTGTTGCCAGCGTACAATAATAATCTACCCGTATCAACAAATATGGTTTCAGGATAAGATTTTCTTAAACTCGCGCCTTCTTCGGGTAACCACCTAACCTTCTTTAAGCCTCTTTTTAAAACTCTATCAAAACATGAAGTCTCTGAAAACATACTCTGAAAACATGCTCTGAAAACATAATCTGTTATGGCATAATACATATGGTATCGTCATACCATTGACTTGCAAGTCACATCTCTGAGCCATTATTAGTCTATTTCAAAACACAAGTTTTGGGACCACCATTTCAATAATGCAATTCAAAGAAACTCTTTCTCAAACCTCATGTAAACACATGCAAGGAACTCATCTTTGTCAAGCATTTCAATAGTACAGTACAAGGTGGTCATGTCAAAGTTCCCAATTCACATGCAATTCTTTCTCTTAAACACAAAAACACATTGATATCAAGAAACACCCTCTCAACAATTTCAAATCATGCTCAAATTCTATAATATTGCAAAAACATCTTTCAAATCATAAAACCATAATCCTTAATTCAATACACAAGAAGGAGTTCATATTTTATTCTCTCAATGATCTTAAATCTCAAATTCCATACATATACATATACATGTAAATCAATTTAGGGCATAGGACCACAAGGTCAAAACAATAGTAACATTAAAACATTCGGAGTACATAATTTAGAACATAGATTTCAGAACCCCTTTGAAATTCATGCATAAAAATCTAAAAATCATGCTCTAATGGTTTTAAGCCCATGTAGTTTTTTTTAGGATAAACCCCACATACCTCTATCTAGAAATTTAAAGGATGCTTCTTGATGCCCATAGCTTGGGGATTCCAAATCTTTAATTTATTTTGAAAACCCATGGTTGAATCTTGATTTATTTGGATTATCAATATGAAACCCTAGAGAGTGTTCTTGAATATTTTTGGTGAAAGTATGAGTAATATGCTCAATTGGGGTTGAAATATCGTGTTTGGACTGATAAGGGTGTGGGAAAATATCCAATATATCCTTAATGAGACCGGTATTAAAATATAACTGGGAGCCCGATTTCATGGGCCACCGCGATGCGCCACTATCGCGGTGGCTCACTGGATATTGATGAATGGGAATTTGGCCCACTCCACGATGCGCCACCATCGTGAAGTCCCACTATAAATTTGCCATCGTCATTTACACCCTCTCCGTAATGCGCCAAGGACAGGAATGATGGTGTTTTACAACTAGGACTTAAATTAACCATAACTCCTTCACCGAGTGTCCATTTTGGACGCATATTATGTCGACGAAAAACTTATTCAATCATCTATGAAATTAAAAGTTTAAATCTAAGGAATTCCACTGGTAAAAAAGTATAAGTCATTCTAGAAGCAAATGCTTGATATTTTAGAGACAAAATTTAGCTAAGAAAAACTTTGGGGCGTTATAATAGCCCCCCCTTGGGAACATTCATCCCCAAATGTTGATGCGGGATACAGATAAGTGTAATTTAAAGCATACTAAGGCATAGAAATAAATAACTCAAGGATTGTACCTTTCATTTCGTCATCCATTGGATCAAAAAGGTTTGGGTATCTAGCTCTCATGTCAACTTCTGATTCCCAAGTCGCTTCTTCAATTTTCTGGTTTCTCCGCAACACTTTAACTGATATTATCTCTTTGTTCCTCAATCTTCTAACTTGGTGATCCAAAATCTCTATAGTCTCTTCTTCATAGGATAAGGAGTCTTTCACTTTGATTTCTTCGATAGGCAATACTAAAGAATGGTCTCCAATACACTTCTTCAACATAGATATATGAAATATCGGATGAACCAAACCCAAACTAGCTGGCAATTCTAACTCATACGCAACTCCATCTATCCTTCTTACAAGAGTTAGACTACAAACACTTTATTATTTTTTGAGCCAACTTAGTAAGTGGTGCAGCTATGGAAGCAAAACTCTCGACGAATCTTCTGTAATAACCTGCCAAACCCAAAAAGCTCCGAATGTCGGTTGGAGTTGTGGGTCTGGGCCATTTTCTCACTGCCTCAATCTTTTAGGGATCAGCCTTAATCCCTTCACTAGACACAATATGCCCCAAGAACGCAATAGCATTCAACCGAAATTCACCCTTGGAAAATTTTGCATACAACTTATGATCTTTAAGGGTCTGAAGGATGATTTAGAGGTGATTGTCATGATCCTCCTTGCTCTTAGAATATACCAAAATGTCATCAATAAATACAATGACAAAAAAATCCAAAAACTAACGAAAAATACTATTCATTAGATCCACGAAAGTTGCAGGGGCGTTAGTCAACCCGAAGGACATGACTAAGAATTCATAATGGTCGTATTTGGTTTGGAAAGCTATTTTAGGAATATCTAACTCTCTAACTTTCAACTGGTGATATCCCGAACAAAGGTCTATCTTTGAAAAATATTTAGCATCCTGAAGTTGATCAAAAAGATCATCAATCCTAGAAAGGGTATATTTATTTTTAATCATGACCTTATTCAACTGGCGGTAATCTATGCACATACGAAGGGAACCGTCTTTATTTCACATGATAAATACAGGTGCACCCCAGGGAGACACACTGAGGTAGATAAAACCTTTATCTAGAAGATCTAATAGCTGTTCTTTCAACTTTTTTAGCTCTACAGGAGCCATCCTATATGGTGGAAAAGAAATAAGACGGGTATCTGGAAATAAATCAATACCAAAATCTTTCTCCCTATCAGGTGGTATTCCTGGGAGATCATCTGGAAAGACTTTCAAGAATTTATTCACTATGGGGATAGATTGGAGAGAGAGACTTTCGGCACTAGAATCTTTAACACAAATAAGATGATACAAGCAACCTTTGGAAAAAAGTTTACGGGCCCTGAGATAAGATATAAAATGCCCTCTAGGTGCTAGAGAATGTCCCTCCCATTCTATAACAGATTCATTCAAAAAAGAAAAGGTGACTCTTTGGGTCCTATAATTCAAGGTGGCATAGCACGAATGGAGACAGTCCATCCCTAAGATGGCATCAAAATCAACCATATCAAGTTCTATGAGATCTGCCTCAGTATCCCGGCTGAAAAAATAGTCACAACACAATTTCTATACACCCTTCTAGCTACAATAGAATCTCTCATCAGTGTAAAAACTAAAAAGGGCTCAGCAATCACATCAGGCTCAAACCCAAAACCAACAGCCACGTATGAGGTCACATAAGACAAGGTAAACCTGGGATCAAGTAATACATACACATCACGAGAAAAGATTTGCAACGTACCAGTGACGAAATCTGGTGAGGCCTCTGCCTCCTGGTGGTTTGTTAAAGCATACAACCGATTCCGACCATTTTTGGTGGCTGAAGTGAAACCCTTCTGAGGTGGTGATGCAGATGAATTCGCCTACGACTTGGCTCCTCCAACATTACTCTCTGCTGTCGGACAATCTCTCTGGATATGGTCTGGATGGCCGCATAAATAACACACCAAAGCGCCAAACTGATATATCCCTGGATAATTCCTCCCATATCTCCCAAAGCGTGGATAGGACTGAGAGGTATGGGTTACATTTCCCTGCGACTGCGTACCCTGCATCCTCGGCCCCTAACTAGACTGAAAATTTTAGGTGCTGCTCAGTTATGGGTATGGACACTAGAACACTAGCTGCCGAATGTGAATTACCCCAATTCTTTTTTTTATTTGCCGCCCCAATTACCACTCTACTACTGACTATGACTCTGGTCTGTCGCTCTGGCTCTCTTTGCCTACTTGTCCTTTTCCCTAGATTCTGCTACCTTTTTCTTCTTCTCAACTTACTGCATATGGACTGACAGTCTAGTAAAGTTCGTATCCCTGTTCAGCATAGCTCCCTGACACTCAAGCACCAGATCATCTAAAAGGCCAGAAGCAAACTTTCTCATTCGGGCCCTTATACTATTCATCATCTCAGGAACATAACGGGCCAGCTAGTTAAACATTAAAGTATACTCCTGAACACTCACCTTACCCTGCTTAAGATTCATGAACTTCTCCACTTTAGCTTCCCTCATCTCCAGAGGAAAGAATCGGTCAAGAAAATCTTCCACA
This sequence comes from Capsicum annuum, assembly GCF_002878395.1. Taxonomy (NCBI): domain Eukaryota; kingdom Viridiplantae; phylum Streptophyta; class Magnoliopsida; order Solanales; family Solanaceae; genus Capsicum; species Capsicum annuum. The sequence continues at coordinate 144,208,618 of NC_061118.1, forward strand.
AACTTATCCCAAATTGTAGGCTCAGCACTGTCACTCTTTGCATCTTCCCACTCGTTGTACCATTGGTTCGCTACATCCTTTAGCTGGTATACTGCTAGCTCAACACCCTCCACCTGATCAATATGCATAACTTTGAAAATCTTCTCTATTTTCTCTACGAACTCCTACGGGTCCTCTTCTACCTTAGCGCCGGAGAACTTAGGCGGGTTCATTATCATGAACTGGCCTACTCTAGTAACTTTAGAAGTAACAGACGCAGTCCCAGTATCCTCTGACCTCTGAGTCTGTGCGGCTACCAGTTATGCCAGCATGTGAATAGACTATCTAAATTCAGCATTAGCAACCTTTTCTTTATGAGATTGAGTGCGATTGGCCCCCGTCTGAGGAGCTCTAGGAGGACTGGTCGGTATAGAAGGTACTCCCAGAGTAGGAACAGGTTCTGGGGTATGAGCTCTGTTATGGGTCTGCATCCCATGGGTGGGATGGACTTCATCATCCTGAGCATTAACGTTGGTGCGATGGAGAGGCATCGTTGGTTTTCTGAAAAGCAAGAGGTAATTGATTAGAGGACAAATTAGACTCTGAAGCACGAACTAAATCATAAAGAAGAGAAACATTCTTAAACGCCAAGTAGCCTCCCATTTATAAGTGTGGCGCGCTACACACCCATAAACAAGACTCTACCCAACTCAATTTCGAAGACACCCTGGGACCATGAACCATGCTCTAATACCAAGTTTATCACGACTCGAACGAGGTCCTAGCCATGACGGACATCCCAAACCATGAAGGCCCAAAATGCTCTTTTCTATCTAGTAATAATGCACAACATTCATATAATTAAAGAAGATATGGATAGTATACCCTGTGATAGGTATATATACCCTACAACTCAGAAAAAATCCATGGGCTCTATGGAAACTACCATTAACTCGGCAGCGAAGCCCCCAACCCAAGTGTACCACAAGGGTCGGAGTCTCTGAAACTACAACGCCACACAGCCATTGCCAGCGTACAATAATAATCTGCCCGTATCGGCAAATACAGTTTCAGGCTAAGAGTTGTTTGAACTCGTGCCTTCTTCGGGTAACCACCTAACCTTTTTCAAGCTCCTTTTTAAAACTCTATCAAAATATACAGTCTCTGAAAACATACTCTGAAAACATGCTCTGAAAACATATTCTGTTATGGCATAAATACATTTGGTATTGTCATACCATTGACTTGCAAGTCACATCTCTGAGCCATTATTAGTCTAGAGTAAATCTTTCTTTTCAAAACACAAGTTTTGGGACCACCATTTTAATAATTCAATTCAAAGAAACTCTTTCTCAAACCTCAAGTAAACACATACAAGAAACTCATCTTTGTCAAGCATTTTAGTAGTACAGTACAAGGTGGTCATGTCAAAGTTCTCAATTCACATGCAATTCTTTCTATTAAACACAAGAACACATTTATATCAAGAAACACCCTCTCAACAATTTAAAATCATGCTCAAATTCTATAATATTGCAAAAACATCTTTCAAATCAAAAAAATCATAATCTTTAATTCAATACACAAGAGGGAGTTCATAATTTATGCTCTCAACGATCTTAAATCTCAAATTCCATATATATACGTATACGTGTAAATCAATTTAGGGGATAGGACCACAAGGTCAAAACAATAGTAACATTAAAACATTCAGAGTACGTAATTTAGAACATAGATTCCAAAACCCCTTTGAAATTCATTCATAAAAATCTAAAAATCATGCTCTAATGGTTTTAAGCCCATGTAGTTTTTTTAGGATAAACCCCACGTACCTCTATCTAGAAATTTAAAGGATTCTTCTTGATGCCCATAGCTTAGGGATTCCAAATCTTCAATTTGTTTTGAAAATTCACGGTTGAATCTTGATTTATTTGGATTATCAATATGGAACCCTAGAGAGTGTTCTTAAATATTTTTGGTGAATGTATAAGTAATATGCTCAATTGGAGTTAAAATCTCATGTTTGTACTGATAAGGGTGTGGTAAAATACCCAATACACCCTTAATAAGACCGATATTAAAATATAACTGGGAGCCCAATTTCATGAGCCACAGCGATGCGCCACTATTGCGGTGGCTCACTGGAAATTGACGAATGGGAATTTGGGTCACTCCGCGATATGCCACCATCGCGGAGTCCCATTGGAAGTTGACCATCGTCATTTACACCTTCTCCGTAATGCGACAAGGACAGGAATGATGATGTTTTATGACTAGGACTTAAATTAACCATAACTCCTTCACCGAGTGTCCGTTTTGGACGCATCTTACGTCGACGGAAAACTTATTCAATCATCTATGAAATAAAAAGTTTAAATCTAGGGGATTCCATCAGGAAAAAGTATAAATCATTCTAGAAGAAAATGCTTGATATTTTAGGGATAAAATTTAGCTAAGAAAAACTTCGGGGCATTACACAAAGCTTCCTAGATGTGTTTTTTCATACTACTCTTACTGGGAGTAAAATTTACTATCACCATTGAAAATCGTGTATGGATGGTATTAATTGAATTATCCTGCAGCATGTTTTCTAAAACAAAAAATCAACTACTCAAATTTGGAAGTAATAATCTTAAGACGTAAAAAAGACAGTCCGATGTACTAAAATTTTTGCTATGCACGAAATTCGGGAAAGGTCCAAACCACAAGTTGTACTTTCAAAAATATAATAATACTCCTAACAACTCTAAGATGTGAAATTCCTTATTAAAAAATAACTCTAAGGTGTACAATTGTCTTACAACAACAACAACTCTAACATTATATTAGTTTTTGTTTAATTTTGTTGCTAGTATGAAATTCATCGATCATAAGTCAAAAGCAAATAAGTGTTTTTTCAGTATCTTCAAATAAGTCCTAGTTATAGTGCTGGAGTGAAATCAAATACATTCGAGTGATTGAACTTTAAAGAAATATATTTGTTTCCACTCTATTGACGTCGATTATCAGGAGAAAATTAACTTCTTCAGCAAATATGACTTTCATCGAAAGAGAGAGTGAATTATAAAAACTAGGAAAATATATATTATTTTTCTTTCCTTTAATTATTAAAGACAAAATAATAATAAACCAAAGAAAAGAAAAATTAGGTGGAGTCATTTTATTAGCGCGCTTGTATGTAATCTATTATTATAACTGCATTTTTTGTCCACCTCAGCATAAAAAGTAAACATAATTATGGAAAAAAAAAGGTTTACAGGGGTAATAGGACCTTCTTAATGGAAATGCATGTAATTGAAAAATGATGATAGGATAAGGGGATAGTTATGCATTTTGCAAAAAGTTTAGGGAGGTAATAGGACCTTCTTAAAGGAAAAGACTGTAATTAAAAATATTTTTACTATATAGAAGAGGGACTGGAGGAACGACCAATGGAAAAATAGGAATTTCATACTAATAAAAATCACTCTTTCCCATACTCTAGAACCATACGGTTCTTTCTTTATCCAACACCTTAACATACCCCGCACTACTCTCAAACGAAAACTGAAAAACTCTCTCTGTTCCTCCTGATGCTTCCCCCACCAACCCTCTACCACCACCGTCTTCCTCCACTTCTTGTCGTCCTCCACTAATAAAAACTTTGGCAAGTGGAATAATATTTTCAGCTTTCTTAATGATAACAATAATAGGAATAGACACAATGACATTCTTCAGTGGAGTTCCGTTATGATCCGTTGTGTTATTCGTTGAATTTTGAAGATAAAGCAAACTTCACCAACTTCTCTTCTAGACTTCCTCTATCACCGGTGATGGTGATGGTGATGAAATCAGCGACGCTGAAGGTGAATCTTTTGGGTATTACAGTTGTTAATGTTGTTATCGCAAACTTATCTTGATCTTAAGGTATGCTTTTCTTTTAATCTTTTGCACCTAAACCCTTACTCGTCGATACTCTATCTTTGATCTGTTTAGCCTCCATTACAATAAGTAAATGAAAATATCTGTTAAGGTTTTGAATCCAAATGCTGAAGTACTCAACAAATCAGCGGCTTTTTACATGAACATCAATGTTGCCGAGGGTTTACAGAATGTTCTTAAGACTAATCTCGGGCCTAAAGGCACTATTAAAATATGAGTTGAGGTTTTTGATTTTGTTTAGTATTTGTGTTTTTTATAGATTATTTTTATAGAGATTTGTGTATTTGTAAATTGATAGGCTTGTTGGTGGTGCTGGTGATATTAAACTTACTAAGGATGGAAATATCTTGCTGAAAGAGATGGTGAGTTCTTATTGGTATACTCTTTATGATCTTTTTAGATATTTATTTATTTATTTTGAGTTTCATACCTGAACTTGTCAAGTATCTCAGTTTCCTCACCAACTATTAATCAAAATACACTTTAATTATCAATTGTTCATTTTTCCTACGTAAATGATGTTGAAGTTTATGGTGATATTTCTGAAGGAAATGTGACTAATTGATAGTTGACATTTGTTTTGATAAATAACTGGTGATAGTTCAAACAAAAAATTCAAAATTCACACACCTGATAGTTAAAGAATGAAACTCAAAAATCGAGATGCTTGAGGTATGTTTTTGACCATTCTCTCACATTTTGCTGTATAGTTTACACATTTGCAGTCAATGTTGCACTTCAAGTGTCCTGAGTATTAAGTGATATTAGTGTGGATGGTATTGAGATGTAGAGTTAATTTTTTTGATGTAAATCAATTCAGTAACTAGATGAATACTACTCCCTCATTAGCAAAAATCGTGGCACTGTTATTTGTTCCAGAAGACTATAATAGTTTGTCCAAAAACTTTTCAAATATATATAACTGTAGAGGCTAGGACCCATAAATATAAATATTGTGATTGGTAGTTCTTTTTTAAGGACTCTCTAAAAATTTTAATCCAAAAAAAGCTAAGAAATTGGTGTCCAAATTAGTAGGGACAAGGTTGACACATTAGTAGGATATTCAATTTGTGATAAACAATGGAGGATAAACCAGATAATAATGTTACTTGGCCCCCGTGCCAAAGTACTGGGCGTTATTCGGGGATTAGCCCATCACACCGGAGATTAAAAATGCTAATACATATCATCTTTTGGTTTGTTGGGTCTTGGGAGCATGTTGCATGTTTTTTTAGGATGGTCCTATTTGCATATCATCAGTTGTTATAGCTATAATCGAAGTTGAAACTGGGCCATATATCCTGATTGCTACAAATTAACATAGCTGCAGAAGGCCATTACTAGAGTCGAATTATGGGTCTCCCAATCACAACCTTATTATATATCATAAATGAGCGAGGTTTATGATTCTTAAATAGGAGCAGTAAATTTAATCTTTCTACTGAATAGTACTTTGAATTGAAAAAAAGAGTTTAAAGGTAACGGTGCACCTGAGAAAGGATATCTGGTTTCTTCTTTTCATTTCCCGATACAAGCTTATTTTGCAGGAGTCTTCCAACAGATTTTGTGATACAGGTACGATCATGATTGAGGTCCAATGCATCAAGACTCGAGCTCGGGGGGCTGCTCATCCAAGTGACAATCTTTGAAGTGTAGAGAACAAGTCCTACAAGCTCCAAAATGGTTTCACTATTCATCCGCATTCACTGTTCATTCGCCCTTTACAAGGGTTTTTTAGTCATTTGTAATAAGTTAACCTAGGTATAAATATAACCTCATTAGGTCATTTTTGGGAGATTTTTGGAGAATATATTTTGTAGCCTCTTTGAGAGTCTTTAGCAAGGTGGAATCCTTGAACAAGGTGGAATCCTTGAACAAGGTGGAATCCTTATGTTGATCATTTGCTTAGAAACGGAGATTGCTTGGGAATTCCGGTTCCCTTGAGGTAACATAAGAGATAGGTTTAGGTTGTGTGTGATATTAAAGGTCCAAAAGTGGAATAATATTTTGGGTTGTTAATATTATACCATTCCTTGTCTATCTATCTATCTTTACTCTCTTGTAATCGTTTGTCTATATCTATGTAATCTATTTGTGTTCTTGTATTGTAACCATGTGTTGTTGTTATTGCATCTTGTTCATCAAGGGTTGTTTTTGTTTTAGTGTGCATTACTCTTGATATCACTTCCCTTCTTGTTCTTCTTGCAAATCCGAGAAAGGTCATCAAAAGGGTCCATAGTTCTTGAACTAGTGGACTAATTTTGGTGTTTGTGTTGTTGTGTTCTTAGGGATTTTGGTATCATTTGGTATCAAATCAAGTCTGGTTGTGTTCCTACATTACCAATCTTGGGTTCTCTTGGACGAAAATTCAAAAAAAAAAACTAAAAACTAAAAAAAAAAATTCCAAAGTGCAAATCTGTCCATTTTGTGTTCTTGGCCGAAAATTGTGTTGTTGTTATCTTGGCCAAGATTTTCTTGTTGTGTGTCTATAACTTGTAGTCTTTTGTTTGTTTAGAGTGTTTCTAGTGTTGGTTTATTTCTCATCAACACTAAAAAGTGTCCAAATCTAAGATTGAACTTGAACTTGTTGAAGTTGTTGATGTGAACAAGGTGTGGCCGAGTTGGATGTTGTTGTTACCTAAACGTTGGCCAATTTGATGGATTTGTCGTAGTGGAGTTAGAAACTGAAATAGTTGTTGTTCTTGGAGTTGTTGTTGTGTTCTTAAGGTTCTTCACCCTTTCATCATCTTGTTAATCCTTAAAGTGCAAACTAGATCTAAAAAGGTGAAAGACAAACTTGTAGTTGTTGTTAGTGAAAGACTTGTCCCTATCACTTCAAAGACTTTTCATCTACTTTTTCTTGTTTTAAGGACCTTGTTTCAATGAGAAAGTTCAAAGAAGTCAAGTTTTGCTTTTGAAATTTGAACAAATAGTCTCCAAGACCACTTTTCCCTCCATTAACCAAATCCACCAATTCCAAATTATATATTGATCAAGACTTGAAATTGGGAAATAAAATTTTGATAAAACTCGAGGCCAATAGTGACTGCCACGTCACTAAAATACTATTCACGCAATATTTTTGAGTTCAAATTTTAGATTTCTTAGTTTCGTTTGTTTGCTCGACACTAATTAACAACCTAATAATACCCTACTAGCTTGTAAGTTAGTTTTGTTTACGTTCTTCGTGTTAACATTGCTTGTTGTGTGGTTTTCTCGTTTTTGAGTCATATCTTTTTTGGTTCAAGTTCGTACATTACTTATTTGAGTCATTTCAAACAAGAATCTACTCTGACCTCGAGCCACAATTGGGACTAAGTAACCTCATTGGAGTATAAGCGAGTTATCAACACTTGTAAGGCCAATAGAGTGAAAAATCCAAAGTGTGAAAGTGAGGAATTATGGACTATTTTGAGATGCATTGTGGACTATTTTGTGATGAATTATGGACTGATTTTTGCTAATCTTTAATGTGTTTGTTATTTTCATTATGTTTGCTTAGTAGCTCTTGATGGGTACAATAGCGAATGAAACTGAAATGCCTAGTTGGGTTAAATCCATCATGGCAAGGCTTGATGCCATAGATAGGCGAATAATGGACAAAATGGAAGGAAGATTGGAAGGGACGAAAGGCTCTCTGTGCAAGAAGTTGGATAACTTAATGGAGCATCCAAGCCTTCCTAATCAAATTCCCGTAAGTGGTCATGCTCCACATGAGCTACATGGTAATCAAACTAACTTTTGCACTCTAGTGAATAAGGATAATAGCCAACTAAGTGTGAATGATAGTTTGTCTTTAAGTAAGCCGAATATGCCTTCATTTTGTGATGATAATGTACAAAGATTGTGGATACACTAGTTGATTCACCTAGTGTTGAAGATATTGTGGAAAGTGGTAGTACATTGTCTTATGGAAGTCATGAAGACCAACCTTGTGTGAAAATTATGATGTTGAACATGTTGGCCAAATGACTAAGGATGACCCTCTAGTTGTTTTTATTATTGACCATGATAGTATAGAGGGGACATTTGATCATTATTGTAGTAGTATTAAGGTAAGTAAGTGTATTCCTAACCCATGCCCATGGACACTCTACTCATTTGATTCAGGTGATCATTTGAAGTATGGTGATGAGGATGTCTTTTGGAATGACTTGAATGTGCATGGAGTGTATGGCTTTCCTCTGTCGTCTTTCAAGTCTAATTGTTGTTCCAAGAAGAGTCTATATTTTTCACTTGATAAGCGACATTTGTTCCTTGTTTCTTATCACGCTTATGTGGATAAACTAGTTGATTCTCCCTTGGTAGGGTAATCGGGTAAGAGAGATGTTTGGGTATATATGAAGTTTGAGCCACCTTGGCAAGATGCTATGATTGATTACACTAATCCTAACCCTCATACCTTGAAGAACTTTTGTTTGCTTGTCCTTTCTATTGCTTTACAAGGTTCGGATTCGAGGACGAATCCTTTCTAAAAAGAAGAGGATGATAAGGGTACAATCATGATCGGGGTCCAATGCGTCAAGACTCGAGCTCAGGGGGCTTCCCATCCAAGGAACAATCTTTGAAGTGTAGAGAACAAGTCCCACAAGCTCCAAAACTGTTTCACTGTTCATCCGCGTTCACTGTTCATCCGCCCTTTGCAAGGGTTTTTTAGTCATTTGTAATAAGTTAACCTAGGTATAAATAGAACCTCATTAGGTCATTTTTGAGAGATTTTTGGAGAATATATTTTGTAGCCTCTTTAAGAGTCTTTAGCAAGGTGGAATCCTTGGGCAAGGTGGAATACTTGTGTTGATCATTTGCTTAGAAACGGAAATTGCTTGGGAATTCTGGTTCCCTTGAGGTCACGTAAGAGATAGGTTTAGGTTGTGTGTGATATTAAAGGTCTAGGAGTGGAATAAGCTTTTGGGTTGTTGATATTATACCATCCCTTTGTCTATCTATCTATCTTTTTGTAATCGTTTGTCTATATCTATGTAATCCATTTGTGTTCTTGTCTTGTAACCGTGTGTTGTTGTTATTGCATATTGTTCATCAAGTGTTGTTTTTGTTTTAGTGTGTTTTACTCTTGATATCACTTCTTTTTTTGTTCTTCTTGCGAATTCGAGAGAGGTCATCAAAAGGGTGTATAGTTCTTGAACTAGTGGACTTATTTTGGTGTTTGTATTGTTGTTTTCTTGGGGAGTTTGGTATCACTTTTTACCCTCTCATCGAGATTACAAGGCTTTGCATCCTAAAGAAAGAGCATTACCAAAAAAGGTGAGTGCTTTATCAGTTCATTTTTTCAAATGGTCCCTTAACAGTGGGGGCTAGTCTATGTTGAACAATTTTTCTTTTATTTACCAAGAAACATTCTTGATTGTTACATGTGATCTCTATTTGATTTTTTACTTTTAAGTAACGTGTCTAGATCCACTTCTTCGGAGGTAGTGGTATGGACTGTGTACATCTTACCCTCCCCAGACCCCATTATGTGGGAATATACTGGGTTTTTTTGTTGTTGTTGTTGTTGTTGTTGTTGTTGTTGAAGTAACGTGTCCAGATATACCTGTAGATTTTCCCCTGATGCCTCACTAAAAAGTTAGTTGATTCGGCTATATGAATCCTAATATCTGTTGCATTCCAGAACTTTATATTGATAAATGGTTTTGTTTGGAATGAGTTTTGTGATTGTCTTATGCTTTACTTACATGTTAATATTCACCGTTGGGAGAAAAACATCATAGACTTGAATATAATACTTCTGCAATATTCAAGGTGAATCAAGAATACATTTTTTTTCTTTTTTGTGGCCAATTTATCCTTAGTCGGACATTTGTGTGTGAGTGCTTTATCAGTTTATTTTTTCAAATAGTCCCTTAACAGTGGGGCTATGCTGAACACTTATTCTTTTATTTACCAAGGAACATTCTTGATTGTTGCATGTGATCTCTCTTTGATTTTTTATTTTTAAGTAACGTATCCAAATATGATTTGTGATGGTATGCTTTAAGTTGATTTTTTGACTTGAAGATGCCAATTTTTCAACTTTTGATTGTTTGATTGCCTCATATATGGTTAGCAGTGCTAGATGAAATAGAGAATTTAAACTTGAATTCCAACGTTAGTTTCAAGGAATTGGTGAAGTTCAAGTAACAACTCAGCATTACCAGATCAGTAATAAAGAGAACTATCGATATAGACCAGTTGGAAATTTTTAGGACAGCCTTTCACCAACAATATAGTATCTTCAGATTATGATAATTAGTGGGTACATAACATTTTTTTTTTTGTTTTCTTTGAGATATTAGGTTTTGGTTGATTTGTTTCATTTTATGTTATGATTTTGATGATTTGTATTTTATGTTCTCTTCAGTATAATCATTCTCACCATTCTCTAGGTACATTTTTTTCTTTATTTTTAATAGTAGAAAATATTTGTAGAGTTTGATTTTAGCAGTGTAATTGCTTATAATTTTTTAACTGGAATTTGTTGTTTACTTGTCTGTTTGATCTATACATCTTAGGAATACTCAATTTTGTCTGTAGAAAATATTTGCTAACTTTGATTTTGGCTGGGTGATTAGCTTACGATTTTTGACTCGATTTTGACTGTAGAAAATTTATACTATAGATTTTGCTTCTTACTATTCGGTTTTGAGCTAGAATACTTCACTACAACCACTTAACTTGTACTGTCATATAAAAGTTATCTACACTACTGATGTAGTATTCAACTTGACTGAAAAGTTGGTAATTACCACCATCAGCTACCGCTACTCGCCTTGAGCCTGTTCCACCTCTAGTCCTCAGAACTACCTACTTCTTTTATAATTAGAAGTTGAGGCTTTCAAATAGAGGGTTTCATGTATACACAACTTTGCATATTTTTGCTTAAAAGTGTAACTGTGGCATTATATATAGTCAAAACTAAAAAAAAATAAGATATGTGAATACTTCGTAAAAGTGAAGTTGGCAAATATGATTCTTTTTCGTTAAATAAATACATATAAAGTAACTTGGACAGCAGAAACAACACATAACAATTAAATTCAAACTCGGACAAATAAACAAAAAAAATACAATAAAAGATTAGCCCTCTCTTGTACTATCTATTGTCCCCTCTAGGATGTATCAAACTCATCAACATGACAGTTTTACTAGGAGCCGCAGGTATGATGCCACCTGCCACGGTTGTGAACTATATAACCTGGATCATCGTAGAGTTCTTGTCGTCCTTTGTTGTTTATCGACATAGGCCAGATTGGTGGCAGCGTCATAACTACGTTCTTTCAGGTTCACTTGATGTTGGTTTGGCATTTATGGCTGTTATATATTTGGGCTTGGAGAACATAACTGTTGATTGGTGGGGAAATGATCTTGATGGATGTCCTTATGTTCTTTTCCAATAGCTAGAGGGATTTTTAAAGGGGTTGCCCTGTTGTTTATTAAATTGTGTTGTGTTGTGAAGAAGAAGAATCACAAATCCTCCATACAATCCCTTGGTATTACTTATTCGAATGTATCTTATTATTGGCTGCTAAATGGGGAAAGTTATAGTTGTAGCATTATTTCATTTGACGTTAGCAGTGAGGTTGTTCTACAGAGATTGGATTGGCAAACTATCCATAAACTTTCTACTATTGAAGGCTAAAATTGATATTATTTGATTACTCTATTACCCTCTTGATCATGGTTGATGCTTTTGTTTATGATTTAAGGGTAATGATCCAACCAGGTATTTGGAACAAACTTATTACCTTTAAATGCTATGATATTTTGATGTCTTGGAATCCTAACCCAGTCATTTTTGCAACCACACGCTCACGCCTGTTCTCCTGTGACGTTAGGACCTAGAAGATGATGTCATCTGGCCCGGGGGAGAGTCTACACACATGGTGGCTGTTCAGTTCATTAGTATAAGGAGAGCTCAATGATAATTAAATGAAGGAATAGAGGGTTGCCACCTTTGCAGTTTGGCTGACATATTTGACTCCACAATTATGCTTTGAACAAAAGTTGTTAGTATTGTTGTGTTGTTTCAGTTATAGCTTTACAGTTATTATCCATCTTTTGGATCGAAGATCACAATCTTCACTTTTTGAATTTTTGGTCATCTTTTAATTAAAGCATTTTGGTAAAATTTGGAATAAATACTTTTTATGTTGGGCTCGTGCAAAGCACGAGCATACTTGTCTAGTAATGATTAAATAAGGAGGTAGTTATGCATTTTGCCATTTTTTTATGAGATACTAGGAGTCATTTATGTAGATTACCGTGCAGCCAACAATTTCAAATTACTAGCCTTTTGCTCAATTTATCAAACAAATCATGCGTACTGTTAGAGAAAATACTTTTAAAAAGTAGGTCTACACATTCCTTGATCCTTATAGCTTAACACAATTGGTCATAATAATGTGACAAGATCATCAATAGATATATGCTTTCTACCTTTAATTTATGTCACTATACCATAACAAGGATTATCTAATCTTCAAGAATCTACATATATACGCCAACGCCATATATAAGTGATTTGGCCCTATGCTAACAGATCCCTCAAACATGACTATAGGATAAGGCTCGACTCAAATTCCTTCAAGAATAATCAGTCTCACCTTATTTAGGGCTCGTTTGTTTGCACATAATGGAGGTCTGAATCTGAATGATTCAGACTTCAGACTATTAAGTGCATTTATTTTTTATTAAGATTTTAGCTCTTATTAGCTCTGAATAGGTCTTAATCATTCAAATCTAGAATCAAGTCTTACTAGGTTTGAAGAGATATTCTGGTATTCGATAATATTCAGTGTCACTCTATTCATAATCATCAGTCACCACCTCTACCACCGCCATCATTATCAACCATCAACCACCAACCACTACCACCAACCACCTCCACCATCACAACTATCATCGACAACAAAAATCGCTATCAACCACTATTGTCAACCACTACCACACCTACTACCTTTATTTTTCTAATTATATTTACCGCTACCACCGCCATCAACAGCACCACCATCATCAACCATTACCGTTAATCCCTACTATCTACTAACTCATCTATCACACCTAGCACCACCGCTAACTACCACTAATACATCACAACCTCCACACATTCTTCGATGGCCACCACAATTTTCACTAGTAACACCACCTCTACCATCACTTCTATCACTATCATCGCTACAGTTTATCTCTACTAACAACCATCTCTACCATCACAACTAAAAACATCTCCAACTAGCACCAACACATCATCAACCATCATGCATTCATTTTTCAGTCATCACAATCAACACCTCCAACTACAAACATCAAGCAATGTCACATCACAACCACCACCACCACTATCAACCGTCACCATCATAACAGCCACTATAATACCAACCATCACAATTATCACCACTAACATTACTAATCACTAACATCAATCATTGTCACCGCAACCACCATTATAAACCATCTCTACTATCACTAATAAATATAAATATTTTTTTCAATCAAATAATAATTGTTTATATTAAATTACATATTTTTCTGATATATAATTAATTTTTTATTTGAATTGTATTTTTTATTTTATTTTATATACAAATAAAAATTTTTTGCACATTCAGATGTTGAAAAATAAGTTGTCTTAAATCATTCAGTTTTCATATCTATAGAAAACATCTTAATCATTCAGTTTTTAGATCTAGAGAAAATATTTTAATCATTCAGATGTGCATTCAGATTAAGACGTCTAATTTGTAGGGGGGTGCGGATCTATACGGATAACTAACTTATGAAATAGATCTATTATATTTATAATGAATCTATTTTTCTTTGTTAGTGGATATTTCTTAAATTTTGTTTCAATATCTTTTAATGATTTATTCTTTTCGTAAGATGTATTCATTAATTTGTATGGTTTATTATTTTATCCTGTAGTAATTGTAGAGTTACAGATTTCTGTATAATAATTTATCCTAATTGTACTGTAATGTATATCTAATTCTAGATTTTCAATATTATTTATTATCTTGTGTTGTTCTTCTCGTAGTGAGTTTTTTAAATTATATAAGCTATCACATGTACTTTTTCTAAATTTTTTAAGGTTTCTTCTATTCATATTAATTTTTCTTTTAGATTCTCCATTATTTTTCTAATTCGGTTTTTATAACTAATTTCATTATTTAGATTATCTTGATTTTCTCTAGTTTTTCTAATATATTCTAACATCTCTTAATCTGAATAATATCTTTCTGGGTAGTTATCTAGGTATAACTGTGCTATCCAATCTATGGTTTCAATTTCATAGTCTAATACTTTTTCTAATATTATTCTCTTAATATCTATAATTTCTACATCTCTAAGTATATATATAAGATTAAGACTTTAAGATGATCTAGATGATCTATCTTTTAAAATTGATTAAATATTTATAATATTTTGTAGTTGTTTGTTTTAGCCTTAGTAGTTCTTGCATATTTTTATTAAGAAATTCTATATATTTTATCTCTTTAGTTTCCATGTATTTGTCTAAATTTAGTTTCATCTGTTTTTCTATCAACTGTATGTTGCTTATATCTTTTTCTAAAAATTCTATGTAATTTATCATGGTAATTATTTGTAAGAATAGTTAGGCAGGTATGGTATATAATTTACTCTAGTCATATAATATTTACCAAATGCTTTTTCTAATATGATTTTTCTTATATCTACTACTTTTATATCTTTAAGTGCATACAAAATAAGTATTTTAAATTTATCTACCATCACATCAGATAAATAATTATTCATTTTCATAAATTTGCTATTTTTCAAAATACTCCCTTCAACCATGTACATAACAAAATATGGTCATCTTAGATTACTATATACTAGATTATTCTTAAATAACATGTTCTTCGGTCACTATTAGCATGGTAATTTGGATACTCTTTCTCTTAAACAGCGCCTCTACTCTGGTTACTCCCCGCCACGGCTTCTTGCCTTATTGGTTTCACCTTTAGGATGGCATAGTTCTTAGGGATTTTTCTCTGTTTCCACTTTGCTAATAAACTTCTTAACATATTATTCTTCGAATAATTCTACTATAAAGTGACTAATATGAATTTATTTTATCATATCATGATTGTTGGGAATTATGAATTTATCTATTCATAATCATAATAAATATACCTGTTCGGGTGGTTTTGATATTTCTGAAGTTTGTTCCTCCATAGCTTTTTCCATTGAAATATGTCTGTTTTTTAATTAACTGAGCAAAATATTTTTTGTGGACAGGAGAGAGTATTGCTTCAACACATGAAGGCTTGCTCTGCAATGCCTTCGGTTTCTTTCATTTATAGAATGAATTCTTTACAAAAAGTTTGCATTATTTACACGTTTCCTAAAAATTCTAAAAGTTTCCTTAAGAGACAAAAATAAATGTCATATCCTTAAAGGCTAAAAAGGCTAAAAAGACTAAAAACTTAGTGCTATAGCCTTTAAAAAAGTCAAAAAGGTTAAAAAAAAGGGCTAAAGTCTATACGATAATTCTATACAACAATTTTTACGTAAGATTTTTATATCTTGTCTTCTATTATTACTCCGTTGATATCTTCTCGTTGTCGTATCTGCTGCTTTTTCATATCTCCATTATTGCTTCTTATCTTATCTTCCAGCTGGCATGCTCATCTTCTTTATTCTTTTATTCTAGGTGAACTTCTGGAATAATATTATCTTCTCCGTTACATCTTGAACATTGATGGTCTGGATATTTGTGTCCAATTATCTTACAATATCTTGTCAATAATCCGTCTGAAATAAATCCTTTCTTAATTGCTCCTGCAGTAGATTGTTTTTCTGGGTTAAGTAATGTCATTATCCATTGCCTAACATCTTCCATATCTGCTTGTCGTAGTTCTTTTGAATTTGAATAAATCATCTGATGGTCTCTCGAATAATAGCTCCATATTGGGTTTCCATTAGTATAATTATTTGCTAATTCTTGAATAATTGTAGATAGTCCAATGAATCATTTATTTGCGTAAAAATTAGGTATCTCAATTCAGGGTATCTCTGGCTGCTGCGTAATATCTTCCGGTATGATCATATCTCTAGTTAGTCCTATTTTTACAACTTGTATAACTGGTTTTATTTCGTCGTATAATATCTCTGCTGGTTCAGTATAACACTTTATATAAAATAGGTTTCCTTTTGTTATCCTTTTATAGGTTGTAAATATTTTATGTAATTCTTCCATAGCTGTTAATTCTTCTCCGTCTTGGGTGTATATGGTATTTAATAATCCATAGTCAAAACAAGTTTTCACTAGGCTTGGGTTGGTTTTGGGTAGTGCAATTAGCTTTTTATAACCTTGTAATTTTTGGGTTATATAATTTGTGTTTGGTTCTTTGATATTGTAGTTCTGGGGTTAAGGTTTAGGAAAGTTTGTACTCTATAGATATTTTTAATGTATTTTTGGGTTGTATAGTTGTAAACTTTTTTATCTTGGTTCAGACTATCTCAGTATGTGATAATTTGTGGGGGTATGAACAAGGGGTCTTTTTGTGTTTTTGGTATAAATGGTTTCTCGAGTTCATGTTCATGTTCTGATATCTTTGTCTACTAACTCCTCTGCTTGTACCTGCAGAAGTAGATTGATAAACGTTATGGGTTTTATGGAGTGTCTCATCGTCTCCTTCTAGCTCTGGAACTCTAATGTCTTCCGATCGACATAGCTCTGCACACTGCTGAGTTAGCTGATTTGTAGCTATAGACTTCAGTTTATCTTCATTAGTCTTTAGCTTTTCTATCTCATTACCCATACTGTCCACTTTCATTGAAAGCGTAGTTAGGGTGTTGAGTATTTTTTCTAGAGTATCTTCTTCTATTATATTAGTCTGTGTAGCTTTGTCTTGATATGTAATCTGCAATAACATTTTTGTTAGTACTAATTACTTCAATTATAAATGTGAAATTTAATATATTCAAGACTAGTCTCCGAATTTCTTTTGTTGTAATTGAATTTTGTATTTTCTTTGTTAACCACCAGCGTACCTGTGTATTATCTGTTCGTACAATGAATTTGTTATATACAATATATGACTCAAATGCTAACAAACATTTATATAATGAACATAATTCTTTCCTATTTATTTCCCATTTTATTTCTGTTTCATTGAACGTACCTGAGTAATATCTACAATGGTGTTCTAATTTTTCTGCTTCATATCGATATTTAAGTACTCCTCCATAACTATATTCACTAGCATCTGCTTCTACTATATATATAAATTTTCTATTTTCATCTGGAAATTGTAATTTTGGTAATTCTTTACAAAGTAATTTTATTTTTTGAACTTGTTTTTTATCTTCTTCATTATAGTTATATTCTACATCCTTTTTAAATTTTTTCTGTAGTGGTTTTAAAGTCTCTGCTAATTTTGGAATATATTCTCTTACTTGGTTTACTAATCCTAAAAATGATTGTAATTTCTTTTTTGTATCTAGTTCTTCTTTCGAATTTATTATTTTTTGTACTATATGTTGTTGCATTTTTACTCCACTCTTATCTATTTGTATTCCTAAAAATTCTATCTGATTTTTCTTAATTTCAGCTTTCTTTTCGCTTAGACTTATTCTCGATTTTTCTATTATATCTGTAAATTGTCCTAATAATTTTAAATGTTCTTTTTTAGTTTTTGTATATAATAATATATCATCTATGTATACTATACAATTAGATAATTGTTTAAAATAACTATCCATAAAATGTTGATATCTATCTGGTGCATTTTTATATCCAAATGGTAATACGTTCCATTCATAAAATCCTTGTGGTACCGTAAATGTGGTTAATTCTTTAGATTCTTCTTCAAACTTTAAATGGTAAAATCCTGATTTACAATCGAATTTGCTAAAATAATTGTATCCCTGTATTTGTCTTATTTTTAATATCTTATTTGGTATTGGATAATTATATGTCATAGTTTTTGCATTTAAATTTCTATAGTCAATAACCATTCTACTTTTTCCTCTTTTTTGTTCACTATGTTTATTTACTATAAATGCTGGACTATTATGTTTACTATTACTTTTTTGTATATATTGTTTTTCTAATAATTCATCTATATGCATTTTAAATTCTCTTAAATCGTCAAAATTATATGTTAGTGGTTTCTGGGTTATTATGCTATTTTTATTTATTAATTCAATTTTTATAGTAGTTTTATGTTTTTCCCATCCTTTTAATGGATCTTCACTATATAATTGTTCTAATTTTTTCTTAATTATTTCTATCTTATTTATTGAAAATATAGTTGTTTCTGTTTTATTTATCGAAAATACTACTAATTCTATTGTATCTTCAGCATTTTTTATATTTTCTAACTTTTGTGTAATTTTTTCACTTCCTTTTATCCAATCAGTTTTCTTTCTTATTTTATTATTAACTCTTTTTGCTCTCACTTTCTGTTTACATGGTGTTGTAAACCACCAGTCTGTTCTAGTTATTATATGTGGGTATAATTTATCTAAAAATGGCATTTCTAAAAGTATATCTTTTGATGTTAATTCATAATTATAAATTTCTTCTATTGTTAATATCTTATCCCATACTTGTATTTTTACATTTCTAGCTTTATAAGTAATTAAGTTTCCTTCATTATTAAATTCTTTAACTACTATTGGTGTTTTTAATTTATCCCATTTACTTTCTGGTAAGCAATTATATCTACATAAATTAGCTTCTGCTCCTGTATCTATCATAGGCGTATAATATCTACTGTAATATCCTTCTATTACTATCTTCATTAATACATATATTTTCATTTTATGTTAAGGCTCTTCTTAAGAATAATTTCTCTTTGTTATATGTTAAGGTTAATTGTGTATGTTCTATATTATATGGTTTTACTTGTTCTAGCCATTTTATTCCTAATATTATATCTGTTTTTTGCATTTCTTTCTTTACTTCAAATTCTATTTTTATTTTTTAATTCCTATAATTATTTCTTTTTCTGCTATATTTTTATTATTTATTAAACTTCTTGGTAGATCTGGGCATATATCATTATCAGTTTTTATTTCTTCATTTTTTACTAGATATTTTGCTATATAATTTTCTTCTTATCCGGTATTTAAGAGTATTAAATATTCTTTTTCATTTATTTTTCCTGTTATGTAATATTGGTTTAAATTACTAGTTGAATTTATTTCATAAGTTGTTCTTTTTTATGAACTTGATGATTTTGGTTTTTCATCAGCTATTCTTTTCGTTGTACTTATTCTATCATTTACTATTTCTAAATTTTCTTCTATATCTATGTCCCTATAGCTATAATCATTATAATCTATTGTTTTTATAATTTGTTCGAATGGACTTTCTATTCGTATTTTGTTAATCTTATTTTTTCCTGTTATTTTATGTTTTGTTGTTAATACATATAAATTTTTGCATCTTGCTGTAAATATTTTACTTCCTGGGGTTAATTCTATTCCTGATATTTTCCAATATAATACGAGTGATTTATCTATATTTTTATCTGTTACCGCTACGGAATAATTTGCACTTATTATAAATTTAAATTTTTGGTATATTAGATTTCCTTTTATGGCAGTTATTATGCTTTTTCCTATAGATTTTATAATTCTATCATCTGCTAAATATAATTCTATTGGTGTATCTATTCCTTCTCTAAAATATGCTTTTATTAATATCTCTGTACCTCCAAGGTGTACATATTTTATTGGATCTCCTTTACTTTTTATATCATTTATCTCTTTATTAATTATTCTTTTTGTTTCTAGTGGTATACTAGCTTTGCCTTTTGCATATCTACAGTCTATTACATGTTCCTTTTGGCATACTATATAATATTCGTCCTTTTTCCTAGTAAAAATATTTTATATTGTTGGTATTTTAAATATTTTTTCTACACTTAAATTTAATTCTTTTCCTTTTATTTCATCAAATATGTTACTGTCAAATATTATTTTTTGTTCTGTTCCTTCATCATTTAAATATTCTTCCTTTGTTATTATTTTTATATCTTCTTCAATCATTTGATTCATCTATTTCACTATCTATTTCATTATCTGTTTCGTTTTCTGAAATTTCATATATACTATCCTCACTTTCTAATTCATAATCTATATAATCTATCTGCATATATTCTATATTATCTATTTTTATTTCTGATATTTATTTATTTTTTGAATTTTTGGGTAATTTACAATCTCTAGCTAAATGGCCTAACTTTCCACAATTATAACAAGTACATTCTTTTATAGATTTCTTCTTTCTATATGGTCTTTTGTAGTTATAATTTTTTACATAATATCTTTTTCTTGGTTTCTTGTATTTATATTTTGATTTTTTATATTTCTTATATTTCTTATGTCTTTTTCTTTTCTTATAATATCTTTCTTCACTTCTAAATTGGGGTGTTATTTTATTTTTGCAACATGCTAAAATTCTTATCAATGTTTTTTCCATTTTTAATTCTTCTCTATATTTTTCACATAAGTTTCTATACCATTGTTGTAAAAATTTTATTCTTGCTCCTAAAGTATCTACTATTTTTGCTTCTTCCCAACTCTTTATTATCTTTGAACTAAATGGTTCGGGTATTATTAAAATATAATTTTCTTATTTCTTTACTTTCTTCTATATTATATGCTCCTTTATAATAATATTCTTTGAATGCACAAGTATATTCATCTATATAACACATATTACATATTGCTAATTTTAACATTAAATTCCTATTTGTATCTTTTTCTTCATCTTGTTCTTCTTCTATTGTTGTCATACTACCAAATTCATCTTTTATAGTTGTTCATATTTTTTTAATAATTCTATAGGTGTTAGTTTAGTTGTTGTTGATGATGTTCCTTCTATAGGTTTATTAGTTCTTAATATCTTCTTGTTATTTTCAGTTAAATTTGAAAACCATAATTTCACTGATCCTATTAGTGTTCTTTCTATATATTCTGGTGCATCTGTTATGTTTATATTATTATCTAATAATTGTTTTGTCATATATCCTATCCATAATTGTATTATTTTTTCTGTATCTATTACACAGTCTAAGTCTAAAAAGTTATAATTTTTATTAACTATTTGTTTTGGTGTCCATTTGTCATATTCATTATATTTTTTAAACTTATTCTTATAATATGTAGGTTTTCTTATTTCTGTTGTTCTAGGTATTATATTTTCATCTTCTTTTTTTATCAAGAGTATTTATTTCTGTGTTGGTATTTTCTGAGTTTTCTTTATTAATTACTTCTTGTTTCTCATTGAGTTCTAAATTTTTTGTATTTGTTAATATTTCTGTGTATGTTTCACTATCTTCTGAATCATAATTATCTGTCTCTTCAACATCTATATTATTTATTTCTAATTCCTTGTTTTTTATTTCTAATTTTTCCTTAAATTGATTTATCTCGTTTAGTAATTTTTGTTCTTTATCTTTTTCTTCTTTTTTCTTTTGTCTTTGTTCATACAAATCTTTTAACATATGTAGTTCTTTTTCTAATTCAGCAATCCTACTATTTTTAGTTTCTTCTATTTTTCGTATTTCTTCTGTAGTTTGTTGTTTTATTTTTCTATTTCCTTTTTTCTATCTATTTCTTCATTTTCTCTTTCTATTCTTACCATTGCTGTCAATTTATCTTCTAATTTTAATTCTTCTTTTTCTAACATTGGATATAAATGTTCACCTATTTTCTTATATCTTCTTCCTAGATTAGAAAATACTATTTTTATTTTTAATCCTTCATGATTTTCATATATTTTTTCATCTATTATAAATTCTTCTTTGTTCATTTTATTGTGAATAGTTCATGTTGATATATATATTCTAAACTGTCTATTTGTGATTCTAATTTTGATATTTCATTTTTTTGTGTATTTATTGAAGTTTCACTAACTCCGGCAAATATATTATAATGTAGTCTTTCTATTCTTATTTTTAATTCTTTGTATTTTTGCACTTTATTCATTTAAACCATATTTATAATATCTTGGTGGATATCTAAATCTAATTTTATCATAATTAAGTGGTATGTGTCTCATTCTTCTAGATTTTAAATAGATTATTAATTTTGCTTCAATACTAGATATTAAGGTAATTAGGTAGGCTAATTTTTGTGGGTTTTCTTTTGTTTTATTTAGACTTATATATTCTGAATAATTACTAATTAAAGATTCTTTAATTTTTCTAAAAGCTTCTCTGTTTTTAAATGGTCTTCTCATAATTAATTCAATAAACATATTCAATAAATAAATTCAAACATATATAAATTCATACATACATACTACTGCTGTACTTTTTAAATAACTGGTCTCTGATACCATTTGTAGGGGGGTGCGGATCTATGCGGATAACTAACTTATGAAATAGATCTATTATATTTATAATAAATCTATTTTTCTTTGTGAGTGGATATTTCTTAAATTTTGTTTCAATATCTTTTAATGATTTATTCTTTTCGTAAATGTATTCATTAATTTGTATGGTTTATTATTTTATCCTGTAGTAATTGTAGAGTTACAGATTTCTGTATAATAATTTATCCTGAATCTATTTTTCTTTGTGAGTGGATATTTCTTAAATTTTGTTTCAATATCTTTTAATGATTTATTCTTCTTGATTTTCAAGGAGATTTTACGGGAATTGATAATCTAAATAATATCGTAGGATTTGGTGGTCAAGATTCATGAACGTGAATGATTAATAAACGTGATTCAATAATACTCGACTTACCTTTGTAATTGAAAATATGTTTGGGGTTAACTATTAAACAGGGCAGTCCCAACTTTAGGTCGCGTAAACTCATCGTGCAGTGACGGAGGTAGAATTTCCATTGAGGGGTTCACAAGTAAATATATGAGTTAATCGAAGGGGGTTCAACATCTACTATATATGCATAAAAATATTTTTAACAATGTAAAAATAGTATAAAAACAGTATAACTTTTCATCGAAACGGGTGAACCCCTTGAAGCAAAGGTAGCTCCGCCACTGTCATCGTGTCAGGTTCTTACAAAGTGTTCTATTTTTGGGGGGCCAAAATGGTGCTTAATGTATCATGTCAAGGTTCGTATTCTATAATAATGATCATAACTTTGTGTAAAAAAAAATCTAAGCGACTAATCATTTGATGAATTGAAAAATAAACATCAAAGCTTACAATTTTTCTTAAGAAGTGATCGTCAAATTATTCATATGTTAAAAACTAAGATTTCTACTAATTATATTTTTATAATTTAAACTTTGGTATTCACTTATTGGAATCTCTTGTCCCTAGCATCATCTTTCAATCCTTCTTGTTCCTTAAGTTCTCGTTCTCTACTTCTCTCCCAATAATTACATCAACTTCAGTCCCCAACCTCAATAAACACTTGTTTTACTAATCCAAAAATGTCTTACAACAATTAAGGTTAACATTTTAACAATGACATACATGCTCATAATAATCATATAAAAAGGACAAAATGTTACAAACCAACATACCCAACTTCCAATACATAAAATATCATCCAAATGCATAACTCAACTCTATCAAATGATCCAAAATACTCACATCGAACATGTAAATGTTGGGAAACAATGAAAAAATATAACAATAATTGTTAGCAAAGTAAATTGAACAGTAATATACTAATAAATTAACTATAAAAAATTAACTAAATGTTACTGCTACAATATTGTATTAAATAAATAAATATGTAATATATAAATATACTTGAGTCGTTCTAGGCACTGTCCTAAAAAATTATTTTCGCAATGTGAAATATTTCTTCAAGATTAAACATGTTTTTCCTAATTAATTAAAGGATATTCACAGGGGCGGACCCACGTGTTTTTTTCGGATGCTCCGGCATCCACTAAACTAGACGTAGATTAGGTGTAATTATATAAGAAACACGGAATTAATGATATAATATATTAAAATACACCAAGAAAAGAAACTAAAGGTTGGGTGCAATGGCTTTAGGCGTGACTTTCGTGTCAAGCTCTTTAGGTTTAAATCCCCACAGCTACACACTACTTTTTATAACTTTTTTTGTTACTTTACAGTTATATGTAGGCACAGTAAACTTTTTTATTAATATATTATTAACTACAGTTCGAATCCCGTAGTTAAATTTTTTTTGACTTTTCATTTATTAATTTATTTTTATATTTTTTTACTTTTTAATTCATTAAACAAAAAGTAAACTTTTATACTTTTTTAATCAAAGATCAAAGTCTCAAACGAGTGAACGACAATTGACAAAATCCTTTGGCATTCTCCAGCAAAAACCATTCTCTTCCAAAACTTAAACACCAAATTTCATCTTTTTTTTTAAATTTTATTTTCGATTTTCATAATCTTCATTCACTAATCTCAAAACATAGGTACTTTAATTTTCTTCAGAATTAAAATTTTGAAATATGATTTAGAGTTTGAATTTTTATATGATACTTATCTATTTTTTATCCATTATAATTTTTGTTACTTTACAGTTATATGTACGCACAGTAAACTTTTTTATTAATATATTATTAATTTATAAATAATATATTATTAACTACAGTTCAATCCCGTATTTAAATTTTTTTTGACTTTTCATTTATTAATTTATTTTTATACTTTTTTACTTTTTAATTCATTTAAAAAAAAAGTAAACTTTTATACTTTTTTAATCACTCAAAGACCAAAGTCTCAAACGAGTGAACGACAATTGACAAAACCCTTTGGCATTCTCCACCAAAAATCATTCTCTTCCAAAACTTAAACACCAAATTTCATCTTCTTTTTTCAATTTTATTTTTAATTTTCATAATCTTCATTCACTAATCTCAAAATGCAGGTACTTTAATTTTCTTCAGAGTTAAAAAATTGAAATATGATTTTGAGTTTGAATTTTTTATATGATAATTGTCTATTTCTTATCCATTATAATTGCTATAGAAAATATATGAGTTAGTAGAGATTTGTTCTTCTTATTTTTGTCAAAGAAAAGGAAATTTCTTCAACATATTTTCCTCTTGTTCAATCAAAAAGAGGGCGAAAATGTCAAATTGATATCTAGTAAAATACAACAAAAAGAGTATTTGATTTGGGAAATTTTAGGTGATCCGCTATGAATGATTCTTGCTTGAAAGTCGTATTAATGAAATATGGATTTTAGATATTTTTTTTTCCACCAATCTTCTATAGATATGATTCTATGAATGATTCTTGCTTGAAAGTCATATTAATTGAATCTTATTTTGCAGGAGTTTTTATAAATCTAAGTAAATCGGGATGGATAAGTTTGTCATTAGATCAAAACATAGGCAACAAAGCTCTAATTCTATTATCCCACCCATTGCTTCATCCATACCTTCGGAAGTTCAAAGAGATACTACTCCTTCAAATATCGAATTTACATATTTGAAATCTGACCGGCCAGAAATAAGGCCTATAGTAGAATATGATGCTAATATACGTGACGAAGTTAGAAGATATTATATTTAAAAGGGGCCTTGTCAGTCTAAGGATCACATTTTTTCAAAAACTCAATTTGGAAATAAGAAAATTACGATGCGTAAATTTAATCCTGGTTGGTTTAAGGGTCAATATTTCAAGTGGTTAGATTAAAGTGTGTCAAAAGATGCTGCATATTATTTGCGTTACTATTTGTTTAAAAATGAGCATGAAGTTCGTGGAAATATGGCAGATATTGGTTTTACGCAAAATGGCTTTTAAGGTTGGAATAAGGCTTTGGAGAGATGCAGAACTCATATTGGAGAGGTTAATAGCTTCCACAACAAGAGATTTAACATAATGATTGATTTGATGAATCAATCATAATCTATTCGCATATCTTTTGGCAAACATTCCGAGAAAGGAAAAATGAATCTCAGCGTCGCTTGAGTGCTTCAATCGATGTGGCAAGGTTTCTTTTGAGATTGGGATTGCCATTTCGTGGTCATGATGAGAGTGTATGATCTACAAATAGAGGTATATTTTTTGAGCTTTTGCGATAGTATGAAACTATTGATGGGGATGTTGGGAGCATTATTTTAGAAAATGCCCCAAAAAATTAAATGATTATTGTCCAAAAATTCAAAAAGATATTGTTGATGCTTGTGCAAAAGAAACAATCAAAGTTATCATGGAAGACTTAGATGGTGATTATTTTGGGATACTAGTTGATGAATGATATATCACATAAGGAGCAAATGGCACTTGTTCTACGATATGTTGACAAAAAAGGTGAAGTGATAGAGCGATTTGTTGGTGTTGTCCATGTTAGTGATACATCTGCACGATTATTGAAGGAGTCAATCTATTCTTTTCTTTCAGATCACTCACTAAGTCCTTCCCAAATACATGGACAAGGTTCTGATGGTGCAAGTAACATGCAAGGTGAACTAAATGGTCTTAAGAGCTTAATTTTACATGATACTCCATCTGTGCTCACCAGTTGCAGCTAACACTCGTGGATCTTGTGAAGAAGAATCCAGCTATGGATGATTTTTTTTGTTTAGTTACTAACGTGTTGAATATTGTTGGAGCATCTTATAAGCGCAGGAATTTTCTTAGACAACATCAAGCTGCAAAATTAGAAGAGTTGGTCATTTCTGGTGAAGTGCACACAGGACAAAAACTAAATCAAGAACATGGACTTCAACGGCCATGTGACACTCGTCGGGGTTCTCACTGTAAGACATTAGAGAACTTCATTGACATATTTCTATCAATTCTTTATGTGCTTGGATTTACTGCACGTGAGTGCCCAAATTATCTTGACAGACTTGCAAGCTGAAACTCTTGAGAATACAATTAGAGGGTTTGATTTTGCTTTTATGCTACACTTGATGTTAAAAGTTCTAATGATAACAAATCATTTGAACTCCTCGTTATAAAATATGGATCAATATATTATCAATGATTTGAAACTGTTCAATACTGCAAAGCAAGTGTTGCAAAGGATGAGGGATAGTGGATGGAGATCATTATTGGATGATATCTTTTCTTTTTGTGATAAATATGAGATAGCGATCCGAAAAATGGATGCTCGCTACATTCCTGGTAAGTTGAAACGTAGAACTCTTAATGTTACATATTCTTATTATTTTCGGATTGAAAGATTTTGTGCTATTATTGATTTGCTACTTCAGGAGCTTAATAATCATTTCGACGTTGTGAGTACTGACTTACTTCTCGGTATGGCTTATTTACATTCATCTAAGTTATTTGGTAATTTTGATAAGAAAAAACTAATGAGGTTGGCTGAATATTATCTGAATGAGTTTGATAGCAGCAAACTTCGAGATCTCAGTTGTCAGCTTGATAATTTCATAGCACATGTTCGAGGTTCTAATAAAAGATTTTTCAATATGGAGGGAATTATTGATCTTGCTAAAGTATTGATTGAATCAGATTTGCATCAGACTTGGCCTCTTGTTTATTTGCTCATCAAGTTGACTCTCATTCTTTCCGTTGCTACTGCTTTTGTAAAACGAGCATTCTCTTCCATGAACTACATCAAAAATGAACTCCCCAACAGCATGGGTGATGAATTTTTAAATAGTTGTTTAGTTTGCTATGTAGAGCATAAGATATTTGCATTTGTAAGTAATTATGCTATTATTCATCGTTTTCAAAATATGAAAAGTCGTCAGCACAGTTGTGATTGGTGTCCTATGATTAGAAGTCTTTTTTCTGAATTCAGACTTATGAACTGAAGCCTTTTTTGTACGAAACTTGTGGCTAGAAGCCTTTATTGGCAATGGTAATATTAATTGTACTTTTATTTTAATGTTTTGTTTAAAAAGTTATATATTTATATTATGTCATCATTAGCATATGTCTAAAAAAAATTAGAGCACCCACAACCTTTAAATCCTGGGTCCGCCACTAGATATTCAGAATCAAATAAATCTTCTCTAATTAACCAAGAATACACAAATCAGCAAAAATAATTATAAACCAACAAGCTAAATGTCAAATCAAAAGATGATTGGATAAAATAAAATCAAGATGAGATAGAAGAAGAAACTTTAGAAAGTAATAAGAGTAATAATAAGAGAATGTATAGGTTAATATTTGCTGAAAATTGTATGCTAATTTATAGGAGTTGTGAGGAGGTGTAATATAAGATTATCAACACATGCACAATATTTTCTTTGGGACAAAGAAATAATACTTGGTCTCCAACTAAAGAAAAATAATACATCATCTCCAAGTATTTAACTTTGCACATGTCAAAATTGACCGCCTAATATTATTATTTTTTAAAAAATTTATTACCTCTCAAAGTAAAATTAAAGTATCATTTAATTTATCTAAAAATATTTAACAGTCTTTCATATATTTTAAAATAATTTATAAGTAAAAAATTTAACTTGTTAGATTTATATGGACAAAATACAATAGATTTGGTGTCTTTTGAACTATTAATCAAACTTAGACCGATAAAATTTAACTTACAAAATTACTGGTGAAATATAATATTTCTATTAAGTAATAACTCTTATTGTAAGTCAGAAACTTTATCAATCACATTTTGATCATAATTTTATTGATCAACGTGGTTTTACGCCAGTAGGCCATGTGTGTGCCTGACATTCATGAGAGCTCTAGAAACTAAGTGTCACGATCGAGGCTACCCCCTAGTCGCGACACGGTTCTTAAGGCCACAAGTGACCCCAAGCGAACCCATGGTCTGATACCTGCTATGAGCACTGAATGAAATGAAAGTAAAACAACGTATGCGGAAAATAAACCCATGAGGTACGGTCAATCTGAATACTGAAATATATAAAACACATGACTAAAGTATCCAATAAAATACTGAAAGCTAAACTATTTCTCTGAATAACTGATAATAACTGAAAAATGAATGACTATCTAACTGTCTGAAAGCCTTTAAGAACCATAATGAGTTGATGGGACAGACCCCCAACAAATTCCGACTGATGAAACATAAATAGGTTCTGAAATAACGGTAAAACATGTCATGTCCTCAATGAAAGAGGACTCAACACTACTGTTGTCGGGTGATGCTGGACTATCTAAGAACGATCAAAAACTGAGCATCCGAACCTATGTTATAAGACAACATAGCGTAAGAAAAGAGTATGCGGTTAGTACTTTGAATGTACTGGTACATGAGGTAAGGACTATCTGAAAAAGTTATGACAACTGAACATGAATGTATGAACATGAAACACTAAGAATGCAAGCCAAGCATAAATATGTACTGAAATGAGTTGTGAATCTGAGTGACTGAATCACTATTATAGCATAACTGAAGTCAGTATACTTGGTCATGTAAGCCTGAGCTGATCTATTCTAAATACTATACTTAGATTTTGGGAGCTAAGATGTAACCGACATGCCCCAATCTGAGCTAATTGGGGTCCAACTTATAACCCTGATTGGAAAGGTGTCAGTACCTTGCCACGGGTACTAACATATGATTGTATGAATCCATTAATCTATTGTCCCGAAGGACCAGGGTGTCAAGCCTAAACTGACGAATGACCCCTGAGAGGAAGTCAAGCCTAAACTGATAGGTGACCATTCATATCTTACGTTGGTTATGTAGTTCTAGAATTCAGGAATTGCTACTAACGACTCTACCTAATCTGACGGGGGAGCCGTCATCCCTGCATTCACTCAGTACTAAGTGTTACTCCTAACTGAAAGACTTTGGTATTATTAATTATTTAACATGACATGGTACGTTACTTGTAAATGCTCAGCATGAATATGATATTTTGAATGTGGTAGTAAAATCATGATCTGACTGACTTATTTCTTGAAACAAAAATCATGTAAAAAATACGTAGGTATCGGGTGTTCATAACCCGCCAGCAGTGAATGATTACAAAAGTACGATAACAATATTAAAACAATAAGAGAATGTCCTAATTCAGAGACCCAAAAGATAGTAAATTTCAATAACTATTAGAATACATGAATTTGAACATAAGGGTATGTTAAACATGAGAAAAACAACATATTTACATGGTTTAATTCATAACTTGAGAATGTATCATGAAATTAAGGGGTTAAGACTAGGGAAATTGAAATTCAAATATGAAGTGACTTGAATAACATGGGAACACATATTGACATGACTTGAATTTGATTTTTTAAGAAGTTCATGGATTTGATTCATAAACTGTAAGGATAATTCCATAAAGTAGAATAAAATTCAAACTTTTAAAACTACAAAAGAGTTTTTGGGCTCAATGGGTGGAAGCAACCCCTTGATGAATACCCTGCACACCTTAAAGTTCTTAAATTGGTGAAGTAAACTTGACCTTTGAGACTTCGGAGATGATCTTAAGAAGAAACCCTGATCTTGTTCCTGAAAATGGAAATATAGATTTTGTGTTGTTTAATTGATAGAAAAAAAGGGAAAAATAACATCCCTTAGGGTTAAATGTCGTGGGTTGGGAGTTATAAGGGGAGAAAAGACCAAAAAAAACCCTTAGAAACCTTTTGGAAATCATTTGGAAGTCGTTCCAACGTGTTTAGGTACGACTCGTATGTTCTGGGTACGAGTCGTACCTTGAGTCGTCACCAGGAACCCAAATTTTGACCCCTATTATTGTGGGTAAGACTTCTCATGATGACTCATATGTTCTGGGTACGAGTCGTACCTTGAGTCGTACCCTATCGGGAGCTTTGACAGTACTTCAGTAATCTGGCCATAACTTCACCCCGGCATTGAATTAAGGCAAAATTGGTATCGTTGGAAAGATAGTTCAATTTTCTATTTGCTGGTAGGTATTGATCTCATAAATTATTAGTAAAACAAAAGTTATGCTCGTTTGAATATGACTATAGTTATATTCTTCATAAGAACTTAACCACTAAGGGATGTTTTGACTTGTTTGTGTGCTAGGAGCTATTTGAGGACTTAATATATGTCTAAGTAACTTTAAATCTATCAAAACACGAGGCTTGATTCTTGGATCCTTCACTGATCAAGAGATGAGTCATACTTACGACTCATAACAAGTCATACGACTAGCACTCATCCTCTCGTAAGCTAGATAGAACTCATCTCACCTTCCACTGACTTGGTTAGGACTTACCATGTATGACTCATTTGATCACCTTACGACTTCCAAGGTTTAAGTTATACCTTAAATAGAATATCACCCATCACATACTGTTATGGATATGATTTGAACATATGATTCGTATGATGTCCATACGATTCAAAGGTATGTGTCGTATGTTGTATAGTGACTTCAAAACATGGGGTATTACACTGAGGTCAAAATTCTCATAGGAACGACCTTATTCACTTCTCATATGGATGAATTCACCAAGTGTGCACTGTTTTAAATACACCATTCATAAGGACTATGAATTTATTAAGAGTTAATAACTCATCTCAATTTTAGTAGCAGTTCAAGCACTCTCAGTAAGTGCACAGTGTCAATATCAACTTGTGTTTACCAATATGAACCTACTTTTTCGGATCACCAATCACAGAGGTTGGGTTACCATCTTTATTGACAATCCTATCATCCTTAACCCCATCTCTTTTAAAGTTTAAAGAATTATTTTTCTTTTCATAGATGGGGGCTATGAGATAATAAATCATTCTTTTTTAAAGAAATATTCACTAAGAAATTTCTTTGTTATTCAACTTCAGTACTAGTTAACTCTAGAGCCACAAACTCTGATTTCATAATTGATCTAGCAATGATCGTCTGCTTAGTTGATATCCATAATACTGCCCCACCAAGGATGAACGCATAACTACTAGTGAATTTCATCTCATCTGAATCAGAAACTCAGTTCACATTAAAATATCCTTTTAAAGTAAAAGGAAATTCACAATACAGAATACCATAATTCATGTTTCCTCTCAAATATTTTATCAGTTTTATTAACACAGATCAATGTTCTTTATTGAAATTATGAGTATATTTACTCAGTCTACATACAACATAAGTTATATCAGGCCTATTAAAATTCATCAAATGCATCAGACTCTCAATAATTCGTGCATATTTAGACTGAGCAACTGGATCACCATTATTTTTTTCAATTTAGAGTTAGCATCATAAGGATAAGGAGTGGCTACAGTAGTTACCTCCCAACGGTCAAAATTCTTAAGAAGTCTTTTGTCATAATGTTTTTGTGTTAACATTATACCACTATCATTCCTTATAACTTCAACTCCCAATATTATTTTTACTTCATCCAGATCTTTTATATCAAAATTAGCAGATAAAAATAATTTGATATTTTGCACAATATTTTAAATTTGTATATGAGCATGTCATCAACTTATAAGCAAATTATCACATAATAATTGTCTATCATTTTAATATAAATACATTTATCCACTTCAACAAAAGAAAAAATATCATTTATTAAGACTTTATCAAATTTCTCATGTCACTGTATAACGCCCCGTATCTGGTATCCGGAATGCTACACGGTGCTCATGACCCCAAAGGACCACGAGCTAACACATGATTGATATTTGTACCTGTGCACTGCATAATATACTGTATAATGCAAAAACATGAACTGAAAGGCCATAAGGTTCAAAACTAAGATATAATATTTGATATAAATATAATATCTGGGTGGGGTATGAAATACCCAAAACTATCTAAACATACTATAGTCTGAAAAGCCTCTAAAACATGACTGACTGAATAAGGAGTTGATGTGACATGTCCCCAACTAACTCCAACTAATAAATTAATTAATGGCATAATAAAGTAATGATCATGTCCTCAAAAGATGAGGACTCATTTCTAACTCTGACTGTTGAGATTGGAATGCTACTAATGCTTTGGAGTTCATGTCTCTGAACCTATGGTATAAAACACCATATCGCAAATGCATCAGTACGATTGAATGTACCGGTATGCATGTGAGGTAAGCTAAATGCATGGGGTTCATATGCATGAACAATAATAATAACAGACTGACTATCATAAGCGTGAGAATACATGTATGAAACATAATAACTGACACTGATACCGTGATAACATGATTACTGAATCTGAATACTGATAGCATAACATACTGATAACTGATATAACTGATAACATGAGTTACTGTATCTGACAGTCCTGAATCTGATGGATCTAGCTGAGTTTTGTACTATATCTGAGTTAACTGTATCTGACAGTCCTAAAATCTAAAGAACTATCTGAGTTTTTTTACTGATACTGATACTGAAACTGTGGAAAGTAGGCATCTAACCGACATGCCCCAAATGACGCATTATAGTTGAACTAGGGTCCAATCTATGCCGAAATTGAAAGGGTGTCGATACCGCACCATTGGTAAGGACAACATGTACTAGTAGGTTACTCTAATGAGAATGGTGGGAACCCTCAACTAGCAGGTTAAGCCACCTCATCTACCCTCAACTAGCAGGTATGATGTCTCAACCTGTGCTGGCTACGTAGTTCTGGAATGCAAGGATTGCTCATTAGAATCACACCCTTAAATAGTAGGTGAGTTCCCATCCATGGGTTCATTCGGTGCTAATTCCTACTCCCATCTGAATGGACACTGAACATGGCTAAATAAACTGACTGGGCTGAGTTTACTGAGTTTCATTGACTGACAGAATATTACTGAGATTATTGAGTTTTTCTGAGTCATGAGACTGACTAAATTCTACTGAACATGTCTTGACTGAGAATATCTTGAAAGCATGACATTGGCTCTAGGCATACAACTAAATTGTCGGGTACAAGTACCCCAAGGACTCGATGGAAAAAAACTGACAAAGCATGACTATCTTGAATACATAATTAACATCATAATTCCATAATTCATTGACTAAGACATTTCATCAAACACTTGTCATGCATAGGCTTGTACATAATTGGGGATTTCATAATATCATACTAGTTTGGTACTTTTCCTTCACATAGGCAATTAATCAAACACATGGTGAGCATAGTACATGTAGGCGACATTATACAACAAGTAAGCATCATGACTCAACTTTAATTTTACCATTCAAGGATTTAATCATAGGTTCACGTGAATCTACACCCATACTAATCAATTCCACATAAAATTTATCACCAAACATGGATTAGAATTTCAATTAGTCATTATCAACATGAACAAAGCAAACCCAACATAAAATTCATAAAATCCATATACTTGAACTTTGAAAAGAGATTCTTGGGCTTCATGAACGAAAGGAGTCCATGAATGAACACTATGCATATCTGGGCTGTGAGTTTCTTGAAGATTTGTGGAGAAAAACTTGAATTCTTGGCTTGGAATCAAGCACCTAGGGTTTCTTGTTCTTGGGGATTGATTTCTTAGAGAAACCCTATTTGTTGTTATAGAAGAATAATGAACTAATGAGCTATGGTCAGGTGTAATTAGGGATTGAATCGGGTGGAAAAAAACCCAAATACCCTTTTAAAAATGGCTTTAAAATAACTGAACGGAACATGTGACGGTGGGTGCGATGGCCCGTCACTAGCTTAACGGTCAGTCATTTTGACCTTCGCACGTGGACCAGGAAAAGGACTCACTGTCTAACTAGAGACGGCTTGGGCGACGGTCCGTCGCAAGTTTGACAGTCCATCAACCTGTCTATCGCATCTTATCCAGAAGGTTACCTCACTGCCTTAGCTGCGATGGTCCGTCAACCTGGCCGTCGCACCTGGGTGATTCTGACAGCTCTCGGTAAAACATCCATAACTTTTCACTCTAATACCGGATTTAGACGAAATTGGTATCGTTGGAAAGCTAATTCAATTTTCCACATGATAAAAAGTGAAAATCTTAAAAATTGCACGTGTACACAAATGGATTTATCTTTCATGGTTAAGTTTCTAACATTCTTGGGATAATTTCAAGCTAGAAAAATGTACGGGGTATTACGCACTGTTTAGGAGTTTATTTAAGGTCATAAAGAGATTTAATTAATTTGTAAACTTTATTTTCTTATTCAAAAACTACACATTCTTCAGGTTGAACCATATAAATCTCTTCTTCTAAATTACCATTTAAGAAAGTTGTTTTTACATTCATTTGATGGATAAAAAACTTATGAATTGATGCTAACATAATTAATATTTGAATTGAAGAAATTTTTGTCACTGGTTCAAATTTATCAAAATAATTAATATTTTATTTTTGAGCAAATTCTTTAGCTACTAATCGAGCTTTATATTTATCTATAGATCCATCTGGATTAAGTTTTTTTGTGAAAATGCATTTACATTGAATAGATTTTGCATCAGGAGATAAATCAGTTAAAACTCATGTATTATTTTTCATGAAGAAATCAATTTCAGTTTTTACTACCTCTTTTTAAAATTTAGCATCAGAGAAAGATATAGCTTCAGAATAATTTACTGGTTCATTATCAAT
The DNA here is from genome assembly GCF_002878395.1 of Capsicum annuum. Lineage (NCBI taxonomy): Eukaryota > Viridiplantae > Streptophyta > Magnoliopsida > Solanales > Solanaceae > Capsicum > Capsicum annuum. The sequence continues at coordinate 144,243,861 of NC_061118.1, forward strand.
AAGCAAATTTGAAAATCATTTTAATAAGAATAATATTTTTTTCTAGATCTTTTACTCCTTCTTGATTCCTCGGTATTAGAGGTAGATTCATTTTCTTTTTCATTAGGTACATGAGAGATTTTATCATATAGTGAAAAAATATTCTAAAAAAATTCAGCATTCTTTGTCTCCGTAATAGTTTTATTAACAATCACATCATTTTTTAAAATAAGAAATCTATATGCAACACTATGTTCAGCATATCCAATAAGCATGCAATCAACAGTTTTAGAATCTAGTTTTCTCTTTTTAGGTTCATGCAAAAAACTTTAGCAAGGCATGCCCATACTTTTAAATATTTCAAATTAGGTTTTTAACTTTTTCACAATTCATAAGGGTTTTATAAGTTCTTTTGTGAGGAATTCTATTTTGCAAGCGACATACAGATAATATAACTCCATCTCATAAATTATCAGGTGCATTAGAGCTAATTAACATGCATTTCATCATTTTTTTCAATGTTCTATATTTTCTTTCAGCTACTCCATTAGATTGAGGTGAATAAGGTGGAGTTACTTCATGAATAATTTTTTTTCACAAAAAGTATTTAAAGACAAGTATTCGTCTTCTTTATCGGATCTTATTCTTTTGATTTTCTACTAAGTTAATTTTCTACTTCAGATTTATAAGAAATAAAAATGCCAGCTACGTCATCTTTATTTTTAAGTAAATATAACTTAGTGAATCTAGAAAAATTATCAATAAAATTTACATAATATCTTTTTCCACCTCGAGTCATAGTTTATTTTATATCACCTAAATCAATGTAAATTAAAGATTATAATTCAGTTTCTCTATTCACTAAAAAATATGACCTTTCAGTAATTTTAGCTTCAGCGCATATTTCATACTTATCGATATTATTAGAGTCTAACCCAGATATTAAATCAAGTTATTGCATATTCTTTATATAAGAGAAATTTACATGTCCTAATCTACCATGGCATAAAGAAACAGACTCAATAATATAAGTCAAAGTAAATACTTTTTTCTTAATAACATTAAAAATATTGAGTACAAAAAGTCCTCGATTACGATAGCTTTTTTTCACAAATATATTATTTTTTGTCAATATCATCTTATCAGATTTAAATGATACTTTTATTTCAGCTTTATTTAGCAAAGCTACAGAAATATGATTTGCCCTTATTGTAGGAGCATGCAACACATTTATGAGGGATAAAGTTTTTTTTTGAAGTGAGTTTCCCGAGCACTTTACGCTTACCCAAGACTTTAGTAGTTCTTGAGTTTTCAAGGTAGACTACTTCACTATCATCCCCTATTGATGTATAGAAGGTAAATGATTTTCGATTTGCACAGATATGTCAAGTAGCCCAAGAGTCTACCATCCATTATTTTTATGTGCTACAATATTCACTTAAGAAATAACAGCTGCAATAATATCAACTAAGTTAGCTTTGGGAGGATAAACATTTTCTTTTTCATTTCTTATTCTTCTTCTGCATTGTGAGACTAGATGGTCTGGTTTTCCATAAGTAAAACAAGAACATTCATTTTTCTTAAAATTGAGATTATTAAGCTTGTAACCTTGAGACTTATTACTATACCTTTTATTGTTGCTGTTTGGGGCTTGTACTAAGTTTGCCTTGAGTGTTAGCTCTTTTGCTTTAAACGAATTCTTTTGATGAGTGTCTTCAATTAAAATGTGAGTCACTATCTCCTCAATAGTGAAATTTGTTTGCTTATGTTTTAGGCTATTTTGTAGTCATTTCACGGATCAGGTAATTTTTTTATCAATATCCCGACAACAAACTTTTCTAATAGAGAAATTTCCTCGGCCATCAGATCTTCAAGTAATTTTTGATATTCATTGATTTGATTTTTCATCTCCTTCACGTCATTCATCTTTCAATGATAATATCTTCCGAATACAAACTTTTGTTTGGTAGCATCTTTAGCAGTGAACTTTTAATTAAGGATTCTCAAATATTTTTTGCTTCCTTGCAAGTACAATATACATCAAACAGTTCGTTAGAAGTAGTTTGTAATATTGTATGGAGACACACCTTATTGGCGTATTGTCATGATTTCAGAATTTTATTATCGACGTCTGCATCAAGTTATGGATGTAGCAAAGTATGTGTCACACCATGGACATCAAATAGTGAGAAAACACGTTCTTGCCAACTTTTAAAATTTTCGTTAGCAAAAATTTCAATATTTGATATGTGGAAAAATGATTTAGCATATGGTAAAACAAGTGAAGTAGGAGTAGTAGAGTAGCATCAATATTAATTTCAGAGTTACTAGTATTACGTATCATAATTTCATAAATTGGTGAAAAATAATGCAAAAATATAACAATATTAATATTATTTAATTGTTAGCAAAGTAAATTTAACAATACATTAATAAATTAACACTATGGAGAATTAACTAAATATTATTGCTATGATATTATATTAAATAAATAAGTACATAATATAGAGAAAATGCACTATTTCCACCCTGGACTATAAACGAAATTGCTAAGACTCACTCCAACTTATAGGGGTCCTACTACCCCCTAGACTAATTAAAACCGTATTTTTGGCAACCTTAAGGTTATGTGGCACATACATAGTACACTGTGTGAATCAACATACTAAAGGTCCACGTAGGCACACATATATGCCACGTAGGCACTTAAGGTTGTCAAAAATATGGTTTTAATTAGTCTAGGGGGTAATAGGACTCCCTTTAAGTTGGGCTATGTCTCAGCAATTTCGTTTATAGTTCAGGGTAGAAACAATACATTTACTCTATAATATATAAATATACTTGAGTCGTGCTAGGATTGTCCTAAGAAACTATTTCCGTAATGTGAAATGTTTCCCCAAAATTAAACAAGTCTTCCCTAATTAATTAGAGGATATTTAGTATCAAATAAGTTTGCTCTAATAAATCAGATAATACAAAAATCAACAAAATTAGTTATAAACCAACAAGTTAAATGTCAAATCAAAAGATGATTAGATAAAATAAAATTAAGGTAAGAGAGGAGAAGAAAATTTAGGGAATGATAAGAGTAATAAAAAGAGATGTGTAGGTTGATGTTTGCTAGAAATGGTATGCCAATATATAGGAGCGTGAAGAGATGTAATATAAGATTATTAGCGCATGTACAATATTTCTTTGGGACAAGAAAATAATACTTGATCTCCAATCAAAGAAAAGTAATACTTGGTCTCCAAGTACTTAACTTTGCACATGTCATGGGTGAAAATCATTTTCACCCCTTAACTTTGCTTTAAAAATTAACTCCCCTCAACATTGAACAATAATCATACTCCCTCCTTTATTTTATGCATTGTCCATTTTGTCCTTATAATTTTAATCATATATTTATTTAATACCTCTTTATATTATATATATATATATATATATATATATATATATATATATAATATACTTTTTAACCTAGGTATTTAAAGCATTTTATTTAACTTTATTAATTTATAGGTAAAATAATATTTTTTTATAAATTTGTCACAAAATTTAATGTTATTTTTTAAGATAGTTATTTCAATATTATATGTATTAAACAGTCGTTTGGTATGAGATATAATTATAATAATTCAGCGATAAAATTTATGATTATTTTATCCTCCATTTAGTTAGAGGTATTAGTTAGTCTTGAAATTATTTATCCCACCATTTATACCACGGTAATGGGATAAGTTATCACATATACATGCTGATATAACTTATTTTGGGATAACTAATTCCGGAATAACTTGTTCCTCACCAAGTCCCACTAAGTGTGTATATATGTATGTACATGTGCATGTATATTTGTGTTTCACTTATCTCTTACTATATATGTTCATATTACTTCGCTTTTATTGACATGACATAACCCTTAAGAAAATTTTATTTAGATGAGTATTTTACTAAATTAACCTTATTAATGATACTTTGAAACTTTAAATTTGTCTATACTACTATATTATGTAGTTATTTAATTTTAAGGGTTGAAAAAATAAACATAATACAGTTCTCTTGATTTCATAAATTGAAAAGTAAATTAAAACTACTATTGTTAGTATAAGGGTCAAACAATAAGAAATGATATTATCTATTGTCTATATAAATAAATGAGGTGTGATTGTCATTTAATAGAGTATTACATAAATTATAATTTATCTAAATAAATATAATTTTTAAAAATTCGACCTTATTTTTATTCATTATTTTATATTTTCTACATTGAAATATGTTTATAAAGTTAATATTACTTATTATGTTCATTTGTATAATAAATATTAGATTTTGATTATTATTCATAAAACTAATTTCCTTATTATACTAATTTACTTCATTATAGATCATCATTAGCTTATATACTTAATTAGTATTTGTCACTTTTTTTATCCAGAAGATAATGTTCATGCTTTTATGAAAAAATTATTACTCAATAACTTATTACAATTACAAACTCTTAGCTTTTTTTTTGTGACCAATACTATGGTGGACAAGCCTCAACGCTGCCCGACAAGACCACCAGAACCACCGGATCCACCACCTAATGGCAATATTACCATGGAGGACACTGAGATCCCCAAACTCTCCGTCAAAGAAATACTTACGAATAAGCCACAAAACCTAAACCAAATCTACAATACCAAGAATCACTCCTCACTCAAAGAAGACATCTCAAATGAGGATCCAATTCCTCTCTCAGATCAAGAAAAAGAAAGGATCTACCTACCATGGCGGTACTCAGTTATCGTGAAGCTAATGAGTATAAAGATCTCCCACCAACTACTCAAATCGAAAATAACAGAGTTATGAAAAACATTGGAACCTCTTGTTCTTATCAATTTGGCTCACGATTTCTATACAGCGAAGTTCAGCAAGGAAGAGAACAAAATTAAGGCATTGCATGGTGGGCCGTGGTTCATTGTTGGGGGTTTCCTGTCAGTTATTAGTTGGGAATAGAACTTTGCTTCCTCTACCTCAACGATGACCCATACCATAATTTGTGTTCGGCTGCCGCACCTACCTATGGAGTTCTATGACCGACTAAGTCTTGCAAAAATAGGTAGGAAATTGGGCTCCCTACTCAAGATCAACTCGTGTACATCATCAACATTAAGGGGGAGATATGCTCATCTATGTATTCAAATTCCTCTGGGCCACCCAGTTAAGAAAGCCGTCACAATTGGTGCACACACACAACTAGTGGAATACAAAGGTACCAGAGTCCTTTATGTAGGATACAGCAGAGTGGGACACACCCTTAGAAGTTGCTCCTTCATACTGATCCCTCAAGTACCTCCAAATGCAAGTTCATCCACCACACCTTCCCCTACAGAGATCAAGGCCGACGCAACATGAAAACTGGTAAATTTCCCCAAGAGAAAACTAAAAGGAGGCAAATCATCAAACCAGGTATACAATATTGAAGCACGGACAGGTAAGCATCCTCACCACACTGAATCTATTCGTAATACCACCAAGAGAAAAGAAATTCCTTCTCCGACGGCTAGAGATTGGAAAACCTATCTCTAGTGTCAAAAAGACCTAAACTGAAAGCGATTGCTGGCTCCTCTGAAGAGAGGGCCCCACAGTTGAAGGGTAGAGATCCTCACATCCATAAGGCTCATAATCCAAAATCACTAATCAAGGAGACCCCACCGGTGGACAATATTTTGTCCTACCCTGGAAATAATAAGTTCAATGCCCTAAATGAAAACATTCCTGAGGAAAGGAATTTTTAACTTAACACTGTAGCAAACAAGACCCCCAAGGTCATGTCCACTAAAACCCCCCAATGCAACTGAAAGTTTAATTTATTTAATTGGTGACCATAACTCCCCTGCAATGAGAGTTACTGAAGGCCTCTCCGGCTATGATATGACCATCGAGGTCACATCCCTTAACTCTCCCACTACCAACCACCAATCCCCTCTAACAATGGTAAGTTGTTACCTAACAACACTCAGTTGTTACACTCCCATATTATAAATAGACAAAGCTCAGAAGCCTAATGCCCCCACCCACCTACCCCCATCAAAGACCCTCATCTTTTTAGTGTCTGCTTCTCCAGCTCAGGACCACTCACCAATATCTTGGTTAGAACTCCTTCTACAAGACTTTTTACTAACCCTGAATGCCTATATTATGGATCAACCAGTGATACTGTCCCTACAAGACCCTCACTACCTTGCCAATATGGTGAAGGAGGCCATAGACCACTCTGTCCATCTGCTGGGCAACTAACTATGGATGTAATCACTACTTCAAGCACAATCACTCATGAGCTCGGTGCACCTACCCACTCAGGATCACAACCTTCTTCAATCCCAAATATTTTAGAACCTACCCTTCTTTCCCATACGGGTTTCCAATGTAATACTGGTAGGCCCCTTTTTCATCCCATGGAATCCCATAGGCCTTATCATGAATCAACTATAACCCCCTTCCCCTACCAGAAAACATGGTAGAAGGACAAGAAGGGAAGGAAAACTCCAATCTCAAAAGCCTGGAGCAATGCAACCAGGACCTGGAAGAAATCTTAGAGAACCTTGGAGGTCAAACCACAGAGACTTTTCTCCTCGAGGACTTCTTTTAAAAAGAGTTTAAAAAGCAATCAAGAGAAGCTATTATAGTACTCTGTCCAAAAAACCCAATGATCTTCTCTCTAACTCTGAAGAACATAATGGACCAGATCCCACCTGGGATAACCATGAGGCCATTCAAAAAATCCAATCCCTCTCAAGCCCAAGGGAAAGGGAAGATAATCATCAACATACCACCAACCTCAATGCATCCAATGATAATCTTCATCTTTTAGAATATCGGGGGGAAAACGTACCACTTTTAAGAGGTAGTAAACCTCTTTAGTGAAACTCGATAACCCTACTATACTGGTGCTACTAGAAACTAAAATGGCTAAGCACAAAGGCATCATCTCTGAACTAGGATTTGATGACCGAATCCAATCTCCAGCTATTGGCAGATATGGTGGAATGGTTATCATGTGGAAGGATAACTTCCTGAGGTTGAAGGAAATCTCTATCACCTATCAGTTCATTGACACCAAAGTTAAGGTAATTTATTTCTCCCACTCCTAGCTCTTCACTGCTATTTATACTAGTACTGACTTTCCTACTAGAAATGATCTCTAGAATAACATCATTAGTCTGGCCCAGAATCATAACTCTGAGTGGTTCTTAGGGGGTGACTTCCAGGCCAAAGAGAAGTTTGGGGGGAATAATATAAACCTTAATATAACTAATCTTTTTTGGAACTATCTGAACCACTATGGACTAGTGGACTTAGACTTCAAAGGCAGTATGTATACATGGAGTAATAAAAGGTATAAAAATAGAGGTAGCCTTATTCTTGAAAGACTAGATAGATGTCTTGCTAATAATCCTTGGATATCTAAGTACCTTGATACCAGTATTACTTACCTCCCCAAGACTCACTTTGACCATCGTTCCTTGCTTATCAAACTCTCAGATCAGCAATAGACCACACATAATAGACCTTTTAGAATGGAACCTATGTGGTGTAAGCACCATGGTTTTGAAAGTATGATCCACTAGTCATTTGACGCCCTCCCCCCACCCCTATTCTTCAACCTATCAGTAATATCAAAGAGAAATCCACCAATTAAAACAAAAATACTCTTGGAAATGTCTTCCACAACATAAAAAGACTGATAGCTAAAATTGAGGGAATCCAGAATTCTCTCCACTATGCCTCCAGTCTCTTTCTCCAAAGCCTTGAAAGTGACCTTGTCCTTCAATATGACAGCATGCTCAAGTTTGATAAAGACTTCTAGAAAATAAAATCTAGAATAAACTGGCTCCAATAAGGTGATTCTAACATCAGGTTATTCCATGCCTTCATCTTAAACAGGAGAAGAAGAAATAAAATCCTTAACTTTAAGGATGAGGCTGGTAACTGGATTAAAAAGCAAACTAACATAGCCAATTATAGAGTTCTTCCCCACTCTATATTCTACTGATCACTTTTCTTCCCCAATCTATCCTCATCCCAACATCCAGAGTATTAACCAACCCACCACATATCTCACCCATTCTGAGAAAATCATGCTAGCATCCCCTCTAAAGGAGTCTAAAATCGTCAGGGACATTCACTCTTTCAGAAGCTCTGGGGCCTGATGACATTCAACCTATCTTTTTCCAAAGGTACTGGAGAATAGTGCAGCATAAAATGGTGGTCTTCTATAATGATACCTTCAACTCAGGCATTATGAACCCCTCAATGAACAAAACTCTCATTTACTTGATACCCAAGTGCCCCAATGCTGTCCACATTAGAATCTTTAGCCTATTGGTCTATGCAATACATTGTATAAGCTGGTTACTAAAATCATAGTCTTCAGAATAAAGCCTCTCCTCCATAAAATCATAGGCCCAAGTCAGGCAAGTTTTTTTTCATAATAGAAAGGTCTCTGACCATGCCATCATTGTTCAAAAATTAATAACCCACTTCAAAAAAATAAAAGGGAAGAAAGGTAACATGATCTTAAAATTGATTTGAGAAAAACCTTTGACAGACTTGAATTGTCTTTTGTCAGGGATACTCTCCAGTATTTTGACTTCCCTCAACCTCTTACAAATCTCATTATGTCCTGTGTCTCTACTGCAACTATCTACATTCTCATAAATGGATCCAAATCCAAGGAATTCAGGCCCACCAGAGGTATTAGGCAAGGAGACCCCCTCTCTCCTTACCTCTTTATCCTCTGCATGGAAAGACTCCCAAGGAACATTGATACTAAAACTTCCAATAAAGTGTGGAAACCCATCAGTATCTCTCATCATGGCCCCTCCATATCCCATCTTTTCTTTGCTAATGACCTAACTCTCTTCTCTAAAGCTAGCCCAGAGGAATGTCATGCTATCAACTCTTTCATGTTAGAATTTGGTGCCAAATCTAGGTAAAGAGTAAATTCAGCTAAGTGAGAGATCATCTTCTGCTCCAACTGCAATACTGTCACTATCTCTTCCTGTTCTACCCTCCTTAAAATGAGTCCTAGTTACAGCTTTGGTTAATATCTACGTTTTCCAATCTTTCATGCCAAACCTTCTAATAGTGACTTTTACTTTGTGATTGACAACATGCACAAAAGGCTTGGAAGGTGGAAAACTAAGATGTTATCCATTCCTGGGAGGCTTATTCTCACAAAATCAACCCTCAGCTCTATTTTCTCTCATGTGATGCAATTAATTAAGTTGCCTAGAAAGATTTCAAAAATTATTAACCAGATCGAAAGAAACTTTGTTTGGGGGAGTACTGCTGACAAAAAAAAGATTCAAATGCTTAGCTGGGACAAAATCTCTAAGACCAATGAAAAAGGTGGTTGGGTATCCAAACAAGTAAAACTAGAAATAAAGCTGCTCATGCTTGCCTAGCCTGGAGAATATACAATAATACCCAATCACTTTGGTAAAAAACCCTTTACAATAAATACTGCAGACAATACCAAAGGGAGCCCAACAAAATAATTTGCTCCAGAACCTGGAAATGCATTAAAGAGGAATGAATGACTTGCCTTAAAAGTCAAAGATGGACTTTGTTCAAAGGGAACAGGGTTAAATTTTTTTAGAACAAGTAGATCCCTAACCACAAGTTCATCAAAAGTTGTGTGGTAGGCCCCCTTAACAAAGGAAAGGACAAGTTAACTGTTGAGGTCACTCATAACCATGGTAATTGGAATCTGGACTCCATATTCTTTGTTCTGCTTTAGGACCTTCAAATGGTCATTACTAATACTTATCTCCCCCTTCACACCAGTCATGAGGATCAGCTCATCTGGGACAGCTCCTCAAATGGTAAATTCACTCTTAAGAGTGCCTACAGAACTATTGAGTCTCTAACAAACTCTGTAAGCACTGATCCTGACTAGGATTATCTTTGGATTTAGAGAATCAAGACCCCTAACAAGATGAAAACCTTCCTCTAGCTCCTTACCCATAATAGATTTCCTACTGAGAGCTACCTTAGTCACCTAGGTTTGGAGGTCTCTCCCAACTACAAGCATTGTTCCAACCAAGAAGAAGATATCTCCCACATCTTCTTCCAGTGCTCCAAAGTTATTAGCTTCTAGAATGGTATTGCCTCCAGAAGTATCTCCATTACATCCTTTGACTCTGTCTCTCTTAACAATTCTAATTAGATTAATAATTGAAAGGCTCTAAGGAACAAACCCTTCAACATTTGGTACTCCTGGGATATCATCCTCCCTTTCTGCTTGTGGAACATATGGCTCACCGAGAATGATAATTTGTTCAACATCAAAGACAACATCATCTCAGTTAACCATACCCTAGCACTAGCCAGTGAATATACTCTTACTATTATAAACTCAACCCACTCTGTGAAACCTACCTCAACCATTTACCTCAAATGGGACCCCCTCTAATCAGGGGTTCTATAAGCTCAACACTAATGCTAGGGTTAAAACTCAGCCAGGACCTGGTAGACTAGGAGGTATCTTTAGAGACCATGAAGGAAGTTGGATTTTAGGCTTCACAAAGGACCTCCCCATTGCAGATGCTCAACAAGCTAAGCTCTTGGCTATCCTCGAAGGCCTCAAAATAGCCTTCTCTAGACAGCTGACCCCTCTTGAAATTAACTCGGGTTATATTTCAGCCATCAATATGATCTTTACTAACCACCTTGGTTATTGTAATGTTATTGCTGAGTGCAGGTACTTTTTACAGAGGCTAGGCAATTCAACACTGAAGCATACATGCAGGGACCAGAACAGGGTCGTTGATGCCTTAGTTAGATCGGGTGAAGGGCAAGCATGTTTTGATCAAGTGCAAATTTTGACAGTTCCCCTTTGTTTGTGATGGAGATGATGACAGTAGACAATTAGGAACTGCCTTTCCTAGAAAGGTTACACGTCATAACGTAGTTACTCTCAACAATGCTACTTCTCAAGATGTATTAAGGGATCCTCCCATTCTGAATAATTTATTTTGTAATGCTACTACTTAATTGCTTAATGCTATACTCCTCTTCACCAAAAAAAAAAAAGAAAAATTTATTACTACATGGATTTCAAAAAATAAAAATATAATGATTTTAAAGAAGTAAAAAAAAAAAGTTAATGATAAGAGAATAGAATGGATATTATAAAATTTTAAAGAGAGGGAGTATAACTATTATTCAAAGTTGAGGGGAGAGTTTGGTTTTTAAGACAAAGCTGGGGAGAAAAAATGATTTTCACCCAATTGAGCACCAAATATTATTATTATTTTTTAAAATTTGCTTTCTCTCAAAGTAAAATTAAAATATCATTTAATTTATTTTAAAATATTTAACAGTAAATACAAGAATGCATATTCACTACAACATAGAAATAATCAATGTGGCTTAGTATTTGAAGTTTTTTTAAAAAAATTAGGATATACAATTAAAGGCGTAAAGTAAGCTCTTGCTAGGGGAAAAGAGAAACCGGCTAATTATTTTGTTCAAACAAATATAGAACTAAAATAGATCGACTTGTATCAATCTATTGGAATATTTAAATTACATAAGAATTATTCATTTATAGGGAAGTTAGTATTACTACTATATAAGCGTGAGTGAGTGGCAGCTGCAAGCAGGTAGCTGACGGTCGACATGTCTGCTTTCAGCTGTCTGCTTGCTCCGTAATTTTATTATTTCATCTCTAATTAATTATTATATGATATTTAAATATTAAAAATAATAATATTTAATAAAAAATATTATAAATCTTTATAAAATAAAATAGATATTTATGACATGATTATTTCAGCTGCTTCAACTACAATTTTACTATATAATACTATTATTAATAAGAGTGAAGAAGCAGTCAGCTCTTCGTCAACATGTTTGCTTCTTCACTATTATTCCATGATTTTACTATATTATCCCTAATTAATTATTTTAAGTCATTTATATATAAGAAAATTAATAATACTTAATTACTACTATTAATAAGAGTGAAGAAGCAGGCAGCTCTTCGTCAACATGCCTGTTTTTTCACCTGTTCCTTGATTTTACTATATTATCTCTAATTAATTATTTTAAGTCATTTATATATAAGAAAATTAATAATACTTAATTAAAAAATTATTACTACTATTAATAAGAGTGAAGAAGCAGGCAACTCTTCGTCAACAAACCTGCTTCTTCACCTGTTCCGTAATTTTAATATATTATCCCTAATTAATTATTTTAAGTCATTTATATACAAGAAAATTAATAATACTTAATTAAAAATTACTACTATTAATAAGAGTGAAGAAGCAGTCAGCTCTTCGTCAACATGTTTGTTTCTTCACCTACTTCAGTTGCTCCGTAATTTTACTATATTATCTCTAATTAATTATTTTAAGTCATTTATATATAAGAATTACTACTATTAATAAGAGTGAAGAAGCAGGCAGCTCTTCGTCAACATGTCTGCTTCTTCACCTGCTTCAGTTGTTCCGTAATTTTACTATATTATCCCTAATTAATTATTAAGTCATTTATATATAAGAAAATTAATAATACTTAATTACTACTATTAGTAAGAGTGAAGAAGCAGGCAGCTCTTCGTCAACATGCCTTCTTCTTCACCTGTTCCGTGATTTTACTATATTATCCCTAATTAATTATTTTAAGTCA